>NC_071991.2:7125000-7473125 GCF_028885655.2 Pongo abelii
GCGGAGGCGACCTGCGCGCGTTCGGGCCTGCCATTGGGGGTTTGCTGGCGGAGCCCGCGCCGGCCGCGCTGGCGGAGGAGGAGAGTCCGTGGATCTGCTCGGACTGCGGCAAGACGTTTGGGCGCCGGGCCGCGCTGGCCAAGCACCAACGCTACCACGCGGGCGAGCGGCCGCACCGCTGTGCCGACTGCGGCAAGAGCTTCGTGTACGGCTCGCACCTGGCGCGCCACCGGCGCACGCACACCGGCGAGCGGCCCTTCCCGTGCCCCGAGTGCGGCGCGCGCTTCGCCCGCGGCTCGCACTTGGCGGCGCACGTGCGCGGCCACACCGGTGAGAAGCCGTTCGTGTGCGGCGTGTGCGGCGCTGGGTTCAGCCGTCGCGCGCACCTGACGGCGCACGGGCGCGCGCACACCGGGGAGCGGCCCTACGCGTGCGGAGAGTGCGGCCGGCGCTTCGGGCAGAGCGCGGCGCTGACGCGGCACCAGTGGGCTCACGCCGAGGAGAAACCGCACCGCTGCCCCGACTGCGGCAAGGGCTTCGGCCACAGCTCGGACTTCAAGCGGCATCGGCGCACGCACACGGGCGAGAAGCCCTTCCGCTGCGCCGACTGCGGCCGCGGCTTCGCGCAGCGCTCCAACCTGGCCAAGCACCGGCGCGGCCACACGGGCGAACGCCCCTTCCCGTGCCCTGAGTGCGGCAAGCGCTTTTCGCAGCGCTCGGTGCTGGTCACGCACCAGCGCACACATACGGGCGAGCGGCCCTACGCTTGCGCCAATTGCGGCCGCCGCTTCTCGCAGAGCTCGCACTTGCTCACCCACATGAAGACGCACCGCGGAGCCACCGCAGCGCCGGGCTCGGGTTCGGCTCCAGCCCCCGCGCCCAAGCCCGAGGCGGCCGCCAAGGGGCCGTCCAGCGCCGGCCCGGGGGAGCGCGGCAGCGCCCTGCTGGAGTTCGCGGGCGGCACAAGCTTCGGCTCCGAGCACCAGACCGCGTTCGCCGGGCCCTCGGGCGCCTACCGGGAGGGCGTCCTGTGAGGGGCCCGGGGCCGACGGCAGCGCAGCCTGCAGGGCCACCGGTCCCTCCCCTGGACGGCCGGCCCCCCGCTCCTCGGGCCCCGGGAGGCTGAGGGTCCCAGTCTTGGGTGCGGTGCCTTCCCTCAGCCCCCGCCCTGCGGCCCCGGGTCTCCTGCGCACCGGGTCCGTGAGCTCAGCCGGAGACGTGGGGGAGCTCTGGGGCGAAGACCAGCGCGGAGGCAGCGAGGCCGGGACACCACCCGCACGGAGACTGCGATATCCCCTGGATGGGCCCGGGCTGTGAAGCAGGGCGGTAGTTGGCGGGCGATGCTATTTATTTCACTCGGATTCCTACTTGGGTGGCCTGGGGAGCAAGGGACTTGTGCGTTTGCAACCGGGTGTGGCGGCGAGGGAGGAGAAAGCCCTTGCGCCACGGGAGGGTGGGGCCCGGCCACCCAGGTGGGCCAGCGGGATGCCTGGGAGGCCGGTGGGTTTGGCTGACCACTTCTTCCCATTCCTTAGTGGGAGAGTTGGGGCCTCCCGGTCATCCGAGTCTGTCCCGAAGGTTTAACTGTGCGCGGCGAGGGGAGGCCTTGTAGGTTTCTGAAGGGCGGAGCTCCAGTGGGAAAATTTGAAACTTGTCGTCTGCGGATATTTATTTCCACCTCTTGTATGGCCTGAAGAATCTAGGAGGAGAAAAAGCCAGATACCAAACTTACGGCCAGGCAGACGGGTCGCGGGTGTTGACAGGGTCCTGAGGGAGTTTGAAGCCTTATTCTCGAGCCGCCTTCTCTCCTCTCCCCACACGTGCACCGAGGTCACCCCGGCGCCCGCCGCACCGGTTCGGTTTTGGTCTCTGCTTGTCCTCTCAGTCCTTTGATACTTTCGCCTCCCTCAGCCGGAGGTGGCAAACTCAGACATCTACGGGCGCCCGAGGCCCTCGCAGCCCTGAGCCCCAGCTTTCACTTCCCTGGGCTGCCCCTCTCCGGGAGCAGGCAGACGCCCCGTTCTCGGAGCCCAGCGCACACTTAGAGCGACTGAGGTTGGTCGAAGGATCTTTCCCCACATCCCATAATCAGGGCCCTAGGACACCCGCAGGTCCCTTTAACTCTGCTTCTGTCATTACACTAGAACAAGTAGTGTTTCTGTTTAGAGTCCCATTTCACAGATTGGTTAGTGGAGGCACCCGTGGCCTGGCAGCTTGCACAGTGGCTGTCCACCTCGGGGGAGTGTGGACCTGAGCCGTGGCTCAGTGACAAACCAGGCACCCAACTATGCAAGGCCCCTGCCTGGTGGGCGCCCCACCCTCTGGACTGGGTCCATGGAAGCCACTGGGCAGGCAGCTGGGGTGTAGTTCGTGTGAAGCCCCCTTCCCCTCACGCTTTTGGGGCCACTGTGAATGGGGCCAAGAAACGGATTTTTGGTGCAGCTGCATTCCCTTAGAGACCTAGTTCCCTCCACGTTAGTGTAGACATGGCCTTGGGGGCTGAGCGCAGCAGCCAGGCTGCCGGGGCTGGGGGCGGGTAGGAGGCACGGTAGTTGGTGGGTGGGAAGAGGGCCTGGGTGGTGGCGGTCAGTTAGCCTGGCTGGGTGAGGTTGCGGGGCGGGGTGGTGAGGAGAGCAGGGGTCCCACGGAGGCATCGGCGTGCTGGGTAATGGCCTCGGCCCTGGGTTTCTCCTCTCCCTGCGGGACAGGAGCCTCAGAAAGGGCTAAGGGCAAGGTGGGCTTTGGGGGGCTCTGGGAATCTCAGCTTTAGCCCTGTATGGCCAGGATCTGCTGTCCCCGTTCCTCCTGGGCCCCAGCAGCTGTCCTGCAGCCGTCGGCAGGAGGGCCTGGCTTTAATAAAGAGTGGACAAACTGAGCTTCTGACTGGACTCCATGCTGTTGCCACTCCTCGGAACCCATCGGGGCGGCTCTGCGAGGCCTCAGGTCCAACTTGTTTCTGCAAATATTTTTTAAAAGATTTTCTCTTTTAAGAAATTAGAATGGGTCCTAGGATGGCCCATGAGGAGTCGGCCCCAGGCCAGTGTGGCCCCCACGCTGCCCCACACTTGATGTAGTGCAAACACCTGTCTTGGGGCACTACTGTTTGTGAAGATGTTGGCCAGGCTTCCAGAGGCCAGAGCGAGGGGCCAGGTACCCTTCGTGGTGGTCCAAACACATTCCCAGCCCTTTCCTCAGAGGCCCCAGCACCATGTGGCTCATCCAGGGCTCACCTGCTCTAGTACCAGGGCAAGGTGCACATCCCCAGGGCCCAAAATGCCTTCCTTAAAGCTGATTGGTTGATTTCTTTATTCTTATCACATGGTAGCCCACGATCGGATCTGACTGTCCTGTCTTTTCTCTGTGGGTCTGAAAAATAAGAACTGCTGTAATCAAGTGTGATCTGGAGGCATCAGAACAGCAATCTAATGCTTCTTTTCTTGCCCAGGCTGGAGTGCAGGGCGTGATCTCGGCTCACTGCAACCTCTGCCTCCCGAGTTCAAGCGATTCTCCTGCCTCAGACTGCCGAGTAGCTGGGATTACAGGCATGTGCCACCATGCCCGGCTAGTTTTTTTGTATTTTTAGTAGAGATGGGATTTCAGCATATTGGCCAGGCTGGTCTCGAGCTCCTGATCTTGTGATCCGCCTGTCTTGGCCTTCCAAAGTGCTGAGATTACAGGTATGAGCCACCGTGCCCGGCCAGAGCAACCTAATATTTCAATAGAAAAAAAAAAAAAAAAAAAAAGCCGGGCATAGTGGTATGCGTCTGTAGTCCCATCTACTTGGGAAGCCGAGGTGGGAGGATCGCCTGAGACCAGAAATTCAAGGCCAGCCTGGGCAACGTATCGAGACTCCGTCTGAAACAGACGTTTGAGTAGCAGACAAATACAAAGACCTAGTTAAAAAATGGAGCTCCTTGAGGATCTTACAGTCTATTCAGAAAAGTTATAGGCTGGGTGCGATGGCTCATGCCTGTAATCCCAGCGCTATGGGAGGCCAAGGCAGATCCCTTGAGCTCAGATGGATTCCTTGAGCTCAGGTGTTCGAGGCCAGCTGGGACAACATGGCAAAACTCTGTCTCTATAAAAAATACAAAAATTAGCTGGGTGTGGTGGCGCACGTCTGTAGTCCCAGCTACTCTGGAGGCTGAAGTGGGAGGACTGCTTGAGCCTGGGAGGCAGAGGCTGCAGTGAGCTATGATCTCTCCATTGCACTCCAGCCTGGGTGACAGAACAAGACCCTATCTCACACACACACACACACACACACAAAAAAAAGGTTTCCTGATAGAACTTACAGTTGACTGTCCAGCCAAATACTTAAAAAAAAAATTTATAGGGAGAAAAATACCCTCCCCCCATCCAATGGTCATAGGAAAAAAAGTAGACCCCCTTTATTGCCAAGGAGGAATTAAACCCTAGTGACCTGTGAAATGTGAGTCACGAAAGGTGGCACTTAGAGGGTCCCTCAGCCCTGAACATCACTTTCCCCTCCACCTATCTTTGTTATTTCCTTTCTCTCTTGCCGGTTTCCCCAACCTCCTTCCTCTTCTGATTCCTTTTATCCTGATCTTTTCACTTAATCTCGTCCAACAGTTCCTTCTATCTCCCTTTTTTCTTTCTCTAATTGGCTACATATGGAATAAAGTATTTTGAATTACTGGGTTATATCTATTAAATAAAGCTTTATGGTCTTTGCTCTTTTTTTTTTCCTGATTATAAAAATACATGCTAGGACCAGGCACGGTAGTTCATGCCTGTGATCCCAGCACTATGGGAGGCTGAGGTGGGTGGATCCCTTGAGCCCTGGAGTTCGAGACCAGCCTGGGCAACATGGTGAAATAGCTACAAAAAAATTTAAAAAATTAGCTGAGTGTGGTGGCATGCACCTGTGGTCCCAGCTACTTGGAAGGCTGAGGCTGCAGTGAGCCAAGATCCCACCACTGCACTCCAGCCGGGGCAACAGAGTGAGATGCTGTCTCAAAAACAAAAGTGAATTCTCTAACTCAGTGATTTTGATCACTTGTGACTCATGATCCACAGTGAGAAACCCATTTTCCATCACTGAACCTGAGTATGCATACGTGCATACACACACTTAGTGCACCAACACTTAAACCTTTACTGCATTTTTAAATTCCACCTCTTTAAATCTATTTCATTTTTTTTAAGCCAATCTCAATTCATGATGAGTCAGGATCTGCAGTGTGAAAGCCATGGTTTGAATCCCTCTAAGCTGTAGCTCATCACACCCCCTTCTGAGCAGGACCTGCCCCCAGCTCCAGGAAGGGGGCTTGCCCAGTGTTCAGCAAAGACAGAGGCTAGGGTGGGACGCATATCAGGAAACGCTTTGGTGCAGAAGCACCTCTGTCTGAGCTACCTGCATTTAAGGAGATGCTGGCCATGAAGAGACATGGGGCAGCCCTTGGTAAAGTGCGGGAGTGAGGCAGCCAGGACAGTGCACCTTCCTGCGGGCCCAGAGCTCCTTTTCTCTCCAGGGACTGGGTATTGAGGTCGCTGCTGCTTTTGGGAACCCAGGAACTCAGGGCTCTTTCCTTTTGCCCCTTGTCCTCCTCCCTGCCCTGTCCCCTCTCATAGAGGGAGAGAGTCCAGGACAGATAACAATGGCCGCCAACACGTGTGTCCCAGACTCTGTCCTGAGAGCTTTATGTGAATTAATTCCATTTAGTTCTCACAATATTATTGTCATTCCCATTTTGCAGATGAAGAAACCGAGGCATAGAGGTTCAGTCATCTGCCCAAGGTTTGCATGACATATGACCCCAGCATGCTTAAGGGCATATCCGAAGGTGCTCTAGAGGTAGCCGTGCAAAGACCAGGTTATTGCAAGCTTGATGATCGCATACAAGAGCCTGTGCAGCCAGGCTGTGTTGCTGCAGTCAGGTAGTGGGGTGGAAGCTGTCTATTGTCTGTTTCAGTTCTGCCTGCTGTGTTACAAATGACACCTCCCCCCAAAACACACACAAACTTGGTGGTTTACTATCCCAGCCGTTTGGCAATGTGCAAGGATTCCAGGGATCAGGAATGCAGGTGGCCACAGCAGGGCTGGCTTTCTTTTCCCTGTTCCTTCACTTCCGGGACCTCAGCAGGGAAGGGACTTAGCAGTTGGAATCATGCACCTGTAATTGGGGCTGCAATAACTTGGCAATTAGGACTGTCAGCTGGCATGCACACAGGCACCCTCCTGTGTGGCGTGGCTTCCTCAGCATCCTTGGATTTCTTCTATGGTGGCCCTGAGATCTCAGCATGTCCCACATACGAGGCAGAAGCTGTATGGCCTCGGGCCGTGCGCGGTGGCTCGCGCCTGTAATCCCAGCACTTTGGGAGGCTGAAGTGGGCGGATCACTTAAGGTCAGGAGTTCAAGACCAGCCTGGCCAAAATGGTGAAACCCTGTCTTTACTAAAAATACAAAAATTAGCCGGGCGTGGTGGTGCATGCCTGTAATCCCAGCTACTGAGGAGGCTGAGACAGGAGAATTGCTTGAACCCAGGAGGTGGAGGTTGCAGTGAGCCAAGATCACACCACTGCACTCCTTCCTGGGCTACAGAGTGAGACTCCCTCTCAAAAAAAAAAAAAGCTGTATGGCCTCATCTTAGAAGTTGTGCACCACCATATCCACCATACTCTACTGACTGGAGCTCATTCAAAGGGTGGGACACAGACCCCAATTCTCGATGGTAAGAATGTCACAAAATTTCACGGTCATTATTATTTTTTTTAAGTACAAATACTTTTATACTCAGCCCCTGGAGAGCTATCACATGTTTGAAAAGTTAAAACATGAACCAAAGGGTCTAGTTTTAAAAACACAGCAGTGAGGCCAGGTGTGAGTTTTTGTAATCCCAGCACTTTGGGAGGCAGAGGTGAGAGGATTCCTTGAGCCCAGGAGTTCAAGACCAGCCTGAGCAATATAGCAAGACCCTGTCTCTACAAAAAAATAAACAACATTAGCCAGGTGTGGTGGCATGTGTCTGTGATCCCAGCTACTTGGGAGGCTGAGGTGGGAGGCTCGCTTGAGCCTGGAAGAGGGAGGTTGTAGTGAGCTGAGATCGTGCTGCTGCATTCCAGCCTGGGTGACAGAGCGGGATCCCATCTCAAAACAGAACAAAAAAACCCCACTATGATTGGGTGAAATCCTACCCATGTAATAGAGTTATCCAAATGAGTAACAAAGTAGAAAATGAAAGGAGGGTCCCTTAGAAGTTTGAAATTCTTCTGCAGACAGTTCTGTCTTCTTTATTCAAGAGGTTTGTAGTCATTTTCAGAATTCACTCCAGAGCCAACTTTTAAATTTAAATATCAGCAAACCAGGCTGGTTGTGGTGGCTCATGCCTGTAATCCCAACACTTTGGGAGGCTAAGGTGGGCAGATCGTTTGAGCCCAAGAGTTTGAGACCAGCCTGGGCAACATAGCGAGACTCTGTCTCTACTAAAGATACCAAAATTGGCCAGGCGTGGTGGCACATCCCTGTAATCCCAGCTACTCCGGAGGCTGAGGCACGAGAATCGCTTGAACCTGGGAGGTGGGGCTGCAATGAGTCAAGATTGCACCACTGCACTCCAGCCTGGGTGACAGAGCCAGACTCTGTCTTGAAAAAAAAAAAAATAGTATCTTCCTTCTTTCCAGTGTAGACTAAAAAAATTTAGCATCTTCCTACTCTGCTGTGATTATTTCACATTTCATGCCTGTATCAACATATCTCATGTACCCCATAAATATATACGCCTACTATGTACCCACAAAAATTAAAAATAAATAACCGTATCTTCCAAGATTCATGAAGATGTTGCCTGTGTAAAATCAGAATGGGATGGTGGGAAAAAGAGAAATCAGAGAACAAGAAAAAATTTGGAAATTAAACATAATGGCCCAAAAGAAAAAGAAAGAACAGAAGGTAAAGTTTTTCTCTTAAAATACAGAGCAAAAAAGAGGAAGAGGCAGAAATAATGATACGGAGGATTAATACAAGAATCTCCACACTCAGGTAATAGGAATTCAATAAGGAGGGAGGAACAGAACATGTCTGTCGCCCAGGCTGGAGTGCAATGGCACAATCATAGTTCACTGCAGCCTCGACTTCCTGGGCTCAAGCCATCCTCCTGCCTCATCCTCCTGAGTAGCTGGGACTATGGGCATGCGCCACCAACACTGGCTGATTTTGGTATCTTTTGTAGAGATGGGGTTTCATTCACTATGTTGCCCAGGTTGGTCTCAAACTCCTGGGCTCAAGCAATCCTCCCACCTCAGCCTCCCAGAGTGCTGGGATTACAGGCATGAGCCACCACACCTGGCCAGGTCCACCCTACTCTTAACTAATTACATCTGTAATGACCTTATTCCCAAATAAGGCCACATTCTGATAAACTGAGATGGGAGTTAGGATTTTGACAAATCTTTTTTTCTGTTTGCGGGAGGTGGGGTGGGGGGGTTGCTGCTGGGGGGCACAATCAACCCGTAATACAAGAGAAAGAAGCAAACCGGCCAAGAGACAGAACTAAACGCCGTCCTGATGTTGCTGCTTGGGCCCCTAGATCTAGCTGTGTCTGAAGCTAGCAAGAGCCATCCTGGACTTTTAAAGTTACTTAAAGACAACATATTTACTTTTTTGGCTTAAGCTCATTTCAGTTGGGTTTCTGTATTTGCAGCAGAAAAGGCCCTCAATGGCAAAGCATCCTTCACAGTGTAGCCTAAGTATCTGTTTCTCAGGTCTTCTCTGTTCCCTTAATCTAATTTAGATTTCTCTGTTCTATTTTTCTTTTTTTTGAGATGGTGTCTCGCTCTATTGCCGAGGCTGGAGTCCAGTGGCATGATCTCGGCTCACTGCAAACTCCACCTCCCAGATTCAAGTGATTCTCCTGCGTCAGCCTCCCGAGTAGCTGGGATCACAGGCACCCGCCACCACGCCCAGCTAATTTTTGTATTTTTAGTAGAATTAATAGAAATGGTATTTCACCATGTTGGCCACTTCAAGATCACTTGAACTCCTGACCTCAAGTGATCCACCTGTCTCTGCCTCTCAAAGTGCTGGGATTACAGGCGTGAGCCACTGTGCCCAGCACTTTTTTTTTTTTTGTTTTGAGACAGGGTCTCACTCTCTTCCCTAGGCTGGAGTATAGCAGTGTGATCTCGGCTCACTGCAGCCTTCACCTCCTGGGATAAGGTGATTCTCCTATCTCAGCCTCCTGAGTAGCTGGGACTACAGGTGTGCACTACCACACCAGCTAATTTTTGTAGAGACAGGGTTTCGCCATGTTGCCCAGGCTGGTTTTGAACTCCTGGGCTCAAGCTATACGCCTGCCTTGGCCTCTCAGTCCCTGTTCTGTTCTTTCATAGTCCTCTATGGGCTCTGACTTTTATAGTTCTTAGCTTTGGTTATTACATTATTATGTGTTATTGGTTGAATGACTGTTTCCTCCAAGAGACAGTGTTAGCCAACAAGGAAGGTTTTTTTTTGTTATTCTTTCTCCCCATGGACCAGCACAGTGCCTAGTAAAAAAATAATTATCTGCATAATTAACATGTTTGAATGAATGGGTCATTGACTGGAGAAAGGTGAAGTCTAGACCTAGAGACATCAGGTTCGGGGTGGTCCCCAGCTAACGACAATTCCTTGCTGAGCTGCAGAGCCTCAGCCTGCCCCAACCTTTTTTTTGAGATGGAGTCTTGCTCTGTCACCCAGGCTGGAATGCAATGCCGCGACCTCAGCTCACTGGAACGTCTGCCTCTTGGATTCAAGCGATTCTCCTGCTTCAGCCTCCCCAGTAGCTGGGATTACAGGCATGCGCCACCACACTCAGACTAATTTTTGTATTTTTAGTAGAGACAAGGGTTCACCATGTTGGCCAGGCTGGTCTCGAACTCCTGACCTCAGGTGATCTGCCAGCCTCGGCCTCCCAAAGTGCTGGGATTACAGGTGTGAGCCACTGCCTGTACGGGAGGGGATGTGGAGGTGGGGGTGATGGGGGAGGGGGTGGCGATGTAGAGGTGGGGGGTGAAGGGGACGGGGAGAGGACGTGGAGATGGGGGGTGAAGGGGAGGGGGAGGGGATGTGGAGGTGGGGGGTGAAGGGAGGGGGGAGAGGGAAGGGATATGGAGGTAGGAGGTGAAGGAGGAGGGGAGGAGGGGAGAGCAGGAGGGGATGTGGAGGTGGGGGGTGAAGGGAAGAGGGAGAGGGAAGGGATGTAGAGGTGGGAGGTGAAAGGGGAGGGGTTGTGGAAGTGGGGGAGAAGGTGTGCCAGGCGATGGGGGGGTGGGCGGGGGCGGGGCCCGCACTGTCCCCGCCCCCTTGTGGGTGGAGCCTCCTGCCTGGGCCAGTGTCGCGGCAGAGCCTGGCGGGCTTTGTGTGCAGGCGCTTGTCCCTTCGCGGGGTTGCCCGTGCGCTTCGCCTGCGGGGTCGTGCTGGGGCCGCGGGTGAGCCTGGGGGCTGCAGAGGGGGCGCGGGGCGCGTCCGGACAGTCGCAGCCCCGGGCCCCTGGGACCGCCTTCCCCGCGGGGGCTTGGGCTCCGCGCCTGGGGCGCGGGGAGGGTGGGGAGGGTCCGCCCACAGCAGGGGGCGCCGGGGCCGCCTCCGGGTTTCCTCCACTGGATGTGGCGGTGGTGCGCTGTCTGCCCCGCAGGTGCGGCGGGTGCGGGGTCACGGGTGTCGCGCGCCGCCCTGGCCCCTCCTCCGCGATGCCTCGCGTGGGGCCCGTGCTAAGGCCGGCTGAGTCGGGGCAGCTCGTGGGCCGCCTGGCTCCCGCCTGGGGCCTCCGGGCGCCGCATCTCGCGGCTTCTGGGAACGGTGCGCGCCCACAAGCGGACTTAGGCCTGGAACAAGGTTTCTGCCAAATTGAGTTGTCCACTAGGCTCTGCTGGACAGAGCGGCTCCACTGCATTGACAAGGAGGGGGCTCAAGGACAGAAATCTCAGCGGGAAGACAACCCCACCACCGACGGGAGGCCCATCAGGGCTTCAGAGAAGGGGCAGAGAGTCGCATAAGAGGACCGTGTGGTCTGGAGGGGCCCGGGCTTAGGGGAAGCCCTGAAAGACCCATCAGAGGAAGGGAGCTGGGCAGAGGGTGATAGCAGGGGCTAGACTGGTCTCAAACTCCAGGCCTCAAGTGATCCTCCCGCCTTGGCCTTCCAGGGTGCTGGTGTTACGGGCATGAGCCACTTTGCCTGGATTACTCAATTCTGTTTTAAATGTTTCTGTGTTTGTGAAGTGGGACAAAAATTGTTAAAGCAATGGGAAACATTGCAGGTTTAAGTTCCACTAAATCATGTTGGAGTGAAAAAGGGATGCAGGGATGTTTCCCTCCTTTCCTTCTGCAGGGTCAAGTTTACCCAGCGGACGTGTGGGGGTTTTTAGGAGAATTAGGCGGGTGCAGAGCCTGCCAGATCTCTCATTCTGTTTCTTCCCCACTTCTTCCAGGTATGCTATTTGAAGAATAGGTTTCCATGCTCTTAGAGGAGCATCAGAAAATGAACAAACCCCAGGTGAGTTTCTTTTTTAGATTCTTTTTCATTTTCCAGGGGATTTGCTGGCTTTTATAAAATTCGTTTATTCAGATGGACATTTAAAAAGCTACTTCAGGATAAATGAGGAGTGAGAGGCAGCTGAGCAGTAGGCAGAGGTGGCTGCGGATCCCTGTGGTCATGTGATCCTACAATCGTCAAAGGAGAGTGGCAGATTTGTCTTTTTTTTTGACACGGAGTCTTGCTGTGTTGCCCAGGCTAGAATGCAGTGGCGTGATCTTGGCTCACTGCAACCTTCACCTCTGGGGTTCAACCAAACAAATCTCATGCCTTGGTCTCCCGAATAGCTGGGACTACAGGTGCTCACCACCACACCCGGCTAATTTTTGTATTTTTTATAGAGACGGTTTCGCCATGTTGGCCAGTCTGGTCTCGAGCCCCTGACCTCAAGCAATCCTCCTGCCTGGGCCTCCCAAAGTGCTGGGATTACAGGCATGAGCCACTGCGCCTGGCCTTCATTTGTCTTTTGTCTTCTTAATCTGCACTTCATTTTCACTGGCCACCAGAAGAAACGAACTAGTTACTCTTGGGACAGAAAGATTTCCTGGAGTCTGAAAGAATGTCTGAACAAGAATCTTCATGGAGCAAAGAATCTTGCAGTGAACCTCCCTGTTGCCTGTAATTGTTCTTTGTTGGAAGTGGGGGGTAGAACTCAGGTTTTATTAGGGGGACCAGAGCAATATGGGCTCAATAGAGACTTTTTGGAACATCTGTTTTGATCTAAGGACAAAACCTAAAAGCATTTGGAGAAATGAAAGAA
This sequence comes from Pongo abelii, assembly GCF_028885655.2. Taxonomy (NCBI): domain Eukaryota; kingdom Metazoa; phylum Chordata; class Mammalia; order Primates; family Hominidae; genus Pongo; species Pongo abelii. The sequence goes on from NC_071991.2 coordinate 7,137,293, forward strand.
ATGGACTGCCTGTATTTGAAATAACTTTTCCTTACACTCTATAGATGGGACAGCAGATGGTTCAAAAATCAAACCTTTTTTTTTTTTTTTTTTTGAGACGGAGTCTCACTCTGTTGTCCAGGCTAGAGTGCAGTGGTGCGATCTCGGCTCGCTGCAACCTCTGCCTCCTGGGTTCCACTGATAATCCTGCCTCAGCATACCCAGTAGCTAGGATTACAAGTGTGTGACACCACAGCAGGCTAATTTTTTTTTTTTTTTTTGAGACAGAGTCTCGCTCTGTCGCCCAGGCTGGAGTGCAGTGGCATGATCTTGGCTCACTGCAAGCTCCGCCTCCCAGATTCACACCATTCTCCTGCCTCGGCCTCCCGAGTAGCTGGGACTACAGGTGCCCACCACCACGCCCCGCTAATTTTTTGTATTTTTAGTAGAGATGGGGTTTCACTGTGTTAGCCAGGATGGTCTTGACCTCCTGACCTCGTGATCCGCCTGACTCGGCCTCTCAACGTGCTGGGATTACAGGCGTGAGCCACCGTTCCCAGCCAATTTTTGTGTTGTTAGTAGAGATGAGGTTTCACCATGTTGGCCAGGCTGGTCTCAAACTCCTGACCTCAGGTGATCCGCCTGTCTTGGCCTCCCAAAGTGCTGGGATTACAGGCGTGAGCCACCGTGCCTGGCCCAAAGTCATATTCTTTGGTGAATGTTTCTGCACTATCCATTCTCTTTTTTTGCTTGTGGTAAAATATACGTAACATCAAATTTGCCATTTTCACTCTTAACTGTACAATTCAGTGGCATTAATTATATTCACAGTTGTGCAACCATCACCATGTCTATTTCCAAAAGTTTTTCATCACTCTAAACGTAAACTGTCTCCATTAAGCAACAGCTCCCCATTTCTCCCTCCCCTCAGCCCCTGGTAATATGTACTTTCTGCCTCTGTGAAGTTCCCTATTCTAGATATTTTATATAAGTGCAAACGTGGAATATTTGTCATTTTGTGTCTGGCTTATTCCACTGAACATGACGTTTACAGGGTTCATTCATGCTGTGGTCTGGGTCAGAGTTGCATTCCTTTTGGTGCCTGAATAATATTCCATTGTGTGGATCGACCACATTTTCTTTACCTCTTCATTTGCAGATGGACTTTTAGACTGTTTCCACGTTTTCATTGTTGTAAATAATGCTGCTGTGAGCATTGGGGTACAGGTATCTGTTCATTCCTTCGCATTTTAGTCTGCTTTGTGTACTCTTGCCATTTCCCCGCCACCTGCCCAGGACGTCCTGATAAAGCCTAACCGCGGCCTCCTCGCAGTTCAGTCCAATGCATGTTTTTCTGACCTGGCCTTCCTAGAACATTCTCCTGCATTGGCATTGAACTGCTTTCACCTTCTAGAAAGGCCCCTCTCCCTGGTGTCTTGTGACATGCTTCTTGTGGCTTTGTTCCTGCTGCTCATATTTCTTGGTGCCCCTCATTGTGTCTTCCTCCTGCTCATTCTCATGGCTTATGTCCAGATGTCCATCCTTTACTCCCTCATCTTTTTACTCTGCCAGTCTTTCCCGAGTATTTCATGCCCTCTGTAGTGGTAGGGACGGGAGGCAGGGAAATTCTGGGCAGAAGAGGGCAGGTCCCTGGTGAAGGCCCTACCCTCAAGCCGAAAAGCCTGACACTATGGTCGAAAGTGAGAACTGGCTGGGCGTGGTGGCTCACGCCTGTAATCCCAGCACTTTGGGAGGCCAAGGTGGGTGGATCACGAGGTCAGGAGATCGAGACCATCCTGGCTAACATGGTGAAACCCCGTCTCTACAAAAAATACAAAATATTAGCCAGGCGCGGTGGTGGGCGCCTATAGTCCCAGCTACTCGGGAGGCTGAGGCAGGAGAATGGCATGAACCTGGGAGGCGGAACTTGCAGTGAGCCAAGATAGCCCCACTGCAGTCTGGCCTGGGCGAAAGAGCGAGACTGTCTCAGGAAAAAAAAAAAAAGTGAGAACTTACATCCCTGTTTTCCTGCTCGAATGTTGTCTTTTCCCAAACTACCTGTGGCCCACCCCGTCCCCATATCCTGTGCCCATAAAAACCTCAGGTTTTGTCTGTAGAAGCGCTTGTATTTCCATATAAATTTTAGGGCTGGGCATGGTGGCTCTCGCCTGTAATCCCAGCACTTTGGGAGGCTGAGACAGTCACCTGAGGTCTTAGCCTGGCCAACATGGTGAAACCCCGTCTCTACTAAAAATACAAAAATTAGCCAGGCATAGTGGCACAGGCTTGTAATCTCAGCTACTAGGGAGGCTGAGGCAGGAGAGTTGCTTGAATCCAGGAGGCAGAGGTTGCAGTGAGCTGAGATTGTGCCACTGTACTCCATCCTGGGCAACAGGAGCGAAATGCTGTATCAAAAAAAAGAAAAAAGAAAAAATTAGAACCAGCTTGTATATATCTACAAATAAAAATTTGGGGTTAAGATTGGAATTGAACTTGTAAGATCAGTTGAGAGAGAATGGACCTCTTTAACAGTATTCCTTCTTTCATGAACCCAGTATATTTCTACATCTATTTAAGTCTTTAACTTATTTCAGGATTGTTTTGTAGTTTACAAGGCACAGGTCTGGCACATCTCTCCAATGTATCCCTAAGTGTTTCATTTTTTGATACTCTTGTAAATGGTATTGAATTTTAATTTATGATTGTTCGTTGCTAGTACGTAGAAATACCAAATTTTGTATGTTTATACTACAAAATTATCCTGCAACCTTATTAAACTCACTAGTTCTAGTAGCTTTCTTGTAGGTTCTGCAAGATTTTCTACATGGACAATTCTATCATGTCACTTACAAATAGTTTTACTTCTTCTCTAATCTGTGTGACTTTTTGTTGTTTTATTGCGTTGACTAAAACCGCCCATACAATGTTGAATAGAAATGAGATGGGACATTTTTGCCTCTCTTATTTTAATTTTAGGAGGACAGCACTAAGTCTTTCACCATTACTGTGATGGCAGCTGTTGGTTTTTCATAGGTGCTTTTTATTAGGTTGAGAAAATTCCCTTTTATTCTTAAACTGTTGAAAGTTCTTTTTTTAAAATCAGGAATCAGTGTTTTGTCAAATCCTTTTCTGCATCTATTGATAAAATTATGTGGTTTTCCTTATCTATTTGTTAGTATCATAAATTATGTTTGATTTTTAAATATTAGTGTTCACCTGGTACAAAGTTGTTCTAATATTCTTACCCAGTCTTGTATCTATGGAATTTCTAGTGATGTTACCTCTCACCCCTGATGGTGATAATTTGTTGATGCTGCCTCCTCCTTTTCTCTATCTGTCATCAGTGTAGCTAGAGGTTTGAAACATTTATTGATTTATTTTTTAAAAAGTTTTTTATATTATTGATTTTTGTTTCTCTGTTCTCTATTTTATTGTTTTCTGTTCTCACTTTTATTACTTTTTTCTGACTACTTAGGTGTAATTTGCTCTTTTTCTGGTTTCTAAAAAGGTAGAAGATGAGGTCATTGATTTTATTATTATTTTTTTGAAGTGGAGTCTTACTCTGTTGCCCAGGCTGGAGTGCAGTGGCACAATCTTGGCTCACTGCAACCTCCGCCTCTCAGGTTCAAGTGATTCACCTGTCTTAGCCTCCTGAGTAGCTGAGATTACAGGCGCCTGCCACCATGCCTGGCTAATTTTTCCATTTTTAGTATAGATGGGGTTTTACCATGTTGGCCAGGCTGCTCTCGAACTCCTGACTTGAGGTGATCCACCTACCTTGGTCTCCCAAAGAGTTGGGATTACAGGCATGAGCCACCATGCCTGGCCTGCTTTCAAATTTTTAAGAAAATGTAGTTTAAGGGGCATGATTTGCAAAGGTGTGTGTGTGGGGGCACATTTTCTGGAGGATAACTGAGTGTTTTGTAGAGCCAAAGCTGAAAAGCAAGCTAGTTGAGTGTAAGAATCTCTGTTAGACTTGTGACTTGTGTTTGGGAATGAATATTTTAGAAGATATTTATTGTGGATTCTTGTAAGGATACCTTGAACTAATATAAACCTTATTTTATCTATTGGCACATAGATAGTGGGCTTTATCTATATAGGTCTTATTCATCTGTTTTCTCTTACATCTAAGCCATCCTGTGATATTTCTCCTTAACATCCATGACGTAGTTTAAGGGGCATGATTTGAAAAAGGTGTGTGTGTGTTGGGGGTACATTTTCCGGAGGATAACTGAGTTTTTTGTAGAGCCAAAGCTGAAAAGCAAGCTAGTTGAATGTAAGAATCTGTCAGACTTGTGACTTGTGTTTGGGAACGAATGTTTTAGAAGATATTTATTGTGGATTTTTGTAAGGATACTTTGAAGTAATATAAGTCTTATTGTATCTGTTGGCACATAGATAGTGGGGCTTTATCTATATAGGTCTTTTTTTTTTTTGAGATGGAGTCTCGCTCTGTCACTCAGGCTGGAGTGCAGTGGCGTGATCTCAGCTCACTGCAAGCTCTGTCTCCCGGGTTCATGCCATTCTCCTGCCTCAGCCTCCCAAGTAGCTGGGACTGCATGTGTCTGCCACCACGCCTGGCTAATTTTGTTTTTGTTTTTTTAGTAGAGACATGGTTTCACCCTGTTAGCCAGGATGGTCTCAATCTCCTGACCTCATGATCTGCCCACCTCGGCCTCCCAAAGTGCTGGGATTACAGGCTTGAGCCACCGCACCCGGCCTATCTATATAGGCCTTGATCATCTGTTTTCTCTCACATCTAAGCCATCCTGTGGTATTTCTCCTTAACAGCCATGTCTCCAAACACTCCTTTTCACTCCATTTCCTGCTCATGATTTCTGTTGGGCTGACCTCATTTTTTTAGTTTCTCTGTCATGCTTTTCCCTCAGTTAACTGTTCCCTATGTTTAATAATTTCACTTTTTCAGTTTTGAGGGTCATCTTTTTAAAAATAGCAAATATCTGTGTGTTCCTTGCAAGTTTTTCCCTCCCTTTTCCACTATAGCAGGCAGTTTTCATTTTTAGTTTTTGGAACCAAGGTGAAATATATATTTGGGATTTCATCCCAGGAGGCTGGGCCTGAAATAGAGAATCCATGATATAAATCACACGTACATAGGAAATGTGTTAACATTTTTAACGTATACTTAATTTTTCTCATTTCTAGAAGTCCAGAAATTAAGAGACCTGATAAAGGGAAGCCAGGAAAATTGAGATACATATTTGTGGTACACTTCAATCCTCAGTAACAACACACTGACTAAGAAGAGGGAGTACATTTTTGGGAAAAACCTTAATCCAGGTGCAAACCCGGTTTCTTCAAGAAAAATAACCTGTCAGTATGACTCATGTGGAATGAGTTTGAATATGTTTCAGAATCAAGTATTAGTGACAAAAATTATTCCAGTAATAACACTGATGAAATTAATATAAGTGAGAAGTTGCCTTTTGATAGTAATCAGGAAAACACTCATACTGGAAAGAAATCTGTTGAATATAACCAAAGTGGGAAGTCACCAAGTCATAGTGAGGACCTTACTGAGGAACAGGAAAGTCAAGCTTTGAGACCACCTTTGGAAGATAATGAACATGGAAATGCCTTCCTTGAGAAGGTAGCCACCATCACACAAGAGACAGCTCAAACAGGAGAGAAACCCTGTGATTATAAGGAGCATGGGGAAAATGTCAGTGCCACATCAACTCCCAAAGTTCATCAAGAAACTCACACAAGGAAGAATCACTCTGAAGTTAATGAATGTGAGAAGTCAACCTTCTTCAAACATCAGAAAGTTAATACAGGGGTGAAAACCCAAGGAGCTAATGAAAATGAGAATTTTAGTCACAAGTCACATCTCAGTCTATCTCACAGAACTCACACAGTAGAGAAAACTTTTGAATGTAGTCATTGCAAGAAATCTTTTTGCCAGGACTCCCACCTCACTGAGCATCACAGGACATGCACAAGAGAGAAACCATGCGAAAATAATAAATATGGGAAAACCTTCCAGAAATGACAACTTATCAACTCTCAGATAATGCATCGAGAAGAGAAACCCCATGAATGTGGTAAAACCCTAGTGAAGTTAGCCCTCATTGATCACCAGATAATTCAGTCAGAAAAGAAGCTTTATGTATGTAGTGACTGTAAGAAACCTTTTTGTCATAGCTCAGTCCTAAGAGTCCATCAGAGAATTCACACAGGGGAGAAACCCTATCAGTGTAATGGGATATCCTAAGCAAAATCAAACTTCAGTCATCATCAGAGAAATCACACAGGGGAGAAACCATATGAATGTAAGGAATGTGGGAAATCCTTCCGTGTGAAACCAAACCTCACTAAACATCAGAAAACACATACAGGGGAGAAACCTTTCAAATGTACTGCGTGTGGGAGAACTTTCTTCCAGAAGTCACAATTTGCTGATTATTAGAGAAAACACACAGGAGAGAAACCCTGCAAATGTAATGAATTTGTTGGCCGGGCGCAGTGGCTCATGCCTGTAATCCCAGCACTTTGGGAGGCCAAGGCGGGCAGATCGCAAGGTCAGGAGATCGAGACCATCCTGACAAACACAGTGAAACCCTGTCTGTACTAAAATACAAAAAATTAGCCAGGTGTGGTAGCGGGCGCCTGTAGTCCCAGGTACTTGGGAGGCTGAGGCAGGAGAATGGTGTGAACCCAGGAGGCGGAGGTTGCAGTGAGCCAAGATCACGCCCCTGCATTCCAGCCTGGGCGACAGAACGAGACTCCGTCTCAAAAAAAAAAAAAAAAATTTAATGAATGTGGAAAATCAGTCCTTCTACTATAAGTCAATTCTAAATGTACATCAGCGAAAGCACACAGAAGAGAAACCCTATAAATGTACTGAGTGTGAGAAATCCTTCTATAAATCAGTGCTAATTATACATGAGGAAACACACACAGATAAGAAACCCTATGAGTGTAATGAATGTGTGAAATCCTTTTGTGTGAAGTCAAGTCTCAGTAAACATCAGAAAATTCACACCAGGGAAAAGCCGTATGAATGTAGTGAATGTGGAAAATCTCTGTGAATTCAGTCCTCATTGTGTATCAGAGAACTCACACTGGGGAGAAACCCTATGGATGCAATGAATGTGAGAAGTCTTTCTGCAACAAGGATGCCCTCACTAAACAGAACTCACAAGGGAGAGGCCACATAAATGTAATGAACGTAGGAAGTCCTTACAACCCTAGTTATACACCAGAGAACTCACACTGGAGAGAAACCTTACAAATGTAATGAGTGTGAAAAATCCTATCTGAAGTCACATCTTTTTTTTTTTTTTTAATTTTTTGAGATGGAGTCTCGCTCTGTCACCCAGGCTGGAGTGCAGTGGCGTGATCTTGGCTCGCTGCAACCTCCACCTCCTGGGTTTAAGCGATTGTCATGCCTCAGCCTCCCAGCTAGCTGGGATTACAGGTGCCTGCCACCACGCCCAGCTAATTTTTGTATTTTTAGTAGAGACAGGGTTTCACCATGTTGGCCAGGCTGGTCTCAAACTCCTGACCTCAAGTGATCAGCCTGCCTTCATCTCCCAAAGTGCTGGGATTACAGGCATGAGCTACTGCACTTGGCCTGAAGTCATATCTTAATATTCATCTGAGAAATCACACAGGAAAGAGACCCCATGTATGTAATGAATGTGGGAAGGTCTTTTCTATTAAGTCAAACCTCACTGATCATCAGAGAACACACTGAGAAGAGAAATCCTATGAATGTACCAAATGTCAGAAAACTTTTCGCCATAAATCAACCTTAACAGTACATCAGAGAACTCATATGGGGAGAAGCCTTATAAATGTAATGAATGTAGAAAATCTTTCTATATGAACTCAGCCCTCAGTCAGCATCAGAGAATACATATATGGGAGGAACACTATGAATGTAAAAAATGTGGGAAAACCTACCAGAGGTCACACCTTTCTAAACATCATTGAACATACACCACGCAAGAAACCCTATGAATGTAAGGAATATGGAAAAACCTTCCAGAAGTCACACCTCATTGAACATCAGAGGACACACCCAGGGGAGAAACCCCACGAATGTAATAAATGTGGGAAATCCTTCTGCTATAAGTCACCCTTGACCATTCACCAGAGAACTCACATAGAAGAGAGGCCCTATAAATGTAGCAAATCTGATACGTATTTCTATATGAAATCACACCTCACTGTGCATCAGAGACCCCATACCAGGAAGAACCCTTTTGAATGTAATGAATGTGGGAAAATGTTTTATGTGAAGTCAAACCTCACCAATCATCAGAGAACTCACACAGGGGAGAAGCCACATGAATGCAATACATGTGGGAAATCTGTATGAAGTCATCCTCTACACAAGAGTGATACACTCAATTGTAACAAATGTGGGAAATCCTCATGTGAAAAGTCAATTTGTTTTTCAAACCAAAATTCATGGTAGAAACCTTATGAATGTAAATAATGTAGGAGTCTCCTGTGTAAATTAAATCCTTAGTTGGCATCAGAAAACACAAGATATGGGGACTGGAGGCCTCTCCACAAATGAAATGGATATGGGAAGATTTTGTGTTATCTTAGAAAATACTGGCTGGGCACGGTGGCTCACACCTGTAATCCCAGCACTTTGGGAGGCTGAGGCAGATGGATCACCTGAGGTCAGGAGTTCAAGACCGGCCTGGGCAACATGAGGAAACCCCATCTCTACTAAAAATACAAAAATTAGCCAGGCGTGATGGCAAATGCCTGTAATCCTAGCTACTTGGGAGGCTGAGGCAGGAGAATTGCTTGAACCTGGGAGGCGGAGGTTGCAGTGAGCCAAGATCATGCCATTGCACTCCAGCCTGGGTGACAAGAATGAAAACTCCATCTCAAAAAAAAAAAAAAATACAGAAAACTTAAATGAGGAGAGACCCCTGAGAACATCTTGTATATTAGTATCCACCAAGAAATCAAATACAATATGTTTCACATAAATCACAGGGAAAAACCGATAGAACGACAATATAAAAGCATTTACAAAGTTCCAGCACATTTGCACAGCATATGATTGATACTGGTGTAAAACTATGTTTTCTATGCATGAAAGTGTTCAGGAAAAATTCAAATATAAGCAGACAATACTGAGGGAACGTCTATCAGTTTAGGAGACAGAGATACTTTATTTTTTTGAGATGGAGTCTCACTCTGTCGCCCAGGCTGGAGTGCAGTGGTGTGATCTCGGCTCACTGCAAGCTCCGCCTCCCGGGTTCATGCCATTCTCCTGCCTCAGCCTCCCAAGTAGCTGGGACTACAGCCATCCTGCCACCATACCCAGCTAATTTTTGTATTTTTAGTAGAGATGGGGCTTCACCATGTTAGCCAGGATGATCTCAATCTCCTGACCTTGTGATCCACTCGCCTTGGCCTCCCAAAGTGCTGGGATTACAGGTGTGAGCCACTGCGCCCAGCCGAGATGCTTTTTTTCCCCTACAAATACTGTAATACTAGAAGTCACATTTCAGGTACCAAATTTAGAAAATGTGATATGTGATGCATTTAATGCTAATGACGTTCATTGTTGGAATATGAAGCCTTTTGAAAAACAAGTTGCAGCAGCAAGCTGACAGTATTAGATATTTGAGTACTTGAGGTAAGATGGCCTTACATTTGTTAGTGGGAAACATACAACATACATATATGGCCTGTGTTTGATTTACATAGTGGAACTCCACCGAGTGGTCAGCAGGAAATATCTCGCCATAGCTTAAGAACTGTTGTAACAGATCTACTACATGAAATGCCTCCAGTGTTTCTTTGTATCTTTTTGTTTGTTTTTGGGTCAGAGTCTTGCTCTATTGCCCAGGCTGGAGTGCAATGGCACTATCTCGCTTCACTGCCACCTCTGCCTCCTGGTTTCAAGTGATTCTTCCTGCTTCAGCCTTATGAGTAGCTGGGATTACAGGTGCCTGGCACCGTGCCCAGCTATTTTTTGTATTTTTAGTAGAGACAGGGTTTCTCCATGTTGGCCAGGCTGGTCTCAAAACTCCTGACCTCAGGTGATCTGCCTGCCTTGGCCTCTCAAAGTGCTGGGATTACAGGCATGAGCCACTGTGCCCGGCCTCTTTGTACTTTGTATCTTAATAGTACAGTATAGTTGATATGTGACATGTATGACAAATTTGCAGTATACGATATGTTATTGAGAAATGCAGAGTACAGAAAACTATATGGCTTGCTGCCTTTTGTGTGAGAATTCAGGGGAAGAAATAATATTTATGTACATAGATATTTTGTATATATATTTATTATATATGTTTATATATTTTTTTAATTTTTAAATTTTTTATAGAGATGGGGCTTGCTATGTTGCCCAGGCTGGTCTTGAACTCCTGGGCTCAAGTGGTCTTCCTGCCTCAGTCTTCCAAAGTGCTGAGATTACAGGCATGAGCTACTGTGCTTGGCCAATATATTTTATATAATACATATATTTTGCAAATAAGTATAAACTACAAACCTGAAGAGTAAGTTACAAACTCAAAAGTGAATACCTATGGAGATAGGAGTGAACAGGGTGGCAGGGCTGAGGATAGAGACAAGGCTTCTTCATGTGTACCTTTTTGTGAAGTTTTGACTTTTGGATAAATATGAGTAATTTACATACTCAAAAGCACATTTTGAAATTGAAAGCAAAGAAGAAATCAACTGAAGTTTATATCAAATGGGTAAATTCACTAAGTAGAAGAGCTCATTCTTTCAAGAGACTTTTAAATGCAGTATTATGAGCACATCCTTAGTGGGATTTGTTTCTGTTTTAGGACAAAAAGAACTTAAAAAATGACAGGTGTCACTCATTAATTTCCACGTTAGTAATATTGGTGTTATTTCCAACCTATTTTGTGGGAATAGATTCAGATGGTTGTAGGATAAAGCAAAAATAAATTGTAAAAGTTACTGGGAACCAAAATTTCCACTTGAAGAGATGACTATAACAAATCAAAGTAGTTATATAAAACTCCCCATAATGATAAATATATATTGAAAATATCCCTCATTATTTTTTAAAAACATTTATTTCCTAGCTCTGTTCATAGGAGAGCCCAGAACCAATGGTTCCCCTGTAGTGATGAGTAAATTCAGCCCTCACCATTGCCATTCAAGGAACCAAGACTCTTTGGAGCAACAGCTGGTCTAGGTCTGGGTCCTGAAGTGCCCAAGGTAAGCCTGGAACATCCTGGGTCAGAAACCAGGGAAGCACTCAAAGATTTGTGGTAATGTGAGCAGGAACAGAAGCTAGCTAGAAGGGGCTCCCCTGGCCAAACGTGAGGCGCTTTGGTGAACAAAAACAATGACTGGGCTGGGCACGGTGGCTCACACCTGTAATCCCAGCACTTTGGGAGGCTGAGGTGGGCAGATCACGAGGTCAGGAGATCGAGACCATCCTGGCTAAAACAGTGAAACCCCGTCTCTACTAAAAATACAAAAAATTAGGTGGGCGTGGTGGCAGGCGCCTGTAGTCCCAGCTACTCGGGAAGCTGAGGCAGGAGAATGGCATGAACCCAGGAGGCAGAGCTTGCAGTGAGCCAAGATCATACCACTGCACTCCAGCCTGGGCAATAGAGTGAGACTCCGTCTCAAAAAAAAAAAAAAAAAAAATGACTGTAACTGACAATAACATTTTGAATAAAGAAAATTCTAAGTCCATAGTGATGCAAAAAAGAGAAAGAGACTAAAGGCATTCCCACGATGGGTGGTGGATCTCACACAAACTCCTTACTTTGTAATTAGAGGGAAGGAATTAGATTTTCACCCTGTGCTTTTAGTAGGATCAATCATTTATCTCCAGTCATGGAAGGCTACTTGTTATAGAATAATGTCAGCTAATAAATGCAGACGGAATGATAGATTTTGAAAAGTCACTAATTTGCAACCCTTAGTGCATTTAGGCACTGATCAATGGATGCTACAGTCATTAGATGTGAGGGAAACAGGATGCTTATGTAGTGCCAGAGTATCACCTGCAGATACGTCATTGAATGTGGAAAGAAATGTGCCTTTACAATGCAATGATTGTCCCACTATAAGCAGTTGAGCAAAACATTATTAATGTTAGTGACGTTATGTGCCTCTTGATGAAATACAATACAAAGTAGTTGCATTTTCTGGTAGTATTTTTGCCAGAATATTTAACCTGAATTGAATCAAGTGTTTCAACTTAACTTTTAGTTTTCAGGAAATATGGGAGATAGAAGAACAACTTCAGTCAAGAAAACAAATCCAGAATATGGGACATTTAGAAGACACCTGGCTAGGTCTCTTCAAAAAGCTGACATCTTTTTTTTTTTTTTTTTTGAGACAGAGTCTCGCTGTGTTGCCCAGGCTGGAGTGCAGTGGCATGATCTTGGCTCACTGCCAGCTCTGCCTCCTGGGTTCACACCATTCTCCTGCCTCAGCCTACCAAATAGCTGGGACTACAGGTGCCCACCACCACACCCAGCTAATTTTTTGTATTTTAGTAGAGACAGGGTTTCACCATGTTAGCCAGGATGGTCTCAATCTCCTGCCCTCGTGATCCGCCCACCTCAGCCTCCCAAAGTGCTGGGATTACAGGCGTGAGCCACCACACCTGGCCGCTGATATCATTTTTAAAAAGAGAGAAAAGGTAGATGGACTGTTTTTCAAGGGCAAACATGCTGAATATAGAAAGATGAACTGGCTTGATGTCTGCAGCCTTGAAGTGGTTCAGGAAAAAGATGCATGCATAGATAAAACAAAAATGGCAAAATTTAAGCAAGTGTTTATCTGGCAGGCACATGGGTATTGACTGTTTTTCTTAAAAGAGTTGTGTTTGAAAAATTTTATAATAAAAATTTTCAGAGAAGTACTGCACCACTTAGCAATTCTGTTACTGTTCCTTGGCATATATAAATAGCTCTGCCCGTGGTTATTGATCTGCTTGTCAATAAAGAAGCCAGAGAGTACCTTTTAAAGTGTTCAATTGTTTTGGGTTTTAGTCACTTCATTAAAAACAGAATGTAACCAAAGGCTGGTCATGGTGGCTCATGCCTGTAATCCCAGCACTTTGAGAAATTGAGGCAGGAGGATTATTTGAGCCCAAGAGTTCAAAACCAGCCTGGGCAACACAGCAAGACCACCTTGTCTCTGTAAAAAGTTGAAATTTAGCCAGACATGGTGGTGTACACCTGTGGTCCCAGGTACTCGGGAGGCTGAGGCAGGAGGATCTTTGAGCCTGGGAGTTTGGCTTTGCAGTGAATTGTGGTCATGCCACTGCACTCCAGTCTGGGCAACAGAGCAAGATCCCATCACAAAGAAAAGAAATAATGCAAAGGCAGGGTATACCATTAACAACTCAAACTCGTGTTAAGAACTAGTTGCAAACAGTAGTGCTCATTACACTGACAGTGAAAATAGTATTGTATAAAGAAAACACACTTCTCTTTCTATTCCTGACACGTTTCTAAGCAGTGCCTCCAGAAGTACATGGCATAGCCCCCAAGCAGTAGGAGCCCAGGAACCATTTGCCAACAGGGTGGTAGCTGTTGTGTCCTCATTCTTTCTCCCTCCTCTACCTGGATTTCCTTGCAGCAAGGGGGCAGACTGCTCTCTGCTGCTTTGTTGCATGCAAGCCTTGGTGTGGCCTGTTTTCCCCTCCTCAACAGGGATTGTTTGGGTTGGGCATATGACCAATCCTTGACCTCTAGGATGTGTAGGGAAGTGTTCTGTATGATTTTTGGGAAAGGATTTATCATTGATGAAGAGACATGAGCAGAATCACATTACCCTTCTGAATACATCCATTGTTTGCGTCTTGTGGCCCAGGGCTGTAGTTGGAGGATGGTGAGCAGAGATAGAAGAGCTTGGCCACTGATGGTATGAAGCACTGATTTAACCCACACTGAGGTGGCTCTGGATTGGGCACTTGAGGTCATTAATTTTTCTTATTGTGTAAGCCTGTTGGAGTTGAGATTTTTCTGTGCCTTGGAGCTATAAGGCATCCTAACTTTGAAGAGGGATAGTTTTTGTTTGTAGAGACAGGGTCTCTATGTTGCCCAGGCTGGTCTTGAATTCCTGGGCTTAAATGATCCTCCTGCCTTGGCCTCCTAAAGTGCTGCGATGACAGGATACATTTTTTAAAAGAAGTTGTGTAATTCAGAAGTGTTAGCCACAGTGATTTGGGGGCAAGAATGATTTTGAGAAAATGAGTCTGCAGCTGCTTTCTGCTCTGTAAATTTCTATGTAATAAGGAAATACAGGTACCCTTGAACAACACAGGTCTGGACTGAGCGGGGTCCAATTGTAAGTAGTATTTTTTTTTTCCCAATAGTTGGCCCTCCTTATCTGCAGGTTTCACATCTGCAACCGTATACAGCTCAAAACTATAGTATTCACAGAATGCAAACCTGAGGATACAGAGGGCCAACTTTGTATACAGGTTCCGAAGAGTCAACTTTGAAACTTTTGTATGCACAGAGTTTGGTATCCACAGGGGGTCCTGGAAACAATACCCCCATGGATCCTAAGGGGCGACTGTAATGTCATTTCTTATTTGCAAGAATCCAGAGCAGAAAATGTTCTTTTGGAAATTAGTTGCATATTACGTATTCTTTCTCTTCATATAAAATGTCATTTTTAATTGATCAAATTATTCATTGCCTTTTTTTTTGACAAGGTCTGAATTCATGTACGGATGTAATCTTTACTTTTGCAATGAATTGCTAGTTGTCTTTACACTATTTAAGAAATCCATCTCTTTGTCCCGGGTTTGAAATACTATTTTTATTTTATTTTATTTATTTATCTTTTGAGATGAAGTCTTGCTCTTGTCCCACAGGCTGGAATGCAATGGCATGATCTCAGCTCACTGCAACCTCCGCCTCCCGGGTTCAAGCAATTCTGCTGCTTCAGCCTCCCGAGTAGCTGGGATTACAGGCACCTGCCACCACGTCCAGCTAATTTTTATATATATTTTTTAGTAGAGATGGGGTTTCACCATGTTGGCCAGGCTGGTGTCAAACTCACGACCTCAGATGATCCACTCGCCTCGGCCTCCCAAAATGCCGGGATCACAGGCGTGAGCCACTATGCCCGGCTGAAATACTATTTTCATCATAGGGTAGGTCACTGTTAGTAGTGTCTTTGCTTTTTGTGTGCTCAGCACTCTTTCTTACATCTTTGTAGAAAGAGAAGCTGAAAACCTGGAGCGCTGGAAGTTCTCTGGGCGACCATTCATTCATTCCACCATCCTTTTGGCCCATCTTGATTTTACCAGGGAAGGACAGTCAATCTAAGAGAGGTTAATGACAGTTGTTGGGAGTTTGTAATGGGAGGTCATTGTAGAGCCATTTTTTGTTTGGTTTCACTTGGGAGTTGTCAGCAGCTTGGCTTTATTGGTTTTTGTCTAATTTACAGTTTTAGTCCTGCTTAGGCATAGCTTATGAGTCCCATTATGCTTTGCTTAACAACAGAGATATATTCTCAGAAATGCTTCATTGTGTGAATGTCACACAGTGTGCTTACACAAACCTACGTGGTAAAGCCTACCATCTGGGCTGTATGGTATGGCCTATCGCTCCCAGGCTACAAACCTCAACAGCATGTGACTGTACTGAATATGCTAGGCAACCGTAACACAGTATTTGTGTATCTAAACACAGAAAAGGCACAGTAAAATGCGGTATTATAATCTTATGAGACCACTGTTGGATATCTGGTCCATCACTGATCAAAATGTTATGTGGTGTGTGACTATATTCCAATTCTGAGTTTTATTCTATTTTACTGAACTATTAATACTTTATGCTAAAGAAGATCATGTTCCAGTTCCTCTTGCTTTATAATCCTTTCCATACATCAAAGAACAATCCTGTTTTTCAAGCATTTTGGCTTTTCCTACAATTCATTCTCAGAGATGAACTTTAGAATAGACTCACCAGGCTCTTCTTTCCAAAGCCTATAGGGATTGTGATTATATCTGCATTTAAATTTAACCTCAATGAACTGCCCACTGAGGGGGGCCACTCAATCCAGCTGGCTTGAACAATCCCTTGATGACCAGAGATGGGAGGGGGTCACTCCAGCTGCTCTCCCCGACCCCAGGGACATCACCATGACCCACTGAGCATTCCTGGGGCCCCAGGCCTGCCTCATCTTCCTTCCAATTGTCTCCTTTCTAACTTTCTTTGGGGAAGGTGGCACCTAATTTGAATGCCGTAGAGGTTGATTTTTTACCTGCTGGCTTTACCCAGGGACTTGTAGCTTCCAGGTAGGGTAGAAGGAATTTTTTGTTGAAGTTGGAGGCATTTGCTGGATGCCTTCTCCATTGTTTGAGTGGTATTTTCTCTTGACAAATGCAAACGTAACAGCCCACACAATAGAACTTCGGTTTTCAAACACACCAAGTCCAAAATCAGCACTCTTGTTCAGAGAGTGGCTTCCAGGGACTTCAGTTTTTCTATAAGTGGTTTCTCAGTTCTCCTTCAGAAGGTTTCCAAGGTCAGTCTGCTCATTAGCAGAAAGGGAGAGAGGATGGAGAAGGCACACTGGCTTTTTGGCCACCTCACCTGTGGCAAGTGATGCAACAATTCCGCCCAACCCCACTGGTGACAATGTGTCATGAGGGCCCCATTTGTGCAAATGGCTGGCAGGTCTCATCTGCCTGGACAGTTGTCTCTGTCATCTTCCCCCTGCTCTGGTCCTGACAGACATCTAGGCAACTCTGTCGCATCCTAAGGCTTTGCTTTCCCATCTTACCTGTCCATTTGTCCAGCTGTCTACTCACGTCCTGAGGGCCAAAACCTAGTCACCTGGACACAGCTAGCTAACAGGAAAGTGGAGAAATGAACTCTCTAGTTAGAGCCTGAACAACACAGTGATCCTCTTTCTCTAAAAAAAAAAAAAAAAAAACAAAAACTGGGCATGGTGACACACGCCGGAAGTCTCAACTATCTGGAAGGCTGAGGGGGGAGGATCACTTGAGCCCAGTAATTGGAGGTTGCAGTGAACTATGATTACACCACTGTGCTCCAGCCTGGGAAACAGAGTAAGTATGCCTCTAAAAA
This sequence comes from Pongo abelii, assembly GCF_028885655.2. NCBI lineage: Eukaryota > Metazoa > Chordata > Mammalia > Primates > Hominidae > Pongo > Pongo abelii. The sequence goes on from NC_071991.2 coordinate 7,154,335, forward strand.
AAAAAAATAAAATAAAAGAAATCGCATTAGGTACCCAGCTGAGACTTGAGGAAGGGGGAATCCTACAAAAGAGGGGGAATGCTGTAATGCAATTAGCAGTCTGTTACAGAGTTCTGTCATGTGATGCAGATACTCATAGATGGAGTATTCGTTCAACAAAGCAAGGATGTGTCCAACAGTTTGAGCAGTCCAACCATTTCCAAGAAAGCTGGCACAGGGCAAAGCTGCTAAAAAAAAGGCGTAGACTTCACTTAGGCACCTGAGCCATGAAAATCTGGCTAAAAGTGAACAGACTGTTTATTATCAACATTGGTTACTTTTTTTTTTTTTTAAAGACGGAGTCTCACTCTGTCACCCAGGCTAGAGTGCAGTGGCGCAATCTCGGTTCACTGTAACCTCTGCCTCTGGGTTCAAGCAATGCGATTCTCCTGCCTCACGCTCCTGAGTAGCGGGGCTATAGGCAGTGTGTGCCACCATGCCTGGCCAATTTTTGTATTTTTAGTAAAGACGGGATTTCACCATGTTGGCCAGGTTGGTCTTGACCTCCTGACCTCAAGTGATTCACCCAGCTCGGCCTCCCAAAGTGCTGGGATTACAGGCATGATCAATGTTGGCTTCTGCAAGGAACTGGCTATGACTTGAAAAAGTTAATGTGTTAATGGGTTAACGGATTAATGGGTTATCAGAGGAGTGAGTTAGTTATCACTATAAAAAGCCAAGTTGGCTCTCTCATGAGCCTCCTCACAATGTGATGCCCTCTGCACCTCAGCACTCTGCAGAGTGGCCACCAACATTAAGGCTGCTAACAGACGCAGCCCCTAGACCTTGGACTTGCCAGTCTCCAGAACTGTTAAATCAATGTCTTTCCTTTATAAATTACCCAGTCTTATATATTCAGTTACAGCAACAGGAGATAGATTAAGACAGACCCCCTCTTATTTTACCTGATTTTCTTTCCTCTTCATACCAGACCCCACCCCATTCCCTCCCCCATAGGTGTTACATGAAATGTATGACGTTAAGTAGTGTTGTAAACCTATATAATCGATATGTGTGTATGAGAAATGTTGACATTTTGTTTAGCTATATTACATATTGTTGAATCAATTTTCCCATTCATATCTAAGAGATTTTATCAAATGTGCTACATGCCAGTCTAGCATTTTACTTCTAACTGCTCACAGCTTTCTACTGCTTGTATCACATTTTATTTATCTCTGTTAAGGATGTTCACCTAGGATGTCTCACAAATCTTGTTATGAAGAAATTCCAATCTATAAAGAAAAATTTGCAGCCAGGCACGGTGGCTCATGCCTGTAATCCCAGCACTTTGGAAGGCCGAGGTGGGTGGATCATGAGGTCAGGAGATCGAGACCATCCTGGCTAACACAGTGAAACCCCGTCTCTACTAAAAATACAAAAAATTAGCCTGGCATGGTGGTGGGTGCCTATAGTCCCAGCTACTCGGGAGGCTGAGGCAGGAGAATGGTGTGAACCCGGGAGGTGAGCTTGTAGTGAGCTGAGATCGTGCCACTGCACTCTAGCCTGGGCGACAGAGTGAGACTCTGTCTCAGAAAAGAAGAAAAAAAAAAAGAAAAATTTGCTTAATCTAAAGTAAAACCAACAAGTAGAATATATGAGGATATTCAGCAAATAATAAAAGGGTAGTATACTAAAAAAAAAAAAAAAAAAAAAAAAAAGGATATAACCTATACCTGAAATTAGTGGTTAGAAAATGCAAGTTGAAACAACAAAATACCCCATTCACATCCTTCAGAAAAGCAAAAATTACAGAGACATATAGTAAATATTGGTGAAGATGTGAATGGTAATTGAAAAGGTTCTGTGCTATAAAATGACACCCACTCAGGGGAAGTGACCAGGCAGCACCTTTTAAAATTAATATTGGTCTGGCACAGTGGCTCATGCCTGTAATTCCAGCACTTTGGGAGGCCGAGGCGGGCAGATCACGAGGTCAGATTGAGACCATCCTGGCCAACATGGTGAAACCCTGTCTCCACTAAAATACAAAAAATTAGCTGGGTGTGGTGGTGTGTGCCTGTAGTCCCAGCTACTCAGGAGGCTGAGGCAGAGGAATCACTTGAACCTGGGAGGCGGAGCTTGCAGTGAGCCAAGATAGCACCACTGCACTCCAGCCTGGTGACAGAGTGAGACTCTGCCTCAAAAAAAAAAAATTAATGTCTATGCCTTATGCAATGTATACCATCAGTTTATATGTTCCAGGGAAGTTCATTCACATAAGGCTATATATACAAGGAATTTCATCATAACAACAGTGCAGCAGTTAGAAGTGCTGGTTTTGCAGGTAGAACATTTGATAAAATCATTTAGGTTATGAATGAAAAAAAGGATGGAACAAGATTTTCTTTCTTTTTTTTTTTGAGACAGAATCTCACTCTGTTGCCCAGGCTGGAGTGCAGTGGCACGATCTCAGCTCACTGCCAGCCCCGCCTCCTGGGTTCATGCCATTCTCCTGCCTCAGCCTCCCGAGTAGCTGGGACTACAGGCGCCCGCCACCACACCTGGCTAATTTTTTGTATTTTTAGTAGAGACGGGGTTTCACCATGTTGGCCAGGATGGTCTCGATCTCCTGACCTCATGATCCACCCGCCTCGGCCTCCCAAAGTGCTGGGATTACAGGTGTGAGCCACTGCGCCCGGCCCAGGATTTTCTTTATTTTTCCATTTGGCACCACATCAATCTCTTCCAATTTGAGGCCTTTCATTCTTTTTTAATTACAAGAAATTTTAATTCGTGTATTTTCCTTGTATGTTGTCTCTTTTTCTTTTGGGAATGGTAGTATATGGTTATTTCTACTATCCTCTACATCTCAGTATTTGATTTTTCACTTTCTGTTCTTCATTTCTTCTGGTGTCCTGGAGGAAATATTTGCCTTTACAACAGAGCCTGCTAACTCGTTCTTTGGGTGTATCGTGTCTATCAATCTCATCTATTATTTCCTTCATGTCAATTACGCATGCTCAACAATCCACCTTTCTTTTGGTAACTATATTTTTACATACACCCCATTCATCTTTGTATTTTTCTTCAGATACGTATTAAGGCAGGGTGCAGTGGCTCAAGCCTGTAATTACAGCACACTGGGAGGCCGAGATGGGGGGATCACTTGAGGTCAGGAGTTCAAGACCAGCCTGGCCAATATGGTGAAACCCTGTCTCTACTGAAAATACAAAAATTAGCCAGGCACGGCGGCATGTGCCTGTAATCCTACTCAGGAGGCTGGGGCAGGAGAATCACTGGAACCTGAGAGGTGGAGGCTGTAGTGAGCTGAGATCGCACCACTGCACTCCAGCCTGGGCGACAGAGTGAGACTCCATCTCAAAAAAAAAAAAAGATATGTATTAAGAACATTTTGAAATCTGGATGCCTGTATTTCATTAAGTTAGGCCTTTTCACGTAGATGGTATTGTGTACTGTCCCTTAGTACCAATTCCTCATGTGTCTGACTACTTTCCTGAATTTTTACTTGGATACTGTAAATCCTGGCTGAGAATGAGTAGCAGGGAGAAGGCCTAATCCTCCTGTTTCTTCCTCTTGGGTGGGTTTAAGTGGAGGAGTGTGTTACAGAAAAAAATCGCCTATCACCACTGCCTGGAATAAGACCGCACCACCCCCCCCCACCCGCTTGACTGACCCTCAGGATACCACTTGACGTGCTCACCCTAAGCACTGCCTCCTTAAGATGTCTCCAGTCGACTGGGTGTGGTCACTCACGCCTGTAATCCCAGCACTTTGGGAGGCCGAGGTGGGCAGATCACGAGGTCAGGAGATTAAGGCCATCCAGGCCAACATGGTGAAACCCCATCTCTACTAAAAATACAAAAGTTAGTTGGGCGTGGTGACGGGCACCTGTAGTCCCAGCTACTTGGGAGGCTGAGACAGGAGAATTGCTTGAACCCAGGAGGCAGAGTCTGCAGTGAGCTGAGATCGTGCCACTGCGCTCCAGTCTGGTGACAGAGCAAGGCTCTGTCCGTCTCAGAAACAAACAAGCAAAAAACAAAACAAACAAACAAAAAAAGAATGTCTCCAGTCGCAGCAATGACTGGCTTTTGAAGTGAGGAGAGGATGCTCTAATGGAACCTAAGTGCTCCCATAGCACTGAGCTGCTCTCCTATCTTATGAAGGCACCGTGGTGGGCTATAATCTGCTGGGCATACTACAGAGGACTGTAAATGTATAGGGAAAAAGATTACAATTCAACTACTCTTTAAGATTTGTTCTGTCTGCCATTACCTTTCCCACAAAAGAGCCTCATTCACATCCTTAGTTCTCTGGACCCAAACACTGCTCTTATTTCTGTGACACCTCCGGGCTTGCACTATAACAAGCCAGCAGCCCACGCTAGTGCATCAATTTGGCAGGAATCATAGACTTTATATTCAATGAAGGGAAAAGCAATTTATTTTTGATGTAGTTATCTCTGTGATAGGAAGAAAAAAGCAACATAATTTTAAGAATGTATTTCCTGGTGGGCTTCATTTTAAGATGGGCCAAAAATCCCTCTTAATTTATGAAAACATTGGCATCTTTTAAACTATAAACATGTTACTATGAACACTGACTACATTACTGAAGTGGCAGTTCAGGACCACTTATATACGTACCAGACCCTTTGATGTGCAGGCAATCCATAGGATAAGAAGAAAATGCCAAGCCATTTACAGTTTTCAAATATTTTACTGAAAATGCATATTGTACAATTAACGTATAATGACACACCAGTGTGGGAAACCTCTGTAGGTATCATTTCCACAAATATGCTATGAATATAGAGTTCCTACACAAAACTATACAACTTACCAGATGTAATTCCTGTTATGTAACATAGTCACAATCATCTTGAAGAATATGGAGAAAAAGTGCTGAGTAACAAAAACAGGAGCCATGTGTGATTTTAATAAATGAAAAACATGGCATTTCAGCTCAGTGGTAAAGCAGTATATCAATCAGATGGATTAGCTATCAAGTAATCATGTGAGAGAAAACAAAATTAGATCCTTACCTCATACTATATGTTGTCAGCTAACACTGTACCAGTGATACATGAATCACATAAATTACCTCAAACAAAATTTATTCCATGTATTAGAAAAAAGGAGGTATGTCTAACATTGTGTCACATTCCAAAGGTGAATTTTGCAGGTCAACGATATTACAGTTCAAAGAAGCATACGTTTTATTGTTTCAAGTTGATTTCTAATGCTCAAACTATTTACGTCAAAACTTACAGAAAATAAATCTCTATATCAACAGCTTAAAATAAATGACTTACCTAAAGTCCACTTCTGAACTGCATAACTCCTATAAAGGTTTAAGTCTGTACCAATTAGAATGTCTTCAGTTATTAGTAACAGAGCATCCTAAATCAACTGGCTTAAAAATAAGTTTAGTCTCTCACAAAAGAAACAGTCCATAGGAGGAGTGACTACAAGGCTGGTTGGTTTAGTGGCTCAAAGACATCATCCAGGTCTCAGGGTCTTTCAGTTTTTCTGCTCAGGCCATGATTAAACTATAATCCATTGTTGAAAGATGGTTACCAGGCACCACATCCAGACAAGGTACTGTTCACCACAAGATTCCACTTCCCTTTGCTTGAATCCTTGGGCCTTTGAGAAAACCTTTTCCAGAAGTAGTCTGTCAGGTATATCCTTTGTTTTATGTCTAGAATTGGGCCCTGTGACCACTGTAAATCAACTGCTGGCAACGAGAAGGGGAGTGTCATTGGTTAAAAGTAATCAGGATTTATCTCACTTCCTTTTGAGGATAAATGGATAACCAAACCCAGCCAGCAGAGTAAGGGAGTGACAAGAAAGTCACTCGGCAATGTCTGCCACAAACCCTTATTAGAATGTGTTCTTAATTTATTCAGTAACAGGAAGGAGTAGAGCACAAGGTTTAAAAGCAGTATGATATCCAGTGAAAACACAGTTAATTCCTATGTTACACAGCATCGTGCTCTGCACTGTTATGTAAGTGTCCAAATAAAAAATAGTAGAAAAAAACAATAGATACAAATGGGAATATTTTAAGTACATCTTAAAACTGTGTAGAGTGCAATGATTTTCTCACTCCTGGAGAACTGGCATTAACAATTTTAAATTACCTAAGCAAAGTTTTCTATCTATTTTATACATGGATATTTATCTCTCTGGCTGACTCAGATACAGTTGAAAACATTATAAAAGCATTGGTCCTTTAGAGCTGATATTGTTCATTAAGAATGATCAAATGCATTAAATCCTAGAGAAGAGTGCAAGAAAAAGTATACTTTATACCTATCAAATGATATTAACGTAGTGCTGTTTAGAATACTCTTACCATATGAATTACAAAATTAATAAGGATACAATGTTTTTTCAAACATGATTCGAAGTGAACATACAATTCCTGTAATGTAATGTAATAAAAACAACCCTCTACACCAAACATAAGTCCTATGTTCTTTGGGAACTGCTTACATGAGTTTAAGGTTACTGACTTAACTAGCTATCCTGATGACTTTACAGCTTCTATTTACACAAGGAATATGTTTATTCACAGCAGGAATCTTCTCTGTTTCTTTTTTTTTTTTCTTTTCAAGTTTGCTATTGTAGCAGAAACATATCTTTTAGTATTAACAGTTTCCAAAGGATTATGTCTTCCACATTCCTTATATTGATAGATTTCCCCTTGGCTATGAATTCCCTGATATGCAAAACAGTTCCAATCCATGGCGACGTGTATATACATTCTTAATATTTATAAATTTTTACTTGTCTATAGTCTAGTATTGTTATACCATGTGGTCTTGTTATAATCATGGTTTCCATTCTGTGAGTCTTCAGACTATGAGTCCAACACACAAGGGGATGTCCACACTAACCTGTGTGAACTCTCTGATGTACAAGGTGTTTGACTTCAGGCAGGAGTTTCTGATTTACTACATTGAAAGGGTGATATAAAATGAGGTCTCACTTCAGAGAAGCCTTCCCACATCTATTACATTCATATTGCCTCTCCTATGAATTCTCTGATGGCTGTTGAATGCTGATTTGTGGTAGAATTTTTTTCCACATTCAGTACACTCATAGGGTTTCTCTCCTGAATGAGTTCTATAGTGTACAGTGAGGTATGACATCCGAGAGAAGGCTTTTCCACACTCATTACATTCAAAGGGTTTCTCTCCTGAATGAATTCGATGATGTATAGTGAGATAGGACATCTGAGAGAAGCACTTCCCACATTCATAACATTCGTAGGCTTTCTCTCCTGTGTGTGTTCTCTGATGTCGATTAAGGGCTGAATTCTGGCAGAAGGTTTTCCCACATTCACTACATTCATAGGGCTTCTCTCCTGAATGAATTCTGTGATGTATAGTGAGGTATGACATCTGAGAGAAGAATTTTCCACATATATAGCATTCATAGGGCTTCTCTCCTTTGTGTATTCTCCGATGTCTACAAAGGGCTGAGTTCTGGTAGAAGGTTTTCCCACATTCACTACATTCATAGGGTTTTACTCCTGAATGAGTTCTATGATGGATAGTGAGGTATGACAACTGGGAGAATAACTTTCCACATTCGTTACATTCGTAAGGTTTCTCTCCTGTGTGCACTCTCTGATGTCTCATGAGGGCTGAATTCAGGTAGAAGGTTTTTCCACATTCATTACATTCATAGGGTTTCTCTCCTGAATGAGTTCTATAATGTACAGTGAGATATGACAACCGAGAGAAGAATTTCCCACACTCATTACATTCATACGGTTTCTCTCCTGTATGGGTCCTCAGGTGGGTCGTGAGAGTAGACTTGCGGCAGAAGCATTTCCCACATTCACTACACTTGTAGAGTTTCACACCTGTGTGAATTTTCTGATGGTCATTAAGTGCTGACTTCTGCGAGAAGGTTTTCCCACAGTCATGACAAACATAAGGTCTCTCTCCTGAATGTGTTCTCTGATGTTGTGTGAGGTGTGTCTTCTGGCAAAAGGATTTTCCACAATAACTACATTCATAGGGCTTCTCTCCTGAGTGAGTTCTCTGATGCTGAATGAGGTGTAACTTCTGGTAAAAGTTCTTCCCACATTCATTACATTCATAGGGCTTCTCCCCTGTGTGTGTTCTCTGATGCACAGTAAGGGTTCCCTTCTGGCAGAAGGATTTCCCACACTGATTACATTCGTAAGGTTTCTCTCCTGTGTGAGTCCTCTGATGTATAATAAATTTTGACTTTTTACAGAAGGATTTCCCACATTCACTGCATTCATAGGGCTTCATTTCCATATGAGATGTCTGATGTACAGTGAGGTCTGACATCTGGAGAAAGGCTATTTCAGATCCATTCCACTTATAGGGCTTTTCTTCCATGTGATTAACAAAAACAGTGTCCTTTTGGAAGGCTTTCTGGCATTCAATATATTCAAAAGGTTTCTCCAAAATACGAATTTTCTGATAAAGACTTTCTTCGTTTAGAGTATAAGGTTCCCCATTTTGATTAAATTCATAAGCTTTATCTCCTGGATGAGTTTTCTCAAGCTTAATATGGAGGAGTGATTTCCCACATCCACTACATTCATCAGCTTTCATTCTTGCATAGCTTCCATCACTACTAATATATTCTGAAACAGACGTTAAACACTTCTCACATGAGTCACAGAGGCTATTTTTATAGGCTATTTTTCTTGAAGGAACAGGGTTCGTTTCTACATCAAAAGTTTTACCAGGAACATTACCTCTCTCCTCAATCAGGGTCTCAATGAACACAGTTTGCCTTAAAGGTTTATTTTCCTCTTCCTGGATTCTCTCTTTTAGGTCATCGGTTTGCCAGACTTCATCTAAAGAGAGACAAAATTAACCAACTTTTGTACATCTTCCTATATATATGATATGGAATGAGATTCTTGATTTGTACACAAGCATCTCTTTGTGAGTAGATGCTAGCTTCATGAACAGATGAAAATAATTCCAAGTGTACTCTTCTCCTTTATTCTTTTGCTTAAAATTACACACACACACACACACCCCTCTAGGAATGGAAAAAGGGGGAAGTAAACTGACAAAAACACATACACTTTTGATCTAATTTATATTTTGTTCAAAACTGGGTATAGAAGATAAAATATAACACAGAACAATGACTGGTAGGCGAAGAATGCTGGATGAATGGCTGACAGGGTAGAGTGATGAGGAGTGCTGTTGGACAAGGAGGGTCATAAGATGTATTCAATTAGGGATTCATTTAGGGGGAGGTAAAGCTGTACTTTACACCATATCACTTCATACCAAGTTGAGAGAGATTACAATTTAAGGCATTAGCACTGTATACTAAGATTTTTGTGGTAGCATTTTCACTAGACTACATCCTTCCAAACTATTTTGCCTTCTTTCCTCATTCCACATAGTAGAATAAACTAAATCTCCTCATGTTTAAAGGAACAGCCCTATAACCAGGGCATTTGCCCTGTAATTCTGTTTCACTTGGATGAAGAATCCCAGGAATGTGTATATATATCCTACAGGAAATATAAAATAGTCCACAGAGCTATAGGCTTATCTTGTGAGGATAGCGATGAGATCAACTGGAAACTTTAGTATTCTAATGATGCTATGATTTAATGCTAAACTCATTCTGACCATGAAATTCTACTTGTTCCTATTTGAACAGTATATTTAATAGCATGAACTCTGGTGAGGTGACCTAGGGCAAGCTACTTAGCAATTCTCTGTAGTCAGTATCCTTCACCTGCCAAATGGAGATAATGGCACCTACCTCATAAGGTGGTTGCAGGATTGCAGCAGTTAATGAAGTGCTCAGAGCAGCATCTGGCACAAAATACATGCTTGATAAGCTTGGCAATTATTCTTCCCATCTTTCAATCTCCTGACCATTTGCTTAAGCCAGTCCCACCCTGACATACTACCATCACTTAATTCTCAATGTGAGTGCTTTCCCACTCCTGAGTAGCATTTAGTGTACAAACCTTACGAATCAGATCCCTGCCCGGGCGTGGTAGCTCACGCCTGTAATCCCAGCACTTTGGGAGGCTGAGGCGGGCGGATCACTTGAGGTCAGGAGTTCAAGACCAGCCTGGCCATGATGGTGAAACCCTGCTCTACTAAAAATACAAAAATTAGCCTGGCATGGTGGTGGGCGCCTGTAATCCCAACTACTCAGAAGGCTGAGGCAGGAGAATTGCTTGAACCCAGGAGGCGGAGGTTGCAGTGAGCCAAGATTGTGCCACTGCACCCCAGCCTGGGCGACAGAGTGAGAATCTGTCTCAAAAAACAAAACAAAACAAAACAAACAAAACAAACAAAAAAAATCACATCCCTTACCATGCTCCTAAAATAACAATTTTATTTTTACTTACCTTAGAAGTGTCTGGATGAACTTGACTACTGTACTTGCTATCATGCACATTAAATGAAATGATATCAACCATAACCCCTATAACCTGTGCTTTCCCTGAACCCGCTGCCAAAATATCAACAGATCAAACGAGAAAAAAATCTGAGAGACAATACTTTTCACCACCTGGGATCACTATATGATTCCAAGCTAGGATGACAGTCATCTAACAAAAATATTCTGTTGCAGGAAAAGCAAACTATTTGTTGCACTAGGAGGGTCCTAAGAAATGTCCAAGTAGAGAGTTGTTTTGGAGGAAGTGGGTCTGCACTTTACACCTTCTCATGTCACATCAAGCTGGGAGAGATAGGTCATGATCTATCTTATCCTTGCCTTATGCTACGATCACTGTGTGCCTGATCAATGCCCAGCACATTTCACCTACAGTCTCCACCCTTATTGTTTCACTCAGTTTGCTTGACTTCCTGCCTTCATCTTCTCAAAACCTACCTTAATAGGGGATTTCCGTGCTTAAAAAAAATACTTCTCAAATCCTTTCTCATCTCAATTCCATTTCCCCTTGGAGTTGAGAATACTGTCTATAGAATCATTTTAGTACAAAGTGACTCAGCCTTGCATTGGAACATCAGCACTCCATGTAAAGTGCTGAGTTTTAATTACTTCATGCAGCGCTGTTTTCTTTTTTTTTTTTTTTGAGACGGAGTCTTGCTCTGTCACCCAGGCTGGAGTGCAGTGGTGCGATCTCAGCTCACTGCAAGCTCCGCCTCCCAGGTTCAAGGGATTCTTCTGCCTCAGCCTCCTGAGTAGCTGGGACTACAGGCGTGCGCCACCAGGCCTGGCTAATTTTTTAGTAGAGACAGAGTGTCACCATATTGGCCAGGCTGGTCTCAAACTCCTGACCTCATGATCCGCCCACCTCGGCCTCCCAAAGTGCTGGGATTACAGGCGTGAGCCACCGCGCCCAGCCCTTGTTCTCTTTTGTTAACCACAACCTTTGTCCTAGGAAGGATGGTCCTATTTCCTATTTCCTTTGAACCTCTGAATAAAAATCAGAGAAGCTGTTCTTAATCTGAATCATATAGGTGTTTTTCTGCTACTTGCAAAATATATGGGGATGTGTCCCAGGCATGCGTCATTTCTTTTTTCTTTTTTTTTTTTTTTGGAGAGACAGGGTTTCACTATGTTACCCAGGCTGGTTGCAAGCGATCCTCCTGCCTCAGCCTCCCAGGGTTGGGATTACAGGTGTGAGCCACCACATTTGGCCCAGGCATGCATATTTAGAAGTAACTGCCTGTAAATTATTTCTGAATGGATGGACAAGAAAGTTCTTTCACCTGCCTAGCTTCTCAGATAATCAAAGAAAGAAATAAATATCTCTCTATGTTACACACTACATCAAGGGATAACACGCCCCTTTCCTTACAGGACTATGATCCAAGAGCAAAACAGCTCAGGCAAAATATAGACACTATCAAATAACAGATTACTTAATCAGACTAGCTTCTTTATCCTGTCACCCCTAGGTGAAACTGAAGTTGAGGGAAGGGAGATACAGAATTCATGATAAAAGTCAGGAAGGAAAAACTTCAGGGAGGGGTCGAAGATTTGAGCTCAGACTTAAAGAATGTGTTATCTGGGGAAGGAAAGCACACCCTAATGAAATGTAAAGCTGTAGGGACAATAGTCTCATGAAGAGAAGACATTAGGAGTGTGGACCAAATGGAGTTTAGTGAATTTTGGGGAACAACAGAAAATTACTTTTTCCAGGCAATACAGGGTTAATATTGTTGAGATCCTTAAGGGACAAGGAATTAAAATTCCCTTTAGGAAGTAAAATGTAACCAGCTATAGGCTTATCTTGTGAGGCTAGCGATGATATCAACCGGAAACTTTAGATGAAGACATACTGCAAATCCAGCTAGGACTCATAGCAATCCAGGCATGACAGAATCTAGTCTTTGTTTACATTAAGTCAAAGGAAACTGAGGATATACAGAGGACAATGAAGACATTTCACACTGGACAAAATCCAGTAATCCAGAGAGATCAGTAATATCTGATGAGAATTTCAGTGGTTTCACAGGGACCACTATAGAAAAAGAAGAGATTAGTATAGTTTAGTTTATAGTTTATAAAGGGAGGTGGTAAGGTAATTAGTAATTATAATCTGGAATAGGTCATGATCAATTTCCAGGCCTGATGAGAACAAGAGCAGCTCTGTAACTGCTATCGCAGAAAATACCAGACTAGAGCCCAGGCTCAATGGTGGTAGAGACGTCATCCTGGGTGTGAGCAACATAAAATAAAAAACAAAGCCTAAAGACTCGGCACTGGAGGCACAGTTTGAGAAACTCATAATGCGAGGAAATCACAGTAGGTAGAAACAGACCCTTTAAAGACATTTCTGGAGGTGGTGGAAGCATAAACCAGACTTCATTTATGTATATAATACTTACTAAGCACCTGCCATGACAGGGTATCATTCAAGGCATTGGGAACAGAACAGAAAATAAGAAACAAGATGAAAACAAGCATTTGGTTAAAGAGGGAGACCCAGGTACTGCAGTCACCAAATTTCAGGAGGGCTGGTTCTCAGGAATGAGCAGCACTGTCCAATGAAGCACAGGTGCACATGACAAGTGGCAGAATCCACTGGCTTAGGCACAGGATGGGGACTTTGGAGTCTAACCTCAAAGAAAGAAAAGTACAAAGTAGAATAGGGTCCAGAAACAAGTCTCAGGCACTGCACGGTAAAGATTAGGAAAAAAAAACAAAAAACCAAAAGTTACGAAGAACACAAGAATCACATAAGTTATTTTTAAATGTCACACTTATAACACCTAAAAAATCCATGATAATGGTTTCTGAAAATGCTAGAAGAGCAAGCAAAGACCCAAAGTTTAAGAGAACAACAGAAGTGACTGGAATTCAATTCTGGGGAGTGGCAAGCACAGAAAAGCTCCATAAACGTAAGTTCTTACGGGGAAGGAAGAAGGCTTTGGGAGTGAGATTCAGGTTCATAGAGCATATAAGCAACTATCTCTAGTCACTTCTAAAGGTTTGGGACCATTAAAAAATCCCTGGGAAAAACACTCCCAAGTTACCGATCTCCTCACTGCCTCCACTAACACACCTGGATAGCTCTGAAGTAGGAATTCTCCTTCTACTATCCATGGCTCTTCTCCTTGCTCCAACTTGCTGATAACATCCGGTTTGATAATGTGATACCCTGTTAATGAGAAATGAAAAAGAACTTGAGCCCAGGCCGGTTGGCTTCAGGGTCTCTGTCACACGGGGAAAATGCCATTTGTGCCTTATCAAAATCAGAACTTTTCACGGGGGAGATCAAGACCAAAATGCCCTGCCTGGTGCCCAAAAACAGATTACTCACATTCCTCCCATCGAATTTTAAGTTAAAGTCATAAAATTTGTGAGAAATCCCATATATTTTAGCAACTGAGAAAGCAAGCTATCCTCACCCACAGAAACTAGATTGCTGTAGTTCTCCAGCATCACGTCCCTGTAAGTTATCTTCTGCTCAGGGTCCAGCTGCTGCCACTCCTCCTGGGTGAAGTCCACAGCCACATCCTTGAATGACACTGGCCCCTGAAATGGCACCGTGGTTGGAATTGGGTGACGTGAAATAGGCACATAGGGACAAGATCTTAGCATGCTCACTGGCAAAATTAACTATGAACATTGTGTACCTTTATTTTATATTACAGACTGTCGAAGGGAAACAAACATATCAGAAATACACTGTTCTGGGGTTCATTCAGTATACATCAAAAAAAAAAAAAAAACAAAACCAACACTGGGATTGCATGGTGAGCCAGAAACAATCCTGGCTGTTGGGAACTCTAACACCAGCAGGCACAAATCTCACCCCTGAGGAGCACAGGCCTGGGGACACTCACAGAACCCCAGGATGCACTCTGCTCCTTTGCACATTCTTCAATTTGCTTCTAGAACATTAATAATGTTGGTTCTCTTCTTACCTCCCTGGTCACTCCTCAGTCCCTTTGCTGGCTCCTCCTCTACTCCAAGTCATCCTGAATGTTGTGGGCCCTACGGCTGTCTTGAGTCTTTTTCTCTTTGCTGTCTGTACTTGCTGCTTTGATGGCGAGCCCACCTGCTTCCTGGCTAATTTAATTACCATCTATACACCAACATTTTCCAAATTCACATCATCAGCCCAGGCCTCTCTCCTAAATTCCAGACACATATGTCCCAGATGGCAAACTCAACATCCCTGAAATTCAATTGCTGTTCCTGTTCAAACGTGCTCCTCCTATAGCTACTACTGGAACCAACCCACAATATTTGCCACAATTACCAAAACAACAAACAGGCTGGGCAACACACATTCTAGTTTTTATTTTACTGCCAAGTGACCAAGCCTACAGCAGTTCAGAATGCAGCCTGCCACATGAATTATCAATAATAGCTTGGTTCAGATTTTCCTAATTCCCAGCTGGGAACCCCAAATTTCCTTTCTTCCCATGGTCCACGTTCTAAGAGAAAGGAACATTCCTGAGGAGGAACAGACAGCTGACCTGGAAACTGTCAAAACCGCATCTATAAATGTGTACATTTTGAATAAAGTGTCCCATTCACAAGTACTCACACTAGCCATTATAACTGTTTCCTTTAATATCATCCCCTCTAAAATAAAGAGAATAATGCTACCTATACATAATACCAGTATTAAGTGGACTAATCCACGAAAAGCACTTAGCATAGATTTTTGGATAAAACACATGCTTATCAATGAAACCTACTGTGATTGTTGACTTTCTACTGCGGCTCTGACCACTTTCCAAATTAGGACAGAAAATTAACCACAAAACACAGAAGTTTAAACAACTGAAGGTTATGTGGTTGTTATTTATGTAATTGGCAAGAAAGAATCATAAAACAGTGTGTGTTAAGAACAAAGATGCTGAGATGATTTCAAGAAAATATGGCAGCAGGAATGGCGTAGAAGGTGTAGAAGGAAAGGCCATGTCATGTTCAGAGCTACGTAAGATGATGACAAACTCCTGATGTTGACTGAACATCTTGGGTTTCATATGTGGAATGATTGGAATGATCCATGGGTGCAAGATGGGTTCTACTGACTCCCTGAGACACCGTGCCATTCTCTCCCAGCTCTAGATACAGGGGTATCCACAGACAGGCCTGGCTGGCCTGGGAAGGATGAGGGTAATCAGGGCTGAGAGTGTCCAGCTGCTAATGGGACACACAGTGGGGGAAGAAGTGGGTCCTGCCCCAGCCAGATGAATCCAGGTGCAGGACTGCCCCAGCAGGTGATGAGAACTTCCTGGAGAGCAATAGCTGAGCTTCCAGAAACTCTGTGCACACTTCGTTCAGACGTCATCCACCATGAGGATCAGGGGAGTCTGGAAGTTCATGTATGGCATTGCCCTGCCTTGCTGCGCAATAACAACTTGTTTATTTCTTAGGAAAGTAAGCCTGGTTTCCTTTATTCAAGTGGTAGGTCCGTGCTTAGTGTGTCCACCTGATATCTGTCAGGATGGTCACGGTGCAATGGGTGAAAACCGGCAAAGGACTTTCAAGAAGGACTCATAAGAGGAAAAATGTGAAGAAAGTCATCAGCTCAGGAAAAGTCACAAAAGGAAAGCAAACAAATGCAAGTAGATGAGTAAAGAGACCACATATATCTATGACTACAATAAGTGTGAACACACAAAATCTCTATTTTATTTTTTTATTTTCGATCTTTTTTAAATCTCTATTTTAAACCAGAATCCCTCTTACAATAAAAATATGCCAGGGACGGCCGGGCGTGGTGGCTCACGCCTGTAATACCAGCACTTTGGGAGGCCGAGGTGGGCGGATCACGAGGTCAGGAAATCGAGACCATCCTGGCTAACACGGTGAAACCCGTCTCTACTAAAAATACAAAAAATTAGCAAGCGCCTATAGTCCCAGCTACTCGGAAGGCTGAGGCAGGAGAATGGCGTGAACCCAGGAGGTGGAGCTTGCAGTGAGCCAAGATCGAGCCACCACACTCCAGCCTGGGCGACAGAGCGAGACTCCGTCTCAAAAAAAAAAAAAAAAAAAAAATATATATATATATACATGTGCCAAGGACAATATATATATATATATATATATATATATATATATATATATATATATATATATATACACACACATGTGCCAGGGACACGATCTTGACCAAAAACATACTTAGAAATAACCAAACCATTTCAGTCACACTTCTGTCCTATAGATGGTATATATTTGTTTTTGAGTCTTTCCATTAAGAGATTCTAAGCAATCTTCCTGAGAAAGAATATTTCATTCTTTTTAGAATCCCATTAGCTAGGAGAGTCCTCTGTCTAGCATCTCAGCTAGACACCCTTGAGTGTCCCTGACTCAATCCCCTCAAACCCCCACTGCATTTGTTTTTCACACTGTCAGTCTCTATTAATTTCAGCTTTTCAACAGATGACACACTTTCCCAATTAGAAGGCTTGAAGTTCTCTGTAGGACAAAACCAAAACTCAGTCCAGCATTGGGGGCTCCTGGGTCCATCTGGGTATTTATCTGCATTCCCATCCCTCAGTCCCTTAACAGGAAGTCCAAATTCTAAGGAAGCAAAAATCTCACCAGCCCTCCAGGAGACTTACTCAGGCCCCTAATGCTGGTCTCCTGAGTGACTTTACAAGCCTCTGCCACTAACCCGGATTATTCCAGGGCTGGCAAATGCCACCTTTCCCTTCCTTGAATGACTGAATCACAATACTTTGATGGTGCATTCATTTGTTCGTTTGTTCATTCATTCATTCATTCGAGACAGGGTCTTGATCTGTTGCCCAGGCTGGGGTGCAGTGGTGCAATCATAGCTCACTGCAGCCTCATATTCCTGGGCTCAAGTGATCCTCCTGCCTCAGCCTTCCAAAGTGTTGGGATTACAGGTGTGAGCCACTATGCCCGGCTAAGGATGCATTTAAAATCAGACTTCTGCTTCATCTTGGGCATTGACCAGAACGACTCCCATGATCTCCCATAATTACATCCACGAATTACCTCCTCCAAGGAGAACGTAAGCTCCTTGAGAGAAAGAAGTGCCTCTTAAAATCATATCCCAAACCCCAAGACAAATGATGTTAATGTCTAAGAAAAAAAGACAAAATGCTAGCTGAGGAGAAGGACACAGAGCTAAGCAAGGAGGGAGCTTCCTCGGGGACTCCTGAAGCCCCAGAACAGCAGGTGTCTGCTTGGTAGACTGGCTGCTGCTCTAATTGCTTTCAGCTGAGAAACACCAGTATCATGACACAAGCTCCCAAAAAAGTAGTACGTTACATTTACATTGTAAGAAATGAGCTGGGATTGCAGACAGAAGGAAAGGATGGTCCTCGTGGCTGGCTGAGCATGTGTGGGGGTGGTCAGCATGGAGCTGCTCTCTCCCAAAACCCAGCCCTCACCCCTCACTCTTGGCTGATGAGCTATTTCCCTGAGAAAAGAAGCAAACAGGAGTGCTATGTCTACTCTCTTCTCTAACCACCTCATGGGACACCTCCAGCTGTTTGCATCTCTGTCCCCTCTGGCTGACTTGAGGCCCCACAGCCATTCTCACCCCATGGGCAACAACTATTTCTCATTCTCGACAGAATCACCTCCACTATTATCTCTCCCATGAAAACAAAACAAAATGAAAAATCCTTTCTTAACCTCAACTCCTATTCCTGCTACTATCCAATTTTTCTTTTTCCTTTAGGGCAAAATTTCTCAAAAAAAAAAAAAATTCTGAATAGACCAAATTCAATTCTTCTACCACTCTCTCCTAAACTTCTCCAATCAGGATTTCCCTTACAGATCCAGCCACAGGGCCTCAGAGAGTCACATGACCTCCCCTGAGCTAAATCCCAGCACTATTTCTCAGTCTTCCTTGGGCTGGACTCCTAACAGCATTTGACACAGTTGATCACCTGTCCCTGAAGCTTCTCATTCCCTTGGCTTCAGAAACTGCACTCTCCTGGTTCTCCCTCTAGCCTGACCAGTAGCACCTTCCCAGTTCCTCCTTCTCTACCAGACTGCACATGGGAGAGCACCAGATTCGTCTCCCAAACTCCACACACACACACACACACACACACACACACACACCACACACACACACCAGATTCGTCTCCCAAACTACACACACACACACACACACACCAGATTCATCTCCCAAACTCCACACACACACACACAAGCAGATTCGTCACCCAAACTACACACATGCACACACACCAGATTCATCTCCCAAACTCCACACGCACCAGATTCGTCTCCCAAACTCCACACACACACACACACACACACACAGATTCATCTCCCAAACTCCACAAACACACACACACACATCAGATTCGTCTCCCAAACTCCACACACACACATACAACAGATTCATCTCCCAAACTCCACACACACACACACTCCCACCAGATTTGTCTCCCAAACTACACACACACACACACACACACACACCTGATTCATCTCCCAAACTACACACACACACACACACCAGATTCGTCTCCCAAACTACACACACACACACCAGATTCGTCTCCCAAACTACACACACACACACACACCAGATTTGTCTCCCAAACTCCACACACACACACACACCCCAGATTTGTCTCCCAAACTACACACACACACCAGATTCGTCTCCCAAACTACACACACACACACACACACCTGCCTTCTTGATGCTGCCACTCATCGCATACTAACACAGCTCCCAAACTACACACACACACACACACACACACATACACACACCCCTACCTGCCTTCCTGATGCTGCCACTCACTGCATACCAACACAGCCCAAATTTTAAACATCTGAAACCTAATTCTGGCCTTTTCTCAAGCCTGCCTGACCCACAGTCTTTCCCATCCAGCTTCAGGCAACCTCATTTTCGTAGTAGCCACTCTGGGAGCCACGCAAGTGCTTTTCCCATGGGGGAAGCACGATATGATGAACACTTTAGGAGAAATACTCGACATGGGAAATGCAATATGCCTGGGCTTGTGGAGGAAAGTAGCGGCATAGAAAGAAAATCTCTACAACAGTAGAGAGACCAAAAAATAAGCTATTTTAATGACAGCAGGGAGAGGATAGGGGACAGGATAAAAACCATCTAGAATATGACATGAACAAACTCAAACAATCGCGAGGTCAGAAAATGGACGAGTTTAGAAAGAATCCCATCTTTCTTGATAGGGCTACAGGCTGGACGATGGAACAATGAATCAATAGGAACAAGAGAAGGCATAGGTGGGGGGCTCCAAATAATTATTCTGAACCTGCTGCATCTATGACCTTGAGGGGTCCTTTGGACACACTCCAAAGAAATGCTGAGCAGGTGGCTGGACAGTTCTATGTGGGAGAACCAACACAGAGCTGGTGGTTAGAAGCACAGGAGGGTGACATCAGATAGGTACAGAGTCGTAAGCAAGAGTGGACACCAACACATGAAGACCAAACAAATCATCAATTTCAGGAAGCAGGCAAGAAGAGAAAGGGCACTGAAACTGACAGAGCAAACTGCAGAGTGAGCTAAGGCAAAGATGCAAATGTCCACTAAGAACATGTGCCAGATTACTGGCAACCTTTTCAAACAATGTCAGGGGCGTGGTAGGGACAGGACCAAGACCACAGGCTATGGGATAAAACGGGCATCTATGCCAGAGATTTATTATGGTCCTTTCTGCTGTGCAACCCAGATAAACTAAGAGAAAGAAATATTTAGGGAGATGGCTTGGCATGGTGGCTCACACCTATAATCCCAGCACTTTGGGAGGTCAAGGTGGGAAAATCACTTGGCACTTGAGGTCAGGAGTTCAAGACCAGCTTAGCCCAAGTGCTTCTGAAACCCCGTCTCTACTAAAAAAAATACAAAAATGAGCTGGGTGTGGTGGCAGGTGCCTGTAATCGCAGCTACTTGGGAGGCTAAGGCAGGAGAATCGCTTGAACCAGGGATAGCGCCACTGCACTCCAGCCTGGGCAACAGAGTGAGACTCCATCTTTAAAAAAAAAGAACAGAAAATATTTAGGGAGACTAATTTAAGGGTAAGAAGGCCATTTCTGCAACGGATAGAACAGTAGAAAGAATCTACCTTTGAGACAACAATGTTTTAGTTACTAGAAATATTATGGGCTGGGCGCAGTGGCTCATGCCTGTAAGCTCAGCACTTTGGGATGCCGAGGCGGGTGGATCACCTGAGCTCAGGAGTTCGAGAGCAGCCTGGCCAACATGGTGAAACCCCATCTCTACTTAAAAAAAAAAAAAAAAAAAAAGGCCGGGTGTGGTGGCAGATGCCTGTAATCCCAGCTACTCCAGAGGCTGAGGCAGGAGAATCACTTGAACCTGGGAGGTGGAGGTTGCACTGAGCTGAGATAGCGCCACTGTACTCCAGCCTGGCGACAGAGCGCAATACTTGGTCTCAAAAAAAAAAAAAAAAAAAAAGGCAAGAATTGCAATGGTTCAAGGGTTATTATTTAGGAAAGCTGTTGATAATGATCTCAAAGGAATCTTTAAAATTCATGCAAAAACAAAAGTGATTGTTCTTACGGTCAATGTAAGTCAAGGAATGGATGGTATTTATCATTTTTTGTGATAAATGCCAAGAACATGAGACGCTTGTACTCTGGCTTCAAGAACTCTTTAAGGATCACGCTATCTGCGCATATGAATATGATAAAAAGGCTTGGTGCTGATGGCTACTGTTCTGTCTGACCAAATCTTGTATCTATTTCTACTTTCCCATTTTAAAGTTTGAACCCTTAATTTCCTCCTAAGGTGTACTGTCAATCAGAGTAGAGAATAAATACATGAACAGAAACACTCACCAGGGATTTATTCATTTTCTGCTGCTCTTGGAAAAATCTGGAGGACTGTGAAAGCGGAGGCAGATCTGGGGAAGGAAAACCCGAGCCATGGCGTTATGAGCGGTCTGGCCTGCCAAGGCGGTCATCTCCCGCCTAAAACCTACACAGAAAGTTCCAAGAAGGACATCCTGTGGGAGACTGTCCCTTTAAGCCTTCAGAAGGGATTGGAAAATGATCAGGAGGGGGACCGATCTGCACATTTGAAACTCACACATGTCTACCTTGTGAATGAGTGGATGAGATTCTCAAGGTGAATGAATACTGGATCCTACTGAAATAATCTGCCATCATTAGATGTAAGATTTAAAAAGGAATTCTGGTGACCAGCCTGGCCAACATGGTGAAACCCCATCTCTAGTAAAAATACAAAAATTAGCTGGGCGTGGTGGCGGGCGCCTGTAATCCCAGCTACTCGGGAGGCTGAGGCAGGAGAATCGCTTGAACCCGGGAGGCGGAGGTTGCAGTGAGCTGGGATCGCACCATTGCACTCCAGCCTGGGCAACAGAACGAAACTCGTCTCAAAAACAAACAAACAAACAAAAAACAAACAACAAAAAATGAATTCTGTAATACTCATCTATTTTCTTACTCTTTTAAATAAAGATCAGAAAATCCACAGGATGCCCTAAATAAAGGAATACAGTCGGCATGATTGAGTCTTTATTTGCAGAAACTTCAGGTGCTACTCAAAAGGATCTTTTATTGAGGAACTTACTCTCACTTAACTAGGATACGGGGGACAGAACACTGGCCTGGGAGATAAAACTCCTGAGTTCTACTATCAGCAACTCCACCCACAAAACCTCAGACAAGTCACCCACCTGGTAAGGCCCTTCCCCTAGCAAATGAGGCAGCAAGAGATAGCTCCTGTAGACTGTTCCTGCACTACAACGTATGATTCCACAAGAGCAGACCTAAGGGGGAATCAGCACTTAAATGAGAGAACAGAGGTGGTGACGGACGTTTAGATACGGTCGCAATCTGGAGCAGGGAGAGGAGGAAGGGGGGAGTGGAGACAACGTCCGCAGCTGAGGCTGGTGACACCCCTCACGCCCCCGTAAGCCTCGTCCTCGCCGGACCCTGCCCTCAAACCCAAACACACGTCTCTCCTAAAAGCGATCGAGACCCTCCACTGTCCCTCACTCTAAGGTCCCCTACACGCGGTGACTTCACCCGGGCCCTTCTCGCCCCGGGCCGGCAAACCCACGACTTACCCTCCTGGGGCTCCGCAGCCTCTGCCCCACGGCTCCCGACAGGCCGGGGCGGGGTTGCTGTCGCGGGCGCGCGTCTGCTCGCGAGGTCCCTTCCTGTCCACCTCGCCAAGGCCGTTCTGCTCCCGAGGGGCCCGGGCCGGGCCTACGGAACAAATCTAAGCGCGGTGTCCCTCCCGGAGCCCAGATCCGTCTCCCTGGGGCTCACCGTCCTGCGCAGCCGGGGCCGGGCCGTCGAGGACGCACACGGGCCAGGTCCGGGTCCCGCCGCCCCTTCGCCTCCGCCGCCGCCACCGCCCGGCCGGCCCCTTGGGCCCCAGAGCCGTGGGCTCCGGGGGTCGTGCTCGGGGATCCCAGCTTGAGCCTCCGCCTGGCCCGCACAGCCCCGCACCCGCTTGGGTGCCGGCCCGGATCTTCGGCGCCTAGCCCGGCAGGCTCCGCGATTCTCGCCCACCAGAGGCCAAAGCCTGGGAACTAGGGCGAGCGGTGACCTGGGGACGCACAGGAAGCTAGGGCAGTGCGGCGGCGGCGCGCATGCGCGAACACGCACACAGAGCGGGGTGCACATGCGCAGGAATGCACCGGAAGTCCGCCTCCCGGGGCCCACCGCCAGTCCCAGGACAAATACCCTGACTCTATTTCCCATGAGCCTACGCGCTCCCCAAATTTAGGAGCCGTCTTAAATGTCTCTATCTGGTCTAGCGGTTAAGAGGCTCTATGCTAAGAGAATTGGCAACCCCGAACCCCAGACTCAAATTTCTCCTTAGTTTAAGGGAACGTCTTCATGGGGATGTCTTGACTGTCTTTAAGGGAACGTCTAGAAAGTCTCTGCTTCATGTAGCATCTCGTAGACCGTGCCCGGGCCAGTCCTGCCTTACCCGAGAGCTTAAGGCTTAAAATCAATGTCCATGTGCAACCGTGACAAGTGGAACAAGAGGGTGCATCATGCTAGCTTACGATCACAATGACACATTTAACGAAAACTTTAGTAAATAGAGCCCATGGATGAAATAATAGAGGATTAGCCTTGGACAGGATACCATCCTCGCCCCAACAAGGAGAAAAGGAATTCCAGCTTTTCCAAATCACTTTGAATTAGTGATAGCTAGAAAACTGAGAGAATATGTACAGAATTGAAAGAAGAAAAAAATTAGCCAGAACTCTACTTCCTGAAGAGGATGAGGCAAGCAGAAGAAGAAATTTGCGTTTTAATGGAAAACGAAGCACATTTAGAAAGCCATGTTACTTGATTCCAACCCTGTTCGTTATCTTTGAGGTATTTTACACCTCTTTGAAAACTGTAGGTAATTGATGCAAGTTATGTTCTGTCTGGTGGAAGTTGGTTGACTTCCCACAATCACCACTAGAGAAAATCCAGTTTTGACTGCATTTCTCCACTTACATAATCATTTCAATATTCCTGATCTGCAAATATGTCTGTTTCTCAGATTCTCTCTCTCTCTCTCTTTTTTTTTTTTAATTTTGAGACAGGGTCTCACTCTGCTGTGCATGCTGGAGTTCAGTGGCGAGATCTTGGCTCACTGGTTCAAGCAATTCTCCTGCCTCAGCCTCCCAAGTAGCTGGGATTACAGGTGCACACCACCACGCCCGACTAATTTTTGAATTTTTAGTAGAAATCGGGGTTTCACCATGTTGGCCAGGCTGGTCTTAAACTCCTGACCTCAAGTGATCCACCCGCCTCAGCCTCCCAAAGTGCTGGGATTACAGGCATGAGCCACCATGTCTAGCCCTCAGATTCTCTTTTGAACCAGTTATAATATCTGCCTTTTTCCTCTTGAATTAAATAAAATCTTTAGCATGTGCTCATTTTTATATCTGTATGAGAGTCATGATTTTACTTTTATGTTTTAAGGTTTTCCAGGTTTTTGCAGAAGTCCCCGATGGAATCACATGACTGAGCCAGGAAAACCTCAGGACTGGAGTGCCTCATGAACGGTTGAAGCCCAGGTGAATCTTTTCTTGGCTCCCAGGAATGAGTCCAAAGTGCCAATAGAAATTTGCTGGCTTCTCATTTTTCAGTAATTTCCCCATTTACTAATCCTGTGTTTTACTTTGGTTTGCATTTGTTTACATTGCTAGCATCACTGATTGGGACTTTGTTTGTTTTTATTGTTTCAAGGCAAAGTCTCACTCTGCCGCCCAGGCTGGTGTGCAGGGGTACGATCTCTGCTCACTGCAACCTCTGCCTCCCAAGTTCAAGTGATTCTCCTGCCTCAACCTCCTGAGCAGCTGGGACTATAGGTGCATGCCACCATGCCCGACTAATTTTTGTATTTTTAGTGGAGACGGGGTTTTTCCATGTTGGCGAGACTGGTCTCGAACTCCTGACCTCAAGTGGTAGACCCACCTCAGCCTCCCAAAGTGGTGGGATTACAGGCGTGAAGCACCGCGCTGGGCTAGGAATTTGGTTTTATGGTCTGATCACATGGTGATCTCTGTAGTGAGATTAATGTTTGCAAAGACCTAATCTCTGTTGGGTGAGAGACCACAGAGTCTGATTTGTTATTCTATTTGTCTGTCTATTTTGAGCTGAAATCAATTAAGAATTTCATGCCCACTGGGAGGAGAAGAGCTCTTTGATATCTGGAAGGGTGAGTTTTTGCATTTTTGTGTTTACTCTTGACCCATGTGTGAAATTTTAGAATTGAAGCTCTAAGCTCTATTTCTTTGTATGTCTATGTGTCTGTAATTTAGAAAGGTCTTTACCTCTGATTGTGTGAATGTCTAATGTTTTTCCACCTCTGAATGGTATTAAAGTAGATACAGAGTTTGTTTGTTTTTGAGACAGGGTCTCACTCTGTTGTCCAGGCTGAAGTGCAGTGTGTGCGATCACAGATCACTGCAGCTTCAACCTACCTGGGCTCAGGTGTTCCTCCCACCTCAGCCTCCCAATTAGCTGGGACTACAGGTGTGTACCACCATATTCAACTAATTTTCGTATTCTTTATAGAGATGGGGTTTTGCCATGTTGCCCAGGATGGTCTTGAACTCCTGGGCTCAAGCGATCTGCTCACCTCAGCCTCCCAAAGTGCTGGGATTACAGGCATGAGCCATGATATAGAGTTTTTAAAGGTTTGCTGTTCTGATTGGCTTGTAGAGGTGTATATGTACTTATATAAATTGAATTTGTCCAAATTCTTACAAAAAAAGAGAAATTGAACTTCTATTGCTTTAACGTGCTAGAAAAGTATTTTTTACTGAAACCAAATCAAATGTTTTGGAAATTCAAGTCCACATGTAGTTCACATATATGTTATCTAGCAGTCAATGCACTCGCTGCCCAATGTGTACAGAGGCCAGGCTTCAGCTTTTGAGAAATAAAGCTTTTTTGTAAGTCAACTAGCAAGGACACAGGAGGAAATGCTCAAATCTCCCTTTCCCAGCTGGGGGCCATGTCAGGTTTTATAAGCATAGGGTAAGGAGGTGTGATTTGATTGGATCTTGCGATGAAGTAATGCTGGGAGGTGTGATCTGACTGGATCCTGCCATGGAGTGACACCAAAACTCAATCTCATTGGTTCCTAGCTCCTGCCACAGGGTGTCTGGTTCTTAAATGGGTCCCAGCTCCTGAGTCCGAGCACTTAGGTTCCACTTCATGGTCGCATGCTTGGTTAATCTGGGCATGCTCAGAGTATATGACCTTCAACCCACGGATCCATGGCAATTGGAAAACAACTGCCAACTACATTACATAAAAGTTGAAATGGACGTGGAGTGCAGTGGCTCACACCTGTAATCCCAGCACTTTGGGAGGCTGAGGCGGGCAGATCACAAGGTCAGGAGTTCCAGCCCAGCCTGGCCAATATGGTGAAACCCTGCCTCTACTAAAAATACAAAAATTATCCAGGGGTGGTGATGTGCTGAGGCAGGAGAATTGCTTGAACCCAGGAGGCGGAGGTTCTAGTGAGCCGAGATCGCGCCATTAAACTCCAGCCTGGGTGACAAGAGCAAAACTCCGTCAAAAAAAAAAAGTTGAACTAGATTTAGTCTGATGCAGTTCCAGATTTGCAAAGCATGCCCCCACCTGCCTGCCGACACCTTCCACCCCTCATTCTTGAGGGATTAGGGATGGAGGTCATGCTTCTGTATCTACTTCATGCTGACCAGGGGCACTGAGTCCCCTAAAGTTAGAGGAATGAAACTCTTGGGTTGCTGAGTTCAAACGAGTTTTGGGGTCACCCAGAGTTGCTTGAAGGGCTGGTATTGTTGTTGTAATACAGGCTGAAGGTGGAAGTGTTGGAGCCTGGAGAACAAACAGCTCACCATCACTTTAAATATATAGGACTGAAAAGTACCAGGAAAACAGTGGCCACAAGGGGCCCCAACAGAGGAAGAAACCAGGTGAGGTGCGGTATAGTGGACTCGACTGCTTTCTAAATCTCAGTGGTTGGCTGGGCACTGTGGCTCACACCTGTAATCTTACCAAAAGGGAGGCCAAGGCAGGCGGATCACCTGAGCTCAGGAGTTGGAGACCAGCCTGGCCAACACGGTGAAGTCCCATCTCTACTAAAAATACAAAAATTAGCCAGGCGTGGTGGTGTGTGCTGTAGTCCCAGCCAATCGGGAGGTGGAGGCAGGAGAATCGCTTGAACGCGGGAGGCGGAGGTTGCAGTGAGACTCCAGCCTGGGTGACAGAGGGAGACTCCCTCTCTAGATAAATAAACAAATACATAAATCTCGGTGGTTCAACTACCCTTGATACAGTTTGGCTCTGTGTCACCACCCAAATCTCATGTCAAATTGTAATTCCCAGTGTTGAGGGAGGGACCTGGTGGGAGGTGATTGGCTCATGGGGACCATCTTCCCCCTTGCTGTTCTCATGATAGTGAGTGAGCCCTCGTGGGATCTGGTTGTTGAAAAGCGTGCATCACGTCCTGCTTCATTCTCTCTGTCTCTCCCGCTCCACCGTAGCCAGACGTGCCTGCTTCCACTTCGCCTTCTGCCATGATTGTCCGTTTCCTGAGGCCTCCCCAGCCATGCTTCCTGTACAGCCTGCAGAACTGTGAGTCAATTAAACCTCTTTTCTTCATAAATTAACCAGTTTCAGGTAGTTCTTTATAGCAGTATGAAAACAGACTAATGAACCCTTCTGGTTGAAGGAATGCAGCCGTTCTGCTTGTTTGACTATTTCCTTTCTATTCATCTCTATTTCCCGGGAGGTCTTTATCCAAGTGCAATAGGAGGTATTGGTGACCGCACAGTCCCCTCAGTGTTCTGCTAGTGAATAGTTGAAGGTTGATCAGTGATCTCCTGCATTTTCAGTCTCGCATGGAAAAGCCCCCGTGTAACTGGTAAAGATATCAGTTAGAACCAGGAGGTATCTAAATTCTCCAGGAGCCATAGGTATCATGTTGATGTCCGTTTGCCAGTCTTCCCTGGCAAGGTTCTTCTGAATTGTACTGCCTTGGCCAAAAGAAGTATGGGAGTGGCTGGGCGCAGTGGCTCATGCCTGTAATCCCAGCATTTTGGGAGACCAATTCGGGTGGATCATTAGAGGTCAGGGGTTCGAGACCATCCTGACAAACATGGTGACATCCCATCTCTACCACAAATACAAAAAGTTAGCTGGGTTTGGTGCTGGGTGCCTGTAATCCCAGCTACTCGAGAGGCTGAGGCAGGATAATCACTTGAACCTGGGAGGAGGAGGTGGCAGTGAGCTGAGATTGCACCATCGAACTCCAGCTTGGGCAACAAGAGCGAAACTTCATCTCAAAAAATAAAAAAAGAAGTCCGGGCACGGTGGCTCACGCCTGTAATCCCAGCACTTTGGTAGCCCAAGGCGGGTGGATCACAAGGTCAGGAGTTCAAGACCAGCCTGGCCTAGATGGTGAAACCCTGTCTCTACTAAAAATACAAATATTAGCTGGGCATGGTGGCACGCACCTGTAATCTCAGCTACTCAGAAGTCTGATGCAGGAGAATTGCTAAAACCCAATAGGGAGAGATTGCAGTGAGCCAAGATCGCACGACTGCACTCTAGCCTGGGTGACAGAGCAAGACTCCATCTTGAAAGGAAGAAAGAAAAAGGAAATTCCCCAGGGAAGTACCTCGGCTTATTTCCTAAAGAGGTACTGAAGGAAGCAGAGTCATGTGGAGGACTGTTTCACCATTTGGCCAGGCTGGTCTCGAATTTCTGCTGGAATCAATGGAGTGAGCCACTGCACCTGGTTTTCCTCTCTCAATATCTTTCCCTCATTTCCTGCTTTAAAACTCTAGCTTGGGGTGTGGGTACAGTAGCTCATGCCTATAATCCCGGCACTTTGGAAGGCCAAGACAGGCGAATCACTTGAGGTCGGGAGTTGGAGACCAGCCTGGCCAACATGGTGAAACCCTGTCTCTATTATTTTTACAAAAGTTAGTCGGACGTACAGTTGGGTGCCTGTAGTCCTAGCTACTTGGGAGGCTGAGGCAGGAGAATTCGCTTGAATCCAGAGGTGAAAGTTGCAGTGAGCCGAGGTTGTGCCACTACACTCCAGCCTGGGAGACAGAGCGAGACTCTCTCTCCAAAACAAACAAACAAACAAACAAACAAACAAAACCTCTAGCTTGGGATCGGCCTTCTCTTCTATTATTTTTCTTTTTAAAACAATTTTTAAAAAATAGATGTTGATGCTATGTTGCCCAGGCTGGCCTCAAACTCCTGGCCTCAAGTGATCCTCCCGCCATGACCTCCAGAAGTGCTGGGAATGTAGGTGTGAGCACTGCACCCAGCCTTGTGTTTTTCTCTACATAAAAAATAATGCAGGATTATCTTCTAGAGCTAATTAATATGTTCAAATAACCAAAACCCCATTGAGGAAAAATGTCACATGACAGCAAATAATCAATCCAGACCAATATGATCACACTCACTGTGAAGGTGAGAAAACTTCATCTTTATTATGTCTCCCCAAGAGACGCACTGCATTGTTCTCTTGAAAACACATAGCTCATGTCCTCCCTTAGAACACACATCCTCTTTAAAGTAACATACAAACATGCCAATACAAGGTAAAAAATTACATCTGAATTCTCACATTTCAAAAACATACAGTAAACATCAAATAAAAATTTATTTTTATAAGAATTTAGGGGAACTATCATGTAGCTGTAAGTGTAATACATATATTAAGTATCATAGATAAAAAGAGTGTTCCCTTCAGCAGCACATATATTAATAGATACAAAGATTTAAAGATAAAAGGTTTAGGATAAAAAAAATCCTCTCTTAAAAAGGAAAACAAAATTATATTTATGTGTATATAGCAGCTATAACACCCATCTCACAACTTTATAGGAATGGTGTCTATTCAAAAATACCAGTATTTTCAAAATATTTTAAATAAATATAGTAATGATTCTATGCCCATCTTTTTCAAAATAAACCAATAAAATATATAGTATATATTAGACATGTTAGTATATATCTAAGACATGTTAAAAATCACAACTGAATTCTCACAATTCAGTCACAAATCTAAACAGCAAATAAAAATTTCTATGACGAGAACTTAGTAGAACTACCAATAGCTATAAAGGGAAAAGATTATTATGTAAGTATCATAGATAAAAAGTGTACTTGCTTCAGAGGCACATATAATAATACAGAAAACATTTTAAAGATAATAAAAGATTTAGGATAAAAAGGATTCTCTTAAAATGAAAAGAAAATTATCATTATGTATATATAACAGCTATAACTCTCATCAAAAAATCTACAGGAGCAGCATGTTTTCAAAAGTACAACAATTTCCAAACTATTTGAAATAAAACTATTAATAATTCAATGGCCAACATTTTCCAAACAAACCAATAAATGCATAGTGTGCATGAAGCTGTCTGTTACAGTCTATGGCCCTCATATTTTACAAAGAATTCCGTGCCAATCTGAGGGTCTGCTCTGTGCCTTCAAATGCTCCTGGACTGCAGTAAGCAAGTCCATAGGAAACAGGATCTCCAGGTTCCGCCCCAGGGAGGTTGGAATTCAGCAATATAAAAAGGGAGGTGGCGCTGCAGGAAGGGGTGGAACCGGAAACACCCCTGGTTTCTCACTGTTCTCTATGGATTCCTAGAAGTACCCCCGCTCCGGTCCTAGGAAGACAATGTGATCACTCTATTCAGCTCTGTCTAGAACAGTCCAAGTTCTTCTAGATGACCTGCACAAACGGCTCCTGTCCTCCTTCCTGGTGCCTGCCATTAGCATTGGAATAAAGTTCTTGCTGAAAATCCGCATCTCCCTTGGGCCCAGCATTCTGGAAGTGAGAGAGAGGACGTCACACTTCAAGGAGGCAGCTGTCTAGACAGGAAGGTTATTCACATCCCATGTCAAGTCTAACTAGAGTTCAGAGCAATTGAGAAATCCAATTTTATCTCCTGTCCTTCATTCCATAGCCTGCTTCTGAACCATCGTGTTCAACTGTGAAACTCACACTTTGGTGACCCTGACTCCGAAACTCACTCAATACACCCAAGGTCAGCCCCAGTGATCTGCTTCATAGCAAGGACTTTGGGTGGGTCTGCCCAGGGAGTAGGGCACCCTCAGAGAATGTGGCTTTGGACTTCATCACAGCTGGGGCCTTTAGTGTCACTTAAGAGCTAAACTTGTAACCATGCTAGATCTGTTTCTAATGTGACAACATCATGAACCCCGAGTCCAGAAGCCTAATCCATAATCCTGCCTTCTCATGATGAAGTCTCATGCTCTGTGCTCAACGTGGTTAGCTGCACAAAATGTAAACCAAAGCTTCACTGAACCCTCGACCCAAATCGGTAACTCAAGTGCGTCCATCATAATGAACCTCCTTGAACTCAGTATTTATGATTATTTTTGAGGCAGGGTCTCACTCTGTCATCCGGGCTGGAGTGCAGTGGCAGAATCAGGGCTCCCTGCAGCCCCAACCTCCCAGGCTCCAGTGATCCTCCTGCCTCA
This sequence comes from Pongo abelii, assembly GCF_028885655.2. Taxonomy (NCBI): domain Eukaryota; kingdom Metazoa; phylum Chordata; class Mammalia; order Primates; family Hominidae; genus Pongo; species Pongo abelii. Next base: position 7,185,780 of record NC_071991.2, read on the forward strand.
GCCTCCTGAGTAGTTGGGAGTAGAGATGCCTGCCACATCACCTGGCTACTTTTTGTATTTTTGTGGAGAGGGGATCTCGCCATGTTGCCCAGGCTTGAAGCCGGATCAAGCAATTGGGTTCCTCGGATTTCCGAAATAGACCCCAATATTCTGCCTTTACCCCGGAGGAAGCAGATGTACCTTCTCTCAGGCCGATGACCTCAGGCCTCCACGGTCCCTGGAGCTCTAGGAAAGGCGGGCGCGATCTCACGCCCACACCCAGTGCCCTGGGTCATAAGCCTGGATCTGGAAAAACAGATGCCCCTTAAGAAGATGGGGACTCCCCAGGATACTCCTCTCTTCCCTCATCCAGCCTCCAGCCCACCTGATTCCTCCCCACCTCCTCCACCTCCCCAGGCCCCACCCACCTCCTCGAACTCCTCCAGGGAAACGCAAGCCCTGCAGCGCACGGAATGGAAGAACTGGAACCGAAGCTTATGGCACAAGGCTATTTGAGAGCAGTTCTTCCCGTACAGGAAGTAGAAGATATTTTGTTTGGGGGTCTCGCTGTCCTCCTCCATGTCATTGGCCAAGTAGCTGGGGACAGCTGTCAGGTTACTGCTCAGGGGCACCACCAGGAGAGACCTCCGGCTGAGGTCAGCTTCCTGGAGAGGAGGGCAGGGGACCGTCCTCAGCTCAGGACGGGCACCCACCCTGCGGAGAGCCACGCCTTCCTCAGGAGGGCTCTGCTGGACAGAGACCTGCTGAAGGGCATCTCCCATTCCTTCAGGATGGAGACAAAAACCCAACTGGTGACCAAGAGTGGTGGCTTATGCGAGGAATCCCAGCACATTGGGAGGCCGAAGCAGGAGGATCACTTGAGGCCAGGAGTTTGAGATGGGCCTGGGCGACATAGCAAGACCCTCGTCTCTATTAAAAATATAAGAAATATGCCAGACGCAGTGGCTCGTGCCTGCAATCCCAGCACTTTAGAAGGCTGAAGCAGGTGGATCGCTTGAGACCAGGAGTTTGAGACCAGCCTGGTCAACCTGGAGAAACCCCATCTCTACTAAAAATACAAAAATCAGCCTGGTGCGGTGGCACACCTGTTAGTCCTAGCTACTCAAGAGGCTGAAGCATAAGAATTGTGTGAACCCGGCCAGCCGCAGTGGCTCATGCCTGTAATCCCAGTGCTTTGGGAGACCGAGGTGGGTGGATCACAAGGTCAGGAGATTGAGACAATCCTGGCTAATACGGTGAAACCCCGTCTCTACTAAGAATACAAAAAATTAGCTGGGTGTGGTGGCGGGCACGTGTAGTCCCAGCTAGTTGGGAGGCTGAGGCAGGAGAATGGCGTGAAAGTGGGAGGTGGAGCTTGCAGTGAGCAGAGATCACGCCACTGCACTGTAGCCTGGGAGACAGAGCGAGACTCCGTCTCAAAAAAAAAAAAAGAATTGTGTGAACCCGGGAGGCGGAGGTTGCAGTGAGCCAAGATTGGGTCACTCCATTCCAGCCTGAGAGGCCACAGCAACACTCTATCTCAATAAATAAATAAATAAATAAATAACTGTCCAGGTGTGGTGGCACAGCCCTGTAGTCAGAGCTAATCAAGGGGCTGAGGTGGGAGGATCACTTGAGCCCAGGATATGGAGGCTGCAGTGAGCTATGATCTCACCACTGCACTCCAGCTTGGGGGACAGGGCAAGTCTGTCTCAAAAAAATAACAGAAATTGAATACATTGATATTTTGCCAGGACCCTGCCTTCTACAGGCATCTAGTCTAATGGGACTGGTAGGAATCAGGGGAGATGACCTAATCCCAGTGTCACATTATAATAGGATATAACTGGAGAGCTACGGGCATGCAGAAGTTGGAAGATGAGGGAAGGCATCACAGAGGCTGTGGAGTGAACTGACTTCAAGGAATGGGTCCTTCCCTTCAGAACCACATGTGTGCGGGACACCCAAACAGAAAACACAAACGCAAAGTCGAGTGGAGGGCATTTGGAAGGAGCGGTGAAGCCAAGCCAGGAAACACCAAGAAGGCGAGCCAGTGTGCTTGTAGAGATTGTAGAGAGGGTGGAATTGGCACTGAGGACCCTGGCCTCGATTTAGCAAGACATCAGCTAAGGAAGTTGTTCAGGTGGGCATTGAGGGCGTTGTGCTTTGGAAAGATGCTCAGGGTGCACTAGGGAGCCCCCTGGCTTGGGGAGAGACTCCAGGAGACGCCAGCAGGGAGCATTTGACAGTGGATTCGAGTGATGCGAGGGGGACCTGAACTGTGGCCTCTGTCGTGGGAACCCGGAGGAGGTCAATGACATTTGCGGTTGATGTGGGAAGGAGAGAGAGAGAAGAACCGGAAATGTCTGCTTGCTGGGGGAAGTGTCGTGTCCGCTCCTTCGCTCCTTTTCTTCTCCCCTTAGGAGCGGTTTATGGTTCCTTTTGTTTTATTCTTTTATTTGTACACTGGCATTGGAATTTGGTTTTTTTTGCCTTTTTTTTTTTTTTTGCTTTTTTTTTTTTGGAGAAAAAGTCTCACGCTGTCGTCCAGGCTGGAGTGCAGTGGCTCAACCTTAGCTTACTGCAACCTCCATCTCCTGGGTTCAAGGGATTCTCTTGCTTCAGCCTCCCAAGTAGCTGGGATTACAAGTGCACACCACCATGCCCGGCTAATTTTTCTATTTTTAATAGAGACGAGGTTTGGCCATGTTGGCCAGGCTGGTCTCGAACTCCTGACCTCAGGTGATCCGCCTGCCTGGGCCTCCCAAAGTGCTGGGATTACAGGCATAAGCCACCGCTCCCAGCCTGAGTTTCCTTTTAGAAACAACAGTCTAAGAACAAGATAGTATAATCTTGTCTTTTTTGTACACAGAGTAAAGAGGACAAATAGGTGAAAGAATAAATGAAAAGCTGGAATCCCACTTCCCCCGCTGTCCCAGGGCATTGGGTATTGACCGATAGGAGGCAGCAAACCACTCACACAGCCAGGAAGAAATGGATGCATTGGTATTGCCAGGAGAAGAGGCTGGCCCGGCTAAAATACGCTATGACCATAGCCAGGAGATACTGATGGAGAGACAGGAACACAGAGCGGGAGAGGTCACATCTTGGAAGAGGAAGATTGTGGAGAGGGGGAATGAGGGTCTGGGGAGGGGTTTCCCATCAGAGAAGGGACCTCAGTGTTGGGGTGACTGTACTCATTTGGAAATAGTGGGGTAGAGGGGTATTCGATGGTCGGATGCAAATCTTAAGAAGCTGGAGGAAGGGATGTCGTTAATGCTCCCAGGATGGTGGGCTCTGATGGGATCTTTGGATGGGGCGTGTCTAGGTCGGCTGGTGTCAGGAGGGTCTTTCGTGTGCCAGGCAGAGAACTGTCTCAAAGAGCTGAGAGTAGAGGGGCCAGCAGCTTCAGGGCTGTGGCCAGACTGTGGCCCAGGGCTTAGATCCTAAAGGACCCATAGGAGAGGCAGGGGCTATTCATTCACTCTGCAAGAGACCAGCAGAGTCCTGAGGGAGATGTTGACAAATCATAAAAAGACCAAGAATAGCCGGGAGTGGTGGCTCAAGCCTGTGATCCCAGTTCTTTGAGAGGTGGAGACAGGAGGATCACGTGAGCCCAACAGTTTGAGAACAACCTGGGCAATGTAGCGAGACCCTGTTTCTACAAAGATTTCAAAAATTAGTTGAGCATGGTGGCATGTGCCTAGTCCCAGCTCCTCAGGAGGCTGAGGAAAGAGAATTGCTTGAGCCCAGGAATTAGAGGCTGCAGTGAGCTGTGATCATGCCACTGCACTCCATCCTGGGGAGCAGAGCTAGACTCTATCTCAGAAAAAAAATGTGTGGCTGCCAAGACTCAAGATCGTGGGAGCTGGTGGGGCACAGTGGCTGATGTCTGTAATCTCAGCACTTTGGGAGGCCAAGGCGGGTGGATCACCTGAGGTCAGCTGTTCAGGGCCAACCTGGCCAACATGGCAAAACCCTGTCTATACTAAAAACACAAAAATTAGCCAGGTGTGGTGGTTCACATCTGTAATCCCAGCTGCTTGGAGGCTGAGACAGGAGAATCGCTTGAACCTGGGAGGCATTGGCTGCAGTGAGTCAAGATTGAGACACTGCCCTCCAGCCTGGGCAACAGAGCAAGACTCTGTCTCACAAAAAAAAAAAAAAAAAAAAAAAAAAAAAAAAAAAAAAAAAAAAAACCATAGAAGCACCTGGTGGGAGGTGGTGGAGGGAGAAGTGTGGGTTTGGAAGCTGTGCCCTCCCTCCAGCGGTGCATTGAAGCAGGAACACAGTTACATGGAGAACAACCTTACCTTGTCTGACACCCTCAGATCTTTGTCCCAGGCCAGGAATCTTTTAATCACAGGATCCTCTGTTATTAGAGGGCAGATGTCAGCATGAGAAGCTTTCTGTGGGAGCAGCAGGGCAGCGAGGAGAAGCATGCCTCCCGGGGGGTAAGTCTCAGGATTGCTGCCACGGGTGAGGTGGATGGGAGAGGGGAGAATGACTTTCACTGGGCAAGGGAGAGAGGCTCCCACTCTAAGACTCCCCTGAGAAGAGGCCGAAGGAGGTCCTGGGTGTGAGAATCTACAGGATGTAGAGCTGGGAATAAGCCAGGACGCCCTCCCAGCAGACACGGAAGGACCACTGCAGACTCATAAAGGAATTCCCATCATTTCCTCATGAGACAGTCACATCAGGGTGTGACCATGGCCTTGGTATCCCCCACTATGGATGGAGACACTTAGGTTTAGAAAAGTCAGTAAGAGACATTAAGTTTCAGAGGGCACAGCTGAAGCCACTTTCTTTGTTTATTGATTTTGTTTTTCTTTATTTGATTTTTATTTTTATTTATTTATTAATTTATTTTGAGACAGAGTCGCACTCTGTGGGCCAGGCTGGAATGCATTGGTGTGATCTCGGCTCACTGCAACCTCTGCCTCCCGGGTTTAAGCGATTCTCCTCTCAGTCCCCTGAGTAGCTGGGATTACAGGCATGAGCTACCATGCCCAGCCTTGGTTTTTCTTTTGAGACAGGGTTTTGCTCTGTCACTCAGGCTGGAGTGCAGTGGTGCAGTCATAGCTCATTGCAGCCTCAAAGTCCTGAGTTCAAGCAATCCCCTTGCCTCAGCCTCCCAATATGCTGGGATCTCAGGCATAAGCTCACCTGGCCCGAAACCAAGCTTTCTTATCCCAAGCGCTGACCTTTATCAAGTCTAGCTTAATCCTCTATTGTCTCCTAAGCGTCCCTCATGAGTGATCACTTCTGAGTCCTCCCACATGGAGAGCTCACCCACTGGGGGCATATTTTTCCCATTGGAAAATAGTGGTTATTGGAAGTTTCCTCTTTTTTAGAAGAACAGGATTGGAGGTGCTCTCTGGGGTGTCCTCCTACCAATCTGACTATTGAAGGCCTCGTGGTGCTCAGGGAGCACGGGTGACACTCGCTGTTGCTTCAGCTTCATCTTGAGCCCACACAGCGTCTCCACGACCCAGGTCTCCTCAGGCTCGGGGGTGAGCTCCTTCTCTGGCTCCTCCTCACATTTGTCCAACCACTCCCTCTTCCTTTTCCAGCAAAAGGACCTACATGGGGGGCTGCGATCTACCCCAGGGGCTGAGTAAAGAAACCAGGCCACCATGTAATGCTTCTGCAACTGATCACCTTAGACCCCGACCCCAAACCCCAAACCACTCTCCATCCTCCCCAGCCTCACAGACTGTTGGCTTCTCCAAGCCATCTTTCTGAATTTCTCCTCTGCTGAGCCCCATGTGCCACTCCTTCCCCTCCCCTTTCTTCCGTCTGTCTGTCCTCAGAACACTTCCTCATGTCCTTCCCTGGTCCCTGGCTCTCTGAGTCCCTCCCTTTTTTTGTTTGTTTGTTTTGAGACAGAATCTTGCCTTGTCTCCCGGGCTGGAGTGTAGTGGTGCAATCTCAGCTCACTGCAACATCCATCTCCCGGATTCCACTTATTCTCCTGCCTCAGCCTCTCAGGTAGCTGGGATTATGGGTGCCTGCCATAATGCCCAACTCAATTTTGTACTTTTAGTAGAGACGGGGTTTCACCATGTTGGCCAGGCTGGTCTCAAACTCCTGGCCTCAAGTGATCCACCTGCCTTGGCCTCCCAAAGTGCTGGGATTACAGGTGTGACCACTGCACCTGGCCTGAATTTCTCCATTCTTCCCACACACCCGCCTCAGGTTCTCCTTCCTGATCATTGACGCTTTTTTTTTTTTTTTTTTTTTTGAGACAGCATCTCACTGTCTCACCCAGACTGGAGTGCAGTAGTGCAATCTTGGCTCACTGAAACCTCTTCCTCCCAGCCTCAAGCGATTCTCCTGTCTCAGCCTCCCGAGTAGCTGGGATTACATGTGTGCACCACTAACACCCAGATAATTTTTGTACTTTTAGTAGAGATGGGGTTTGACCATATTGGCCAGACTGGTCTTGAATTCCTGACCTCAGGTGATCCGCCCACCTCAGCCTCCCAAAGTGTTGGGGTTATAGGCGTGAGCCACTGCACCCGGCCCCCTTCCTTCATCTTAGTCAATCCTATCCCACCTCTTCTTCCTCTAGTCCCCTCACCTGATGGTCCCGACACTTCATCATCCACCACCTCCTGGAGGGGGTACCCTGAGGTGCTCGGCTGGGGGCTCTGCTCCTCATCCTGGGGGTGCGGTTGATGGCTGGTCATGATCTTTCCCAAAATCTGTCCCGTCCCATGGAACCTAGTCTCTGTTCTGTCCAAGGCCACCTTCTGGACTCTGTTAGGACCTAGAAGAGTGTGTTGTCAATTCTCGAGACTGGGAGAAGTCAGGAGCGGAGAACAGCTCTGAGAAGATGCTGTTGTCCACCTGAGCTCCCAGGAGCCCATGGAGTCCGGTCCTTCCAATCAGGAAGGTTGGAATCTCTGATGTCATTGGTCATTCCAACCTGGCAACCAGTTTGAAGAAAAACACATGTAACTGCCAGGCTGATGTCTTGTCCTGGAGATCCTGGGTTAATGGTATCTCCTGCCACTGTCCCAACCTCAGACCACTGTCCAAAAGCATCTTCAGGGTCTCTGCATCCCTCTGTTCCCTGTCCCAGCAGAGGCTGTGTCCTCTCCACTCAAAGCCTGAAGCATGGTGGGGTCTCCTCTTCTCTGTACATGCCCATTTCAGAGTCCAGTCTGGTGGGAGAGAGAACAAGGTGGGAAAGAAAACTAGGGTAAGCAGAAACGATGAAACCTTACAAGAGTGAGATGATCATGTACAAGAGATCCCAGGAACACTGACTTGATGAAAAAGTCACATCAGAGCACTCAATTTGGCAGAGCTTTTCTGCCAAATGTCTACTGACATTTGCTGTCCAATATTCTATACTGGGGCACATGCGTCCTCAGCCCTAAGGCATCTTCGAATCCAAGAGACATTTTGAGGCCTGAAAGTCATAGGAAACTGTCCATGAGCTCACACATATTTCTAGTGGTGTCCCCAATTTCAGGGAGTCCATGGATTACCTAAAGCCAGCCCCTCCAGTTCAGCTAAGAAACTCTAGTCTATATATGAAGTTTTATATCATATGTATTGCTCTGAACTCAGAAATTTCCCCACCATTTATGGATTCTATGAATAAAATATCGCATGTACAAAAAGACTAAGTCAAAAAATCTCAGCTGTGCACAGTGGCTCATGCTTGTAATCCCAGCACTTTGGGTGGCCAAGGAAAGAAGATTGCCTGAGGCCAGCAGTTCAAGACCAGTATAGGCAACATAGCAAGACCCTATCTCTAAAAAAACAAAGCCAAACCAAATTAGCCAGGTGTGGTGGCTGGCACCTGTGTTCCAGCTACTTGGGAGACTCATGTGACAGGAAGATCGCTTGAGCCCAGGAATTAGAAGCTGCAGTGAGCTATGATCTGGCCACCGCACTCCAGTCTGGGCAACACAGCAAGATGTTGTGTCAAAAAAAAATTTTTTTTGATAAAAAATAAAAGAGTTGCATGACATTCAGAAACCATCCAAAAAACCTGTGGGTTCCTGGCCAGGCTCAGTGGCTCACACCTGTAATCCCAGCACTTTGGGAGGCCAAAGGGGGTGGATCACTTGAGATCAGGAGTTTGAGACCAGCCTGGCCAACATGGTGAAACCCCATCTCTACTAAAAATACAAAAAATTAGCCAGGCATGGTGGCAGGTGCCTGTAATCCCAGCTACTCGGGAGGGAGGGCTGGAGAATCACTTGAACTCGGGGTGCGGAGGTTGCAGTGAGCCAAGATCACACCATTGCACTCCAGCCTGGGCAACAAAAGCAAAACTCCGTCTCAAAAAAATAAAGAACCTGAGTGAGTTCCCACACGGCTTCCTAATGGGCTGCAGCTCTCCTAGGAGTCTCTTGCTCATGGGAAAGGCACAGACTGAGTGAAGAAGCAGATCCCATTGCTGTGGAAGTCCCACTGTTAGGAAACTCTGCTTTTCTGGAGTTCAAATTTGCATTCATGACACTTTAAACTATCAGAGCTGGGTGGGTCCTCCTACAACAAAACAGTTTGCTATCTCTCTCCTAGTTAACAGGCTTTCAAATATTAGAAGATCAATGTTCTGACCCTGTTAAAATTTATCTTTTGTGGAATGAAATCTCTGATTTAACCCATCTTCAAGCCTGGTTTGCATATTCCCCTCTCTTCTGGCCACCTTGTCTAGACACACTACACTGAGGCAGTGCCCATCTTAAATGATGTTGATACATTGTCAAAAAATGGGCAAACCAGGTGCGGTGGCTCATGCCTGTAATCCTACCACTTTAAGAAGCCGAGGCAGACAGATCACCAGAGGTCAGAAGTTCGAGACCAGCCTGGCCAACATGTTGAAATCCATCTCTACTAAAAATACAGAAAAAATTAGCTGGTTGTGGGGGTGCACATCTGTAATCCCAGCTACTTGGGAGGCTGAGGCAGGAGAATCACTAGAACCTAGAAGGCAAAGGTTGCATTGAGCCAAGATTGCGCCACTGCACTCCAGCCTGGGTGACAGAGCGAGACACCATCTCAAAAAAAAAAAAAAAAAAAAAAAAAAGCTAAACAGCCCAGGTTTGGTCTGATATGTTCAGAAAAAAGCAGAACAGTCACCTCTCGCCTTTTCTTTTCCCACAGTGATGCAGTTTAATACAGCAATGGCTGTAGGTGTGCTGCAGAAACACCATTCAAGTGAAACAGAAGGGCTTTCCTGGCTGGACACAGTGGTCACTCCTGTAATCCCAACACTTTGGTTGGCCAAGGTGGCAGGATTTCTTGTGGCCAGGAGTTCGAGGCTGCAGTGAGCTGTGATCCCACCACTGCATTCCAGGCTGGGCCTCAGAGTGAGGCCCATCTCTAAAAAAAACCCTTCACTCCCCCAAAAAAGGGATTTGCAAATACCAGCCTTTCAGCATGAGGATCACATGGAGGAACATTAAGATATAGATGCTGGGACCCAGCCCTATTGATTGTAATTCAAAAGCTGTGATGGGGCCTGATTTAACTCTGTCACTGGAATCCATTCAGATTTGGAACTCTCTGGGTTGGACAATGCAAGAGAGATCCTAAAGAAAGCAAAGTCACTATGGAATGAAATGAGCAGACAAGGTTTTCTGAGCATGGTGAAATATGATCTGGGCCTCACTTGGGAGGGCCGTGGCCAGGCCTTGAGTCCTTGGCTCAGTGGGACCTTCTGAAACAGCCTCCAAGCTGCGCCCCCACCTCCTTTGCTGTTGGGTGATCCCCTCCAGCGGCTTTGGTGCTGATGGGAATAAGTCAACCTGCAGCAGAAGTTCAGCCCAAGTCTCAGCCTAGCAGCCTCGCCACACCTGACCGGGGTCTGGTCACGCTGCCATCTCTGTGGTTCTCTGCGGAGTTGTGGTTTCTGTACCTTGAAGAGAACTTCCCCTTCTGGAACCCAGAAACCCAGTAAACCGAGGAGAAAAGCGAATGAAATTACTGCAGACAGCTCTGTGGCAGGGAGATGGAAAACAGGCTCTTTGTTTTTGTTTTTTATTTTTTTTTATTTTTTGAGACTGAGTTTTGCTGTTGTTGCCCAGACTGGATTGTAATGGCTCAATCTCGGCTCACTGCAACCTCTGCCTCCCATGTTCAAGCGGTTCTCATGTCTCAGCCTCCAGAGTAGCTGGGACAATAGGCGCGCACCACTGCGCCCAGCTAATTTTTGTATTTGTAGTAGAGATAGGGTTTTCCCATGTTGCCCAGGTTGGTCTTGAACTCCTGGCCTGAAGCAGTCTGCCTGCCTTGGCCTCCCAAAGTGCTGGGACTACAGATGATGTGAGCCACTGTGCCCAGCCCTCACTGTACGGATTTTCTAAAAAAAAAAAAAAGATTAAGTTTGTCTTATTTGCCAAAAGGTAAATTAACCTTTTCTCCTCTCCTTTTTAAAGAGTATTTCCTTGATAGACATTGTAATATAAGTAACTTCTTTTGTGCCTTTGATATGTATCTAAATCTTTTAAAAAGGTAAATGAACTTCTTGCCAACATTACAACCCAGGAATTATTTATTTATTTATTTATTTATTTTTTTGAGACAGAATCTCGCTCTGTCACCCAGGCTAGAGTGCAGTGGTACGATCTCGGCTCACTGCAACCTCCTCTTCCTGGGTTCAAGCAATTCTCTGGTCTCAACCTCCTGAGTAGCTGAGACTACAGGCACTTGCCACCACGCCTGGCTAATTTTTGTATTTTTAGTAGAGATGGGATTTCACTTTGTTGGTCTGGCTGGTCTTGAACTCCTGACCTCAGGTGATCCACCTGCCTCGGGCTCCCAAAGTGCTGGGATTACCAGTGTGAGCCACCGTGCTGGGCCACAACCCAGGAATTTTTTTCTTAAGAGCCTGAGAGTCTTGTCTTTGAAATGTAAACCTCGAGGAAGATAGTGTCCCTATCTTTCTGTTGCCTAGGGAGTTTAGCCTAGGCACCTTGAGCTGTTACTACCTGCTTGTCAAGGAGATATGAGAAGTTTTGTTTTTTCATCGGATACAGGTAATTAACTAGCATGGGTGGCCACCTTGATTTCCAGGTGAATTTAGGATGAGTGTTTAAGAATGCATAGCAGGCCAGGCGCGGTGGCTCACACCTGTAATCCCAGCACTCTGGGGGAGGCCAAGACGGGCAGATCACTTGAAGCCACACAGAAATCAAAAGAAGGAGTTTGAGTCCAGCCTGGCCAATATGGCGAAACTCTGTCTCTACTAAAATACAAATATTAGCTGGGCATGATGGCACATGTCTGTAATTCCAGCTACTACGGAGGCTTAGGCACGAGAATCACTTGAACCCAGGAGGTGGAGGTTACAGTGAGCCAAGATCACACCACTACGCTCTAGCCTGGATGACAGAATGAGACGCTGTCTCAAAAAAAAAAAAAAAAAAAAAAGCGTAGCAAGCCCTTTTACATGAGGATAAGTTACTGTTTATCTTGAGAGCATGTATGCAATGGATTGTATCTGCCAGGCTATATGAAAAGGAGGCTTTGGCTGGGTGCCATGGCTCATATCTATAATCCCAGCGCTTTGGAAGGCCTAGGCAGGCACATTACGAGGTCAGGATGTCGAGACCATCCTAGCTAACATGACGAAACCCCGTCTCTACTAAAAATACAAAAAATTAGCCAGGCGTGGTGGCATGTTCCTGTACTCCCAGTTACTTGGGAGGCTGAGGCAGGAGAATCACTTAAACTGGGGAGACAGAGGTTCCAGTGAGCTGAGATTGCACCACTGCACTCCAGCCTGGGCGACAGAGCGAGACTCTGTCTCAAAAAAAAAAAAAAAGGCTTTATTTCTCTTTGCATCTCATTAATGGATCACCTGTGATGGGCATCACAGTCTGGTTTAATGCTTATTCAATAATAAAATTGTTTTCTTTATTTTCTGAATTTGTGGAGAGAATATTCTAGGTTAACAGAATAATTTATTTATTTATTTATTTATTTATTTATTTATTTGGAGATGGAGTCTTGCTCTGTCACCAGGCTGGAGTGCAGTGGCGTGATCTCGGCTCACTGCAATCTCCGCCTCCTGGGTTCAAATGATTCCCCTGCCTCAGCCTCCCAAGTAGCTGGGACTACAGGTGGGCACCACCACACCCAGCTAATTTTTTGTGTTTTAGTAGAGACGGGGTTTCACCATGTTGGCCAAGATGGTCTTAATCTCCTGACCTCATGATCTGCCCGCCTCGGCCTCCCAAAGTGCTGGGACTACAGGCATGAGCCACTGTTCCTGGCCTCAGAATAATTTATTTTTAGTCTTTTCCTTACCAGTTTTTATGAAACAACTGGGCAAGAACACTGTTAGATTTCACCAAAAAATTGTGATGAATCATTGTCCTTATGATCCCATTTTTGAAAATTGGCATTTTAATTGTAAAGCAAAAATAAAATTCTAAGCCCCCACAACTGCTGAATGGACTACCCTGTTGGCCAGCAGGATCCAAAATAAACATGAAAAACTAATTCAGGTCATGACGGGAAGGAGGGGGTCGGATATGCCTTGTCATACTCTCCTCCCTTCAGAGTTTAGGCACAGCTGACCAACATTAACACTAGAATACAGATCATAAGACTGAGAAAACAGGCTCTTTGTATCAGTAAGATACCCAACTCCATCCAGACTCTGATATAGCATCACATGACAGATAGCAGTCCCTGAAGGAGATCATAGTATTTTACCCCATAATATATTTTCTTTGACACACTTTAAAATAGTCCTGCGAAGCCATCTCTTTGGGGGAAATTTGCATTCTGTAGAGAATCTCCTTCCCTTACAGAAAAGAGTCCAGGTCTTTTCTGGACAGTCTGACACCTTTTAAGATCCAATAAGAGGTATTCATCATCTATTCTCTCTGAAGTCCGTTCTGAGGCTTCACCTACATAACAAGAACCTTGGTTTCCACAGTCCCCTTTATCTTAATTCAAGCTTTTCTTTTCTTTCCCTCCCTCTTTCCCCTCCTTCCCTCCCTTCCTTCCTTCCTCTCTTTCTCTTCTTCTCTGTTGCCCAACCTGGAGTGCAGTGGCACCATCATGGCTCACTGTAGCCTCAACTTCCCAGGCTCAAGTGATCCTCCCATCTCAGCCTCCTGAGTAGCTTGGACTACAGGCATGCACCACCACACCTGGATAATTTTTTTTTTTTTGTAGAGATGGGGGTCTTGCTGTGTTGCCCAGGCTGTCCTTGAACTCCTGGCCTCAAGTGATCCTCCCAGGTCACCCTCCCAAAATGCTGGGATTACAGGCATGAGCCACCGCAATGGCCCATTTCTTTATGTCGTCTTCCAACTGTTCAGCCAACACTTAACTCTGAACCAACTGCCAATCTTTGAATCTACTAGTGACCTGAAAGACTTTCCAGGCTGACCCAACATATACCTCCCATGTATTGATTTATGTCTTTGCCTGTAACTGCTGTCTCCCTAAGATGTATAAAACCAAGCTGTAACCCAACCAACCACTTTGGGCCCACCTTCTCAGGACCCCCTGAGGCAGTGTCACCAGCCATGGTCACTCAAATAGGAGGCCGAGAATAAAACTCTTTACAGACTTTGACTCTTTTTGGTCGAAATAACCTAACCCTAAACATAATCCTCCTGGGGAAGGTGAGATCACAGGTATCTCTTTTCTTTGTTTGATCTGTGTATTTCCTGATTTCTCTACAGTTTTTAGGCATTCACTGTGTGATCTAGAAAAGCTACAGAGTCTCGCTCCGTCACCAGGCTGGAGTGCAGTGGCGTGATCTCGGCTCACTGCAACCTTCGCCTCCCAGGTTCAAGCGATTCTCTTGCTTCAGCCTCCCGAGTAGCTGGGATTACAGGCACGCGCCACCACGCCCAGCTAATTTTCGTATTTTTAGTAGAGACGGGGTTTCACCATGTTGGCCAGGATGGTCTCTATCTCTTGACCTCGCGATCCGCCCTCCTTGGCCTCCCAAAGTCCTGGGATTACAGGCGTGAGCCACCGCGCCTGGCCACAAATTCTATTTTCTTTTTCTTCCTTGGAAAGCATAGCTGGGCATTTATCCTGTCCTAGTATTTGAGTGAAACTTCTCTTACCATTTCAGCACAGTGACCATGATACACTCTTTCCTTTCCTTCTCATTGTGGGAAACTCGGTTCTAACCCAGAGGCCTTGGGCTCCAGGACCCAATCCCGCAGCCCTGGACTTGACCCTAAAAGGGAGTAAAGACAAATGCAAAGTTCAGTCCGGGGATCAGGGCTGCTAAAGCTCATATAGCCCGGAGCTTCTTAACCTTTAGGCGGGGTAGAGACATTTGAAACGGCCGGTAAACTTGGGGGGCGCTGGTAGGCTCATGGGAAAGAGAGTCCGGCCCTTGTCCTGGGACCAACGGTGGGCCCTGGAAGGCGGACTTCCGGTGCACTCCTGCGCGTGTGCACCTCTCCCTGTGTGCGTGTTCGCGCACGCGCGCTGCCGCCGCACTGCCCTCGCTTCCTGTGCGTCCTTAGGTCACCGCTTGCTCTAGTTCCCAGGCTTTGGCCTCCAGTGGACGAGAATCGCGGAGTCTGCGGGGCTGGACGCTGACCGCCCGGCCAGCAACTAGGCGGGCGCGGGGCTGTGCGGGCCAGGGTTCGTGCGGGCGGGGTGGAGGCTCGAGCGGGGATCCCCGAGCGTGAGCCCCGGAGCCGGCGGCGCTGGGGCCAGAGGGGCCGGGCGGGAGGTGGCAGAGGTGGCGGCGGAGGCGAAGAGGGGCGGGACCTGGGCCTGGCCCGTGTGTGTCCTGGAGGCCCCTGGCCCAGGCCGCTGCTGTACGGTGAGCCCCAGGGAGGCGGACCTGGGTCCCGGGAAGGACACCTGCCTGGATTTGCCCCGTAGGCCCGGCCCGGGCCCCTCGGGAGCAGAACAGCCTTGGGGAGGTGGACAAGAGGGGACCTCGCGAGCAGACGCGCGCCAGCGACAGCAGCCCCGCCCCGGCCTCTCGGGAGCCGTGGGGCAGAGGCTGCGGAGCCCCAGGAGGGTAGGTCTTGGGTTTTCGGGCCCGGAGCGAGAAGAGCCTGGGTGAAGTCACCGTGTGTTGGGGACCTTAGAGTGTGGGGCAGAGGGAGGGTCCCGATCGCTTTTGAGAGAGACGTGTGTTTGGGTTTGAGGGCAACGTCCGGCTGCACCGAACAGGCGCTGCATGGGAAGATCTGAGAGGAGGAGGCTTACCGGGGCGTGGAGGGTGTCACCAGCCTCAGCTGCGGACGTCGTCTCCACTCCCCCCAACCCCTAACAGCCCTTCTTCCTCCTCTCCGTGCTCCAGATTTCGACCGCCTCTAAACGTCCGTCAGCACCTCTGTTCTCTCATTTGAGTGTCTGCTGATTCCCCCCTTAGATCTGCCCTGGAGACTCCTAGTTATGCGGGAACAGTCTGCAGGGATTCTCTCTTGCTGCCTCAGTTGCTAGGGGAAGAGACTGGGCCTTAGCAGGTGGGTGACTTGACCGGGTCACCGGCTTTGTGGGTAGAGTTGCTCATAGTAGAACTCAGGAGTCTTATCTCCCAGGCCAGTGTTCTTTCTTCCGTATCCTAGTTTTCTTAATAGAAGATTATTAAGTGCAGCAATAACCAAGTTCAGTTAGATAATTTAGAAACAAAACCATATTTTATACACATTCATTTCATTTCTGAGAGCTCACATACTCAATTCCTATGGCTTCTTTGATTTTAAGCAGTTTAAAGAGACAATAAGAAAATGCGGGCCGGATGCAGTGGCTCACACCTGTAATCCCAGCACTTTGCCGGGCTAGAGCAAGAGTATCCCTTGAGACCAGGAGTTAGAGACCAGCCTAGGCAACATAGGGAGACCCTGACGCTACAAAAAATACAAAAGTAGCCAAGCATGCTGGGATGCACCTGTGGTCCCAACTACTCAGGAGGCTAAGGTGGCAGGATCAATGGAGCCCAGGAGGTGGAGGCTGCAGTGAGCCGTGAATGCACCACTGCACTCCAGCCTGGGTGGCAGATTGAGACCCTGTCTCAACAAACAAACAAACCACAAAAAACATGAGCCGTATAATGGGAATTTTTTTTTTTCTTTTTGCAGGTTGTATTTGATGATGGCAGACTATTTGTAAAAGGAGTCATGTTACCCATGAGAGTCTAACTCATCTAATTACTACCTGATTATCTTAGAGTTACATAGTTACAAGTGCATGCTTCCCCTATCACTTTTTTTTTTTTTTTTTTTTTTTTTGAGACAGTGTCTCTCACCGAGTCTGGAGTGCAGCAACGTGGTCTGGGCTCACTACAACCTCCACCTCCCAGGTTCAAAGGATTCTCGTGCCTCAGCCTCCTGAGTAGCTGGGACTACAGGCATGTGACACTGTGCCTGGCTAAGTTTTTTGTTATTTTTAAGTAGAGATGGGATTTCGCCATGTTGGCCAAGGCAGGCGGATCACTTGAGGCCAGAATTTGAGACCAGCCTGGCCAACATGGCTAAACCCTGTATCACTCTTTTAGGCCCTTCTGAGTGTTTGCAGGCTGAGTGTTCACAGGGTGTTAGCCTATTGAGCTTTCTTTTGTGGTTCTTATGCAGGAGATTCCTGCATTTGCAGGCCAGAGCACTCATGACTTCAATGACCTGCTTCTGGCCCTCTAGGTCTACCAGCCACCGTCTCTGCACGTTTCCAAGAGCAGCAGAAAATGAATACATTGCAGGTGAGTTTTCCTGCTTGTGCGTATGTTCCTCCACTTTATTTTATGATGCATTTTGAGAGGTTTGTAAGGATTCATACTTTTTTTTTCTTTTTTTTTGAGATGGAGTCTTGCTCTGTTGCCCAGGCTGCAGTGCAGTGGCATGATCTCACTTCACTGCAACCTCCACCTCCTGGGTTCAAGCGATTCTCCTGCCTCAGCCTCCCGAGTAGCTGGGATTACAGGCATGTGCCACCGTGCCCAACTAATTTTTTGTATTTTTAGAAGAGACAGTATTTCACCATGTTGGCCAGGCTGGTCTCAAACTCCTGACCTCAGGTGATCCTCCCGCCTCAGCCTCCCAACGTGCTGGGATTACAGGCATGAGCCACCGTGCCCAGCCAGGATTCATACTTTTAAATGGGAATGTGGAAATAGACATTGTCCTGTAAAATATAGTTACTGTGGCAGATCAGCACCAAAAATGCTTTGTGAAGCTTGTATGTGTGGGTAGTATATTTTAAGGCTGTTGAAATTGAGCTGCACCCAGGACTGATATTCTTGGCAGTCATCACAAAAGGAAAATGCCATCTGTATTAGTGCATTCTCACACTGCTAGAGAGAAATAACCAAGACTGGGTAATTTATACAGAAAAGAGGTTTAATTGGCTCACGCCTGCAGGCTCTATCATAGGAAGCATGGCTGGGGAGGCCTCAGGAAACTTACAGTCATAGTGGAAGGTGAAGGGAAAGTGGGTACATCTTCCATCACCAGAGCAGGAGGAAGAGGGAGGGGGAGGCGCTACACACTTTTAAACAACCACATCTTGTGATAAGTCACTGAGTGTCAGGAGAACAGCACCAAAAGGGAAATTGCCCCCATGATGCAATCACCTCCCACCAGGCCCCACCTCCAACATTGGGGATTACAATTGAACATGAGATTTGGGCGGCGACACAAACCGAAACCATATCACCATCCATGACATCGCTTGCATTGATTATAAGGAGAAACCAATTTTGTTACTTGTGGATTTAAAAGATTTTCTAGGACTTGGAAAAATTTCTTCATTCCGGTTGATATAATTGCGGATAGCTTTCCTAATAACAACCATCAAATTACTGTAACTTATGGCTTATTGTTGGTGCTTATGTAAGCAGAGGGCCTGCTGCCCAAGGAGAACTTGGTGCATGTAATTTTTCCAGGGATGGAGATATTGTGATCCAAGTGGACAGAATTCTGTTTTACTCTTGAGTCCTGGATCATGGGGGGAATGAATGACATGATCATCCTTCAAATATTTGTTCATCTTTCTGTTTGGGTTGCACAGCAAACAATATAAACAGTTACTCTCTTGTGAAGATTTCCTCATTTCTGTTTCTCATTTCAGTTCTCAGTGTTTTAGTTTTGTCCTTTTCACGTTGCTGAGTCAGTCAGTAAAGATTACCAGTGATTTAATTGCAGTCAAATCCAGCGGGCATTTCCTAGCCCCTGCCTCCCAGGACCATTTGTCTGCCTTTGACATCTGTTACTTCCATACTGATATTTTCTCCATGGAGTCTCTCTTTTCTTGGCTTTTAAAAACATTCGTCTGTAAGTATTTCTGTTTGTCTTTAAATGATGAAGTCTGTTTTGTTCTGTTTTGTTTTGTTTGTTTCTTTCTTTTTTTGAGATAGGGTCTTGCTCTGTCACCCACGCTGGAGTGTAGAGACATGATCACAACTCACTGCAGCCTCAATCTCCTGGGCTCACAAGATCCTCCTGCCTCAGCCTCCCGCGTAGCTGGGACTACAGGCGCATGCTGCCACACCCAGCTAATTTTTTTTGTATTTTAGTAGAGACTGGGTTTCACCAGGTCACCCAGGCTGGTCTTGAACTCCTGAGCTCAGGCAGTCTGCCCGCCTCGGCCTCCCAAAGTGCTGGGATTACAGACGTGAGCCACTGCTCCCGGCCTAGAGATGTATTCTCACTGTATTGCTCAGGCTGGTCTCAAACTCCTGACCTCAAGCAATCCTTTCACTTTGGCCTCCCAAAGTGCTAGGATTACAGGTGTAAGCCACCACACCTGGCCAATAAGGAATCTTTTTGAAAGGGGCTAGGAATAACCCATAATACTCTCTTAATCCATGTGGCAGTTGGGTTAAATCTTTTAATAGTTCCCATAGTATGTCTCTTGTGTGCTCATTGTTTTGAAGAAACTGAGTTGGTTATCCTCAGTTTGGATTGTGTTACCCTTGTTTCACCTTTAGCACATTTTTAAAAAATATCTTGTATGCCTTGTAAAATTGGTAGTTTGATCTGGAAGTCTAATCAGGTTTATGTTCAATTCTTTTCACACAGCTGTACCATACGTGGCATTTATCTGCTTCTGGAGGCATGTGTTACCTTCTTTGTTTCTGTGAAGTTAAGAACTATTGACTGTTGATTATTGCTGTGATTTACTAGTTCATTAGGGGAGGCAAAATGGCGATCTGCTAATTCTACCATTTCTTCTTTATTTACTAGTGAAAATACCTTTCTTTTCTTTTCTTTTTTTGGAGACAGAGTCTCACTCTGTCGCCCAGGCTGGCCATTTATGGCTCACTGCAGCCTCAAACTCCTGTGCTCAAGTGATCCTCCCACTTCAGCCACCCAAGTAGCTGGGAGTACAGTCATGTGCCACAATGCCCAGTGAATTTTTTAATTTTTAGTAGAGACAGGTTTCGCTGTGTTGCCCAGGCTGGTCTTGAACTCCTGGGCTCGAGTGATCCTCTTCTTTGACCTGCCAGTGTTGGGATTATAGACATGAGCCACCATAGCTGGCCTAGAATACTTTTCTAAAGATAAATTTCTATTCTCTATTTGGTTATGTAATTCATGCAGGAAAGACAGTTTCTAAAATATTGAGGAGGCTTCTAAGCAGGAAGGTTTTTTTGTTTTGTTACCATTATGAGCTCATGGGTTTAAACAGATAGTAAATACTTCAGTACATCGAAGTTGTGATTCTTTTTGAAAATTAAGTGGCTCCATCTTTGGCCAGATGGAATCCCTTTAAGTTGGTTTCTGAGTCCTTTTGAAATATATTTGATATATTTGATAGCAAATATATACATATAATATATATTTGATAGCATTATTTTCTATTCAGCATTTTATTTTGAAATCATTTCAAATTTTCAGAAAAATTGCAAGATTTTACAAAGAAATCCCAGATACTTCCTTTTGTTCAGATACTTCATTCTTAACATTTTCCCACATTAATCATTTATATGCATATATACATATATGTGTGTATATATATTTATATATATATTTTCTGAACTATTTGAGAGTGGGTATGATATGTCATGCCTCTTTACCCTGTAAAGTTTTAGATTATATCTCATAAAATCGAGAACATTCTATTAAATATCCATAGCACAGTAATTAAATTCAGGAAATTTATCATTGATTTAATACTTTTATCTAAACTATAGTTAATTTTCCAGTTTTGCCAATTTCCCAATAATTTCCTTTATAGCAATTTTTAGTTTTTGGTAGAAGATTCAGTCTAGGACTGTCAATTTCCTTTAGTTTTCATGCTTTTTAAGTCTGTTTAATACAGATTTGTTCCTCAGTGCCATTATAATATTTGAAGAATACAGGCCAATGATTTTATAGAAGTCTTTAAATTTAGGTTTCCCTGATCTTTCTTCATTAGATTTAGACTGTGAATTTTTGTCTGGAATACTACATGGAACCTCTTAAATTTATGGCTCAGAATAGGATCTGTCTTGGGAAAATTCTGCGCATGCTTGAGAAGATGGCTTGTTCTGCTCTGATTGGGTGGAGTGTTTGATAAATGTTAATGAGATCAAGTTGGTTGGTTGTGTTATTCAGGTGTATTATATCCTTGTTGATTGTGTGCCTACTTGTATCAATTGTCGGGCAGAGGGGATTGAAATCTACTGCTGCAGTTGTGGTTCTGTTTCTCTTTGCAATTTTACCACTTTTTGCTTTATGTGTTATATTAGATGCATAAATGTTCAAGGTTATTACGTCCTGTTGATTAATTAACCACTTTGCAAAATGGCCTTCCTAATCCCTGCTAATATTCCAGGCTATGAAATATGCTTTGTTATTTATGTAGCATTCTTTTGAGTAATGCATGCATGGTATATCTTATTCCATCCTTTTACTTTTAACCTATTTGCATCTTTATATCTAAAGTATTATTTCTTGTAGGCAGCAAGATTTGGATCTTGCTTGTTTTCATCAGTCTATTTCTGTCTCATAATTGGGGATGTATAGACTGTTTACATGTAATGTGATTATTGATAAAACTAGTTAGGTTATAGTCCGTTGTCTTTGCTTTCTTTTAGTCTCATCTTCTTTGTTTCTTTTTAAAATGTGTTTGTTTGTCTTCCTTCCTTTTGATTAATTGAGAATTTTTTATGATTCTACTTTATATCTTTTGTTGAGTTTTTAGCTATCACACTGTTTTGTTATATTAGTGAGTTAGAATTTATAGTATGCAACTTTAATTATCAAGTTTATTCTTAAGTAATATACCATTTTTCTTAGAGTAAGAGAAGTTTACATAGGATATTTCCATTTCTCTCCTCTTGGTCTTTACAACGTTGTTCATTTTATTTTTACAGGTGGTATCAGTGCCACACACAATCTATTACGTTGTTGTTAATTAAACAGTTATTATTTATTTATTTATTTATTTATTTATTTATTTATTTATTTTGAGACAGAGTCTCACTCTGTCCCGCAGGCTGGAGTGCAGGGGTGCGATCTGGGCTCGCTGCAACCTCTGCCTCCTGGGTTCAAGTGATTCTCCTGCCTCAACCTCCTGGGTAGCTGGGATTACAGACACCCACCACCACGCCTGGCTAATTTTTGTATTTTTAGTAGAGACGAGATTTCGCCATGTTGGCCAGGCTGGTCTTGAACTTCTGATCTCAGGTGACCCATCTGTCTCAGCCTCCCAAAGTGCTGGGATTACAGGTGTGAGCCACCATACCCAGCCCGGTTATCTTTTAAAGAGATTTCAGTAATGAGAGAAAATACACAGTTACCATGTCTGGTACTCTTCATTCCTTTGTGTAAATCTAAATTTTTATTTGCGGTCATTTTACTTCTGCCTGAAGGACTTTCTTTAACATTTCTTCTAGTTGATGGTGAATTATTGTATGTCTGCAAATGTCTTCATTGTGTCTTTGCTTTTAAAGGTGTCTTTGCTATATTTTTCTCCACAGTGCTTTAAATATGTTTCTCTATCGTCTTCCTGCTTACATTTTTTTCTAAGAGAAATCTGATCTCATACTCATCTTTGTTCCCCTATATATAACATGTCTTTTTGTCTTTCCCCACTTATTGTTGTAAACTTTTTATCACTAGTTTTGGGCAATTTGATTGCAATATGTCATGGTATCATTTTTTTTTCTATTTTGGGGATCATTGAACTTCTTGGATCTTGGGTTTATGGTGTCATCACTTTGGGAACATTTTTATCATTATTTCTTCAAATACCCACCACCTCCTGTCCATTGATTCTTGTTGCCTGTATATTAGGCCACGTGAAATTTTCCCACAACACACTGTTGCTCTTTATTTGCTTTTAATTCTTTTTTCTCTGTTTCATTTTATGTAACTTCTGTTGCTGTCTTTATATTCACTAATCTCTTTTTTCCACGATGCTGTTAATCTTGTCCAGTATAATTTTCATCTCAGATATTGTAGTTTCTATCTGTAGAAGGTTAGCGTGGGTCTTTTTTACATCTTACCTGTCTGAATTTTTTTGAACATGTGGAATAGAATGATGAACTCTCTCAGTGCTCTGTGCGGGTTGTAAACTCTGTGTCAATTCTGGGCCAGTTTTGATGGACTGATTCTTTTCTTCCTTACGGGTTGTAATTTCCTGCCCATTTTCCCGTCTCGCAGCCCTTTCTCCTCACATCTGCCTCTGTTCTTCTTCCCTGCTCTGTGGCCTGGAAACGCTCAAGGCAGAAGTTGATTGGTTCACCTTGTTTATTTCCCGTCACTCATAGATAAGTCTACTGCCTGATAATCAGTGCCTTGAAAACTATTGCTTCAGCCCGGGCGTCGTGGCTCATACCTGTAATCACAGCACTTTGGGAGGCTGAGGCGGGCGGATCACAAGGTCAGGAGTTCGAGACCAGCCTGACCAACAGTGAAACCCCGTCTCTACTAAAAATACAAAACTTAGCTGGGCGTGCTGGTGCATGCCTGTAATCCCAGCTACTCAGGAGGCTGAGGCAGGAGAATCGCTGGAACCTGGGAGACGGAGGTTGCAGTGAGCCGAGATTGTGCCATTGCACTCCAGCCTAGAAGACAAGAGCGAGACTTTGTCTCAAAACAAAAACAAAAACAAAAACAACAAAGAAACCATTGCTTCATATATGTTCTCCGTTTTATTTTTCTTTCTGTTTTTGATTTTGTTGTTGTTGCTGTTCTTTGTTATGTGCCATTTCAGGTTGGAGGTTATATCCGGTACCTGTTAGTTTATCACAACTGAGGGCAGAAGTCCTCATGTCTCTCTCTATATATTTTTTCTAATATATATATTTTTTTCTTTGTAGAGATAGGGTCTTGCTATGTTGCCAAGGCTTGTCTCAAACTCCTGGCCTCAAGCAATCCTTCTGCCTCAGCTTTCCAGAGTGCTGGGATTACAGGCATGAGCCACCGCACCTGGCCTGGATCCAGTTTTATCCATGTCCAAATGGTGTTTTTCCCTGAGCTGTTTTTGATTTTCTTCCACTACATATGAACTGTAGTGTCAGCTTATCTAGTTCCAGGAAAAAGCTTTTTGATATTTTTATTGGGATTGCATATTTATAAAGTAACTTAGGGTAACTGACCTTACCCTAGGTAGGGTAAGTTGATCTTAATAATACAACTAATTTTTTTTTTTTTTATTTTTAGTAGAGATGGGGTTTCACCATGTTGACCAGGCTGGTCTTGAACTCCTGACCTCAGGTGATCTGCCCGCCTCGGCCTCCCAAAGTGTTGGGATTACAGGCATGAGCCACCGTGCCTGAGCACTTTTACTTTTTCTTAGTTATAGTCTTCTAATTGTTTTCTCTTCTCTAAGTGTAGATAATGAGCATTTTATTACTACCTTGTTTTTGATCTTAGTGGGAAGGTATGTAGTTTTTCCCTGTTAAGTAAAATCCTGACTTTTGGACCAAGAAGACTGAGGCATAAGTGTGTGTGTGTGTGTGTGTGTGTGTGTACATGCAAACTGTATATATGTGCTTGTGTAATTGAAATACATATGTCACATATGTATCATACGTACTACTGCATATTAGGGTGTAATATTTATATTTGTATATATACATAATATTGATGTTAATGAATGTTAATGTAGTCCCAGCTGCTCACTCGGCAGGCTGAGGCAGGAGGATTGCTTGAACCGACAAGTTTGACGCTGCAGTGAGGTATGATTGAGCCATTGCACTCCAGCCTGGGCAATAGAGGGAGACCCTGTCTCAAAAAACAAAACAAAAAAAAGAATTTTTTAATTTTTTTGTGCTCATAATGTGGATAGCTTGACTAGGAAAGAAAACAAATAAGTCCACTCTGTCTTTATTAGGAATTAACTGTAAATTTTTTTGTTTGTTTTAGTTGCAAAGCCTCATTCCTTTTGTTCAGCTGCCCCCTAGTGACTCCGTGTGTGAAGAGTATGGTTTGAGCTGTTCAGATGCTCTGCATAATCTTTTCTAATAAGTAGATTGCTGGCAAGAGAACTACAATTGAACATTTTATCTTGAGAGTTTTATTTTTTTTTTAAAGATAGTGATTTTAGGGCTAATAGTTTCATGTCTTTTTTTTTTTTTTTTTTTTTTTTAAGAGACGGAGTCTCACTCTGTTGCCCAGGCTGGAGTGCAATGGTGCCATCTTGGCTCACTGCAACCTCTGCCTCCTGAGTTCAAGCAATTCTCCTGCCTCAGGCTCCTGACTAGCTGGGATTACAGGCATGCGCCACCACACCCGGCTAATTTTATATTTTTAGTAGAGACGGGGTTTCCTCCATGTTGGCCACGCTGGTCTTGAACTCCTGACCTCAGAGGATCCGCCCACCTTGGCGTCCCAAAGTGCTGGGATTATAGGCATGAGCCACCATGCCTGGCTAGGGATAATAGTCTTTTATGTCCTTTATAAAACTGTGAGCCATGCTAAGAAAGATGATTTATACAAAGGACTCAGTTACTTAATTCAAACCATGTTCTGAGTAACTGGTATATGTCAGGTGGTTTTCTATTGAGTTAGTCTTCTTTAAGGCTCTGTTTAGTTAGACCAACTTTTAAATTATTTTATCATTTTAAATGATTTTGACTTTTCTGGCATCTGATGAAGGCAGTTCAGTGTCATTAGTTTTAGTATAAGAAAATAGACACTTCCATAAATAGGATCGGTCCTGTAAATCTCATTCTCTCTCTCTGTCTCTGTCTCTCTCTCTCTCTCTCTCTCTCTCTATATATATATATATATTTTTTTTTTTTTTTTTTTGAGATGGAGTCTCGCTGTATCGCCCAGGCTGCAGTGCAGTGGCACGATCCTGGCTCAGTGCAAGCTCCGCCTCCTGGGTTCCCGCCATTATCCTGCCTCAGCCTCCCGAGAAGCTGGGACTACAGGTGTTCACCACCATGCCCGGCTGATTTTTTGTATTTTTAGTGGAGATGGGGTTTCACCATGTTGCCCAGGCTGGTCTTGAACTCCTGACCTCAGGTGATCCACCCACCTTGGCCTCCCAAGGCTCTGGGATTATAGGCATGAGCCACCGCACCCAGCCTAAGATCTATATTTCTTTTTGTTTGTTTTTTGCTTTTAGATCTATATTTCTTATTCTTCCTCTACTTGCTTTTGGCTTATGCCTGAAATTGTAAACATGGAGCTTTATGTCTTTATGTGAAGGTGGTGTTCTTCTGGAAATGCTGGTATCCCTGGGGTGGGTCTCATGTGAAGCAAGCGCTTTACCAAGACATGAGATATAAGCTTCCTACCCGGGAGATTTTGAAAGGGGAGGGAATGTGGGCAAAGTCCTGAGTACAAGTGGTTAGACTTCATTGACAAACCAGGGGCGGCAGCACGGAGGTTCTGAGAATGCATTTGAAGCGAGACCCACTCCTCTTATGGAGGCTGAGAATGTATCAGGAAGGATAAGGAGAGCTGCAACACATCAGTTTTGGACCCACTGCATCACCTGTGGTGCATTGGTTGACTGTAGGAGCTTTAGAGCGTTCCAGAAGGTCTGGTTCTTTGATGACTCATCAAGATTTGGAGCACAGATACCCATGAACTGCAATAGTGATCCTTATCAGCATGTCACCTGGTGTTTTGTTTTCATTTCATTTTAAGAATGTGTCATGTTGGCCAGGCGCGGTGGCTCACACCTGTAATCCCAGTACTTTGGGAGGCCGATGCGGGTGGATCACAAGGTCAGGGGTTCGAAACCAGCCTGACCAATGTAGTGAAACTCCATCTCTACTAAAAATACAAAAAAATTAGCCAGATGTGGTGGCGCATGCCTGTAATCCCAGCTACTCTGGAGGCTGAGGCAGGAGAATCGCTTCAACCTGGGAGGCAGAGGTTGCAGCGAGCCAAGATCATGCCATTGCACTCCAGCCTGGGCCATAAGAGTGAAACTCCATCTCAAAAAAAAAAGAAGAATGTGCCATGTGATCGTATTTCTAATCCCTTTCACTCTGGAATCCTGCCCTTACCATATTAATGTTGAATAGCATCTCAGGTTTCATTTCACAATGCACGCATGGAGTTGGAAGGAGTTCAACAGACAGACAGTTTTTCTTTATCAGCCGGCGGCCTTGTGACCCAGCAAAGGTATTTAACATTTTTTTGTATTAGTTTGTTCTTTATGCCTTTGACTTTTAATCGATAACTTTTTTTCTGCTAATAGGCAGTTTACATGGAACTCGGGACTTTGAGAAACATGGCTTTAACATTATCTAATTTTGGGCATTTACAGAAGTCTATTGCAGATGGCCCCCAGCTTAACATGTTTCAACTGAAGACTCTTCTGGCCGGGTGCAGTGGCTCATACCTGTAATTCCAGCACTTTGGGAGGCGGAGGTGGGTAGATTGCCTGAGGCCAGGAGTTCGAGACCAGCCTGGCCAACATGACAAAACCCCGTCTCTACTAAAATACAAAAAATAGCCAGGCGTGGTGGCCTACGCCTGTAATCCCAGCTACATGGGAGCTGAGGCAGAAGGATCACTTGAACCTGGGAGACGGAGCTTGCAGTGAGCCGAGATTGTGCCACTGCACTCCAGCCTGGGTGACAGAGCGAGACTGTGTCTCAAAAAAAAAAAAAAGTATTTTTCTACTACTTTACCTTGTTGCAAAGGTTATTTTTGCTGTAGATACCATACTTCAAGTACCTACGTAACCATTGTTTTTCAGTATAGTATTCAATCAATTACAGAAGATATTCAATATTTTATTATAAAATAGGTATTGTGTTATTTTGCCTATAGACTAATGTAAGTATTCTGAGGCAAGGCTGAGATAGGACATTCAGTAGGTTAGGTTATCACAAAGGCATTTTTGACATACAGTATTTTCAACTTACGGGTTTATCAGGCGTGAGCCACAGCGCCCGGCCTCTGTGTACAGTTTTTATAGTTTTTTAAATTGCATATACATGAGTGTGTTTGTATGTGTTTATATACATTATATATGTTGTGTGTATATATACACATAAATATATAAACATTAATTACCAGTATATTATTGTAAAAACTAAAACTATTTGAAGAAACTAAACATTTTATAATATTCTGTATCACCTTTCAGTATAGACTGATTACATGGTTTCTATATTTTCTATAGATTTCTATATTTTCTCTTCTTTCTATTTTCCTAGGAAAATAAGGGCTCAGATTACTTCTGCCTCAAATTTAAACTGATCATCTTGATATGATTACATGGGTTTTTTGAGTTTGTATCTTAGTAACACAACATTGTACCTCAGTAATACTTTCTGTTTTTCTTTTTTTTTTTTTTTGAGATGGAGTCTCGCTCTGTTGCCCAGGCTGGAGTGCAGTGACATGATCTCGGCTCACTGCACCCTCCATCTCCCAGGTTCAAGCAATTCTCCTGCCTCAGCCTCCCGAGTAGCTGGGATTACAGGTGCATGCTGCCATGCCTGGCTAATTTTTTGTATTTGAGTAGGGATGGGGTTTCACTGTGTTTCCTGGGCTGGTCAAGAACTCCTGAGCTCAGGCAATCCACCTGCCTCGGCCTCCCAAAGTGCTGGGATTACAGGCGTGAGCCACTGCTCCCGGCCCCTGTTTTTCAATGATGCTTTAGAGTTTGCTTGTAATCTGCCAGATGTGGTTGAACTTCTAAATTTTTTAACCTATAGAGTGATGGATTAATAATTATTAATTATAACTATTAATAATGTGATATTTTGGTTTATTTCTAATGACATTTTAATGTCATGAATACTTTTCTATGTACATTGAATGTGTTTTACGAACATTTAAGCTGTGCCCGCATTTCACTAGAATTTCTCGGAGAGCAGCTTTAGGTTGGAAAAAGATTCAGTTTTAGGAATCTATGATTACACAAATAACACTTTATTTTATTTTTTTTCCGGGGTCTCGCTGTGTCGCCCAGGCTGGAGTACAGTGGCGCGATCTTGGCTCACTGCAAGCTCCGTCTCCTGGGTTCACGCCATTCTCCTGACTCAGCCTCCTGAGTAGCTGGGACTACAGGCACCCGCCACCATGCCCAGCTCATTTTTTTGTATTTTTTTTAGTAGAGACGGGGTTTGGCTGTGTTAGCCAGGATGGTCTCAATCTCCTGACCTTGTGATCTGCCCGACTCGGCTTCCCAAAGCGCTGGGATTTCAGGCGTGAGCCACCGCGCCCTGCCGAGAAATAACACTTTGAGAGTTGTGAGGAAACTTTTGGTGATGGATATATTCATTATCTTGATTGTGGGGATAGTTTCACAGGTGTTTGTGTATATGTCAAAACTTATGAAATTGCACACTTTAAATATGTGTAGTTTATTCCATGTTAGTCATATCTCAATAAAGCTGTTAAAAAATGTATCCTTAGGCCAGGTGTAGTGGCTCACGCCTGTAATCCTAGCACTTTGGGAGCCTGAGGCAGGCGGATCAGCTGAGGTCAGGAGTTCAAGACCAGCCTGGCCAACGTGGGGAAACCCTGTCTCTACTAAAAATACAAAAATTATCTGGTCGTGGTGGCGTGTGCCTGTAATCCCAGCTACTCTGGAGGCTGAGTCAGGATAATCACTTGAGCCCCGGAGGCGGAGGTTGTGCTGCGCCAAGATCGCGCCATTATACTCCAGTCTGGGTAACAAGAGCGAGACTCCATCTCAAAAAAAAAAAGAAAAAAATATCCTGCCTGTAGTCCAAGCTACATGGCAGGCTGAGGCAGGAGGATCACTTGAGCCTGGGAAGTTGAAGCTACAGTGAGCCATGATTGCTCCACTACACTCCAGCCTGTGACAAGGCAAGACCTTGTCTCAAACAAAACAAGTATCCCCTTCTAAGAACATGCTGGTTGGTTAGAACAGTATGTTGTTAGAATGTGGGGGGCCGGGAACATTTGTCATTTATTGTTTTCTACTCCTTGTATTTTGTGCAGGTCTCCAGACTTGTGAATGAGGTCTACCACGTATATAATCGACAGCAGTATCCATTTGTTGCTCTTCACATTTCTGTTGATTCAGGTAAGTTCCATTGGCATTTCAGTACAACTAGTGACCAGTGCCTGAAAGAATAAAATAAATTATACAGCTCTGCTATGACTGGAATGAGACAACAATTTATGGTCATGTAAGCTTTTTTTTTTTTGAGACGGGGTCTTACTCAGGGTTTCACCGTCCACGCCCTGTAATCCCAGCATTTTGGGAGGCTGAGGTGAACGGATAAGTTAAGGTCAGGAGTTTAAGACCTTACCAACATGGCGAAACCCCGTCTCTACTAAAAATATAAAAAATTAGCCGGGCGTGGTGGTGGGTGCCTGTAGTCCCAGCTACTCGGGAGGCTGAGGCCGGAGAATGGCGTGAACCCGAGAGGCGGAGCTTACAGTGAGCTGAGATCATGCCACTGCACTCCAGCCTGGGTGACAGAGCAAGACTCTGTCTCAGAAAAACAGACAGACAAACAAAAACCAAAACTGTAGTTTAATCTGTTTTTAATTTGAAGTTATTCAGTCTGTCCTTTTCTGTGATTTGTTTCTTTCTCATTATTTTGTTTGTGAGATTCACCCAAGTCATGTGGCAAAATTCATTTATTTGTTCGCTCTACGGTGTTCCATTATAGTCAGATATCATAATTTGTGAATATTTGAATTGTTTCCAGTTTGGGGCTATAATGAAGAATGCTGTCATGAACATCCTCATCCACGTCTTTTGACGAGCATAGAGATAGACACTTCTTTTTTTTTTTTTTTTGAGAGGGAGTCTCACTCTGTCACCCAGGCTGGAGTGCAGTGGAGTGATCTTGGCTCACTGCAATCCCCGCCTTCCAGGTTCAAGTGATTCTCCTGCCTCATTCTCATTCTTCCTAGTAGCTGGGATTATAAGTGCATTCCACTATGCCCTGCTGATTTTTTTTGTATTTTTAGTAGAGACGAGGTTTCAGCATGTTGGTCAGGCTGGTCTTGAACTCCTGACCTCAAAGGACTAGGATTACAGGCGTGAGCCACTGTGCCCAGCCAATAGGCACTTCTGATAGGAGTAGCTATGCTGGGTTGCAGGTGTGCGTACATTCAGATTTAGGAGGTATTCCCCGATAACTTTTCAAACCGGCTGTACCAGGTTCATTCCTACAAGAGGTATTCAAGCATTCCACTTGATCCTGATCTTTGTGATCATTTGTTGTTTTTTTAATTTTACGCATTCTGGTGAGTATATGGCCACATCATATTGTGTTGTTTTTATTTTTATTTTTATTTTTTTTTGAGACAGCATCTTGCTCTGTCACCCAGGCTGGAGAGCAGTGGTGGCATCTTGGCTCACTGCAACCTCTGCCTCCCGGGCTAAAGGGAGTCTCATGCCTCAGCTTCCCAAGTAGCTGGGATTACAGATGTGCCCCACCACACCCGGCTAATTTTTGTATTTTCAGTAGAAACAGGGTTTTGCCATGTTGTCCAGACTGGTCTTGAACTCCTAGCCTCATGTGATCCACCTGCCTTGGCCTCCTAAAGTGCTGGGATAACAGGCGTGAGCCACCACACCTGGCCCATACTATAGTTTTATTTTGAACATTGAACCGTGTTCATCTGTGTAATTAGCATGTGGATCTCCTCTTTTGTGAAGTATCTGTTCACATAAGCACGTCCTCTCACCATTTCAGGATAGTCCCTGACCCTCTTCTCCGTCCACGTTTGCTTAGGTAGCTTAATAAAAATGCATGCAGTGGATTTGGAAAAGCCCGTGGTAGAAAAGCAGGATCATTCCCCTTCATTAAGAAGAAAAAAGGGATGTGTCCATTTCCAGACTGCGAGAGGCCTTTTCTCTTCATCACACAACAGAGAACAAGCCTCACAGCCCAAAGACTCCAGAACCAAGAAGGAGCCCTCTAGGACAGAAAAGGGTATGCCATCTTCTTGCACTTCAGATGCCATCTCTGACAGAGGTGTCCTGAGACCTCAGAAAGAGGCAGCGAGTTCCAGTCAGGGACCCAGTGACCCTACGGACAGATCGGAGGTGGAGAAGGACTCGGGGCACGGCAGCACTTCCGTGGATTCTGAGGGGTTCAGCATCCCAGACACGGGCAGTCACTGCAGCAGCGAGTGTGCGGCCAGCTCCCCAGGGGACAGGGGCTCGAAGGAACATGGGGACTCGCTGGAGAAAGCGCCTGAAACTGACGACTCCTTTTCAGATGTGGACTGCCATTCAAACCCGGAAGATACCAGATGTAAATTTCGAGTTTTGCCTCAGCCAACTAATCTTGCATCCCCAAACAAAGCGTTTTAAAAAAGAAGAAATTCTTTCCAATTCTGACATTCGTCAAAAGTTAGTAAATACTCAGAACGTGTCAACCTCTCAGGTTGACGTAGCTGTTAAAATTAATAAGAAAGTTGTTTCCCTGGACTTTTCTATGAGTTCTTTAGCTAAACGAATAAAGCAGTTACATCATGAAGCACAGCAAAGTGAAGGTGACCAGAATTACAGGAAGTTTAGGGCAAAGATTTGTCCTGGAGAAAATCAAGCAACCGAAGATGAACTAAGAAAAGAGATAAGATAAAGTTTTAACTTTTTACTTTTTATTTTAAATTTTTATTTTTATTTTTTATTTTTTTGAGACAGAATCTCACTCTGTTGTGTGGGCTGGAATGCAGTGGCACGATCTTGGCTCACTGCAGCCTCCACCTCCCAGGTTCAAGCGTTTCTCCTGCCTCAGCCTCCTGAGTAGCTGGGATTACAGGTGCACGCCACCATGCCTGGCTAATTTTTGTATTTTTGGTGGAAACAGGGTTTCACCATGTTGGCCAGACTAGTCTCGAACTCCTGACTTCAGGTGATCCAGCCACCTTGGCCTCCCAAAGTGCTGGTATTACAGGTGTGAGCCACCGCATCCGGCCAGGTAAAGTTTTTACTTAAGAGTATTTTGAGGCTGGGTGTGGTGGCTCATCACGCCTGTAATCCCAGCACTTTGGGAGGCCAAGCCAAGGAGGGAGGATCACTTGAGCCCAGGAGTTCAAGACCAGCCTGGACAACATAGGGAGACCTCGTCTCTACAGTAAAATTGGCTGGGCACGGTAGTGTGCAGTTGTAATTCTAGCATCTGCGCCTGGCCAGATCCTGTTCTCTGTGGCAGGACATAGACTCCAAACACATGGAAGACTTGGGTCTCTTAGGCCAGCACCAGCTTTTGAACAGATTATCTATGTACTGGGAACCAGGTCATATTCAGACAATTCCCGGGAGAGCCTGGGATTGGCGCCAAGGGAGGTGGTATTTGTGCTGGTGTCTGGGATGCTTCTGGGATGTTCTTTTCCTTCCCTCCTGCGGTGCAGGAGTTCCCGCGTCATCACTCACTCCGGCAGCTTCTGTCCATCCAGCAGGCTGCGGCCACTCCTGCTCCAAGGAGGTCTGAAAGTCAGCCTGAGTGGGTAGCGGACTCTTACAAGAGTTCCTTTTCTGCCGGGCACGGTGGCTCACGCCTGTAATCCCAGCACTTTGGGAGGCTGAGGCGGGTGGATCACCTGAGGTCGGGAGTTCGAGACCAGCCTGACCAATGTGGAGAAACTTTGTCTCTACTAAAAATGCAAAATTAGTGGGATATGGTGGTGCATGCCTGTAATCCCAGCTACTCGGGAGGCTGAGGCAGGAGAATTGCTTGAACCCGGGAGGCAGAGTTTGTGGTGAGCTGAGATTGCACCATTGCACTCCAGCCTGGGTGACAGAGCAAGACCCTGTCTTAAAAAAAAAAAAAGTCCCTGTTAAAATCACTGGTGTGGTTTTTGTCTCTTGATTGATTGCACTCTGCCTGATATGGAATCGGTACCAGGAAACAGACCCTGAAAGATAGGATTTGGGGATTGGTTTGGTTATGACTTGGATCTGAGCTCTGTGTGGAGCCCCTCACCATAGGAAATGTGGGCTCAGTAATCCACGTCATGTGGAGGTCTCACAGTTCACCAAACTGTCCCCTGTGGTTGATTGTGATGGTGACAAACATGGTGGCATGGGACTGGGTCTTCCTGGAGCACATATGGAAAGAAACAACAATTATCAGCTCCTTGTTTTTTTTTTTTTGAGACAGAGTCTCGCTCTTTCACCCAGGCTGGAGTGCACTGGCACGATCTCAGCTCACTGCAACCTCTGCCTCCCGGGTTCAAGCGATTCTTCTGCCTTCGTTTCCCAAGTAGCTGGGAGTACAGGTGCCTACCACCACGCCTGGCTAAATTTTTTGTTTTTAGTAAAAATGGGGTTTCACCATGTTGGCCAGGCTGGTCTTCAACTCCCAACCTCAAATGATCTGCCCACCTTGTCTTCCCACAATGCTGGGATTACATTACAGCTCCTTTCATCCTCAGCTCAGCCCACCAGGTGAGAACCAGAAAACGTCCATGGCTGCTTTAACAGAGCCATTTCTTGTAGTCACCGCACTGATACTGCGGAAAATCCGTTTTCACTGGGTTTAATTGTGTGGGACTGAGAATGAGTGTCAGTTTCTCGTGTGAAGGTTGGAGTGGTGTCTTTCTTTTGTCCAGATTGACTAAGTTAGTATTTAATGACATTAGATGTTGAAGCCACCCAGCAAAGGACCCAGTGGTGGGCCTGGCAAAGATGAGAAGGATTGATATCCAGCATTGGCAAAAAGGTGCTCTTAGACACCATTGGTGGGAGTGTGACTTTTCACAGATTTCCCATCAAAAAGTACATATGTAGTTCTACCTCTAGCGTCTATTTCACAGAAATACACCCACAGATGAGTAGGTTTATGCACAGAAGTATTTGTTGCAGCTTTGAGTGCACTATTGAAATTGGAAACAACTGAAATGTCCTTTAATAGGGGATTTGTCAGACAAATTATGGTACATCCATGCAATGAATTCCTATGTGGCCATTAAAAAGAATGAAGTAGGCTGGGTGCAGTGGCTCACGCCTGTAATCCCAGCACTTTGGGAGGCTGAGGCAGGTGGATCACTTGAGGTCAGGAGTTCGAGATCAGCGTGGCCAACATGGTGAAACCTCATGTCTACTAAAAATAAAAAAATTAGCTGGGCTTGGCGGTGCATGCCTGTAGTCCCAGCTACTCAGGAGGCTGAGGCAGGAGAATCGCTCGAACCTGGGAGGTGCAGGTTGCAGTGAGCCAAGGTTGTGCCACTGCAGTCCAGCCTGGGCAACAGAGAGTGAGACTCCGTCTTAAAAAAAAAAAAAGAAATAATAATGAAGTAGATCTATGTGTACAGGTCTGAAAACGTCTTTCAGACCTGTCATCACTTAATAGTGATGACAGAATGGAGAATTAAGATTCCATTTTTGTTTTTTAAAATTAAAAAAAATTATATATAGAGACAAGGGTCTAGAAGGATATATTCCATTTAAATTGTTAATAGTAGCAACTGATGTCTTCTCCGGAGAGTTGGATGAATGAATAATTAATGTTATCTTTAGAAAGTGGGATGGTTAAACCGAGCGCAGTGGCTCACGCCTGTAATCCCAGCACTTTGGGAGGCCAAGGCGGGCAGATGATGAGGTCAGGAGTTCGAGACCAGCCTGACCAGCATGGTGAAACTCTGTCTCTACTAAAAATACAAAAATTAGCTGGGCATGGTGGCGCACCTGTAATCTCAGCTACTCAGGAGGCTGAGGCAGAAGAATCACTTGAACCCGGGAGGTGGAGGTTGCAGTGAGCCAAGATTGTGCCATTGCACTGTAGCCTGGGTGACAGAACGAGACTCTGTTTCAAAAAAAAAAGAAAGCGAGATGGCTAGGGACTTTATTTTGTTTTTGTATTGTTTGACTTTTTTTTATTATAGTGTTCTATAACATAATCAGAAAAATAATCTTGTAAAATGTCTCATAATTAACATTTTCTACCTGTAGTAAAACGATATTTGCAGAAATGGAAATCATTGGTCAGTTTAACCTGGGATTTATAATAATCAAACTGAATAAGGATATCTTCATAGTGGACCAGCATGCCACGGATGAGAAGTATAACTTTGAGATGCTGCAACAGCACACCGTGCTCCAGGGGCAGAGGCTCATAGCGTGAGTGTGTTTAGTGTTCATTCCCAGATTCTCCCTCAAATTTAAGATCTAATAGAGGCCGAGGCAGGAGGATCGCAAGAGGCCAGGAGTTTGAGACCAGCCTGGGCAACACAGCAAGACCTCGTATCTACTTTAAAAAAGAAGAGATCTAGGAAGAAGGGGTGTAAAAAATAAAAAAGATCTAATTGGCCAGGTGCGGTGCCTCACACTTGTAATCCCAGCACTTTGGGAGGCCGAGGCAGGCGGATCACCTGAGGTCAGGAGTTCGAGACCAGCCTGGCCAACGTGGTGAAACCTCGTCTCTGCTAAAAATACAAAAAGGCCAGGCACGGTGGCTCACACCTGTAATCCCAGCACTTTGGGAGGCTGAGGTGGGCAGATCACTTCAGGTCGGGAGTTCGAGACCAGGCTGACCAACATGGTGAGAACTGTCTCTACTAAAAATACAAAATTAGCCAGGTATGGTGGCGGGCACCTGTAGTCCCAGCTACTTGGGAGGCTGAGGCAGGAGAATCGCTTGAACCCGGGAGGCGGAGGTTGCAGTGAGCCGAGATCGTGCCACTGCACTCCAGCCTGGGCAACAAGAGTGAAACTCCAACTCAAAAAATAGTAATAGTGATAAAAAATAAAAATACAAAAAATTAGCCGGGCATGACAGTGCATGCCTGTAATTCCAGCTACTCAGGAAACTGAGGTAGGAGAATCGCTTGAACCTGGGAGACAGAGGTTGCAGTGAGCCGAGATCGCACCACTGCACTCCAGCCTGGGCGACAGAGCGAGATTCTATCTCAAAAAAAAAAGAGACCTAATAGTTTATATGCGTGTCTATATGTATATATGTATTTTTCCATAAGTATTCATATAGCAGATTTTTATACTTTTTACATAATAGTAGTGATAGTTACCATTTAGTGAATGCCTAGAATCTGCCAGGCACTGTTGAAATAATGTATGTGTATTAGTTCCTTTAATCCTCAAAAACTTATGAGGTTGTTACTGTTACCATCACCATTCCACAAGTGATAAAACTGAGGCACACACAGAGAGGTTGAGTAACCTGCCCAAGTTCACATGGTTAACATGTTCTCTAAGTATCAGACCTTTTTAGCTATTAAAAATGTTGATCACTGGCTAGCCAGAAGATCCTTCTGATGAGGGCAATTGATAGTATGGAGTAGTATGGGTAGTGTATGGAATGTGTGTGTTCAGAAAGACAGACAGCCTGTGCGCCAGCGTTGATTGACAGTAGAGTAATCAGAAGTCAGATAGTCACTGCAGGTTGGATGCAGGGACACGCCTGTAATCCCAGAGCTTTGGGAGGCTGAGGCAGGCAGATCCCTCGAGCTTAGGAGTTTGAGACCAGCCTGGGCATCATGGTGAAACCTTGTCTCTACAACAAATGTAAAAAATTAGCCAGACTTGATGGTGTATGCCTGTGGTCCCAGCTATTCAGGAGGCTGAGGCGGGAGGATCGTTTGAGCCCAGGAGATTGAGGCTGCCATGATCGTGCCACTGCACAGCACTCCAGCCTGGGTGACAGAATGAGACAGTGAGACTCTGTCTCACAAATAAATAAATAAATAAAATATAAAAATTATTCTAAGATAGTCACTGCAGAATTTGTTTCTCTCCCCTTGGCGAAACTGGAATGTTTCACCCTGACTACTTCACAAAGGTCAGGTGTGATAGTATCAGGTAAAACCAAAGTCTTGTCTTCAGCAAAGTTATAAGAAGAGGTCATGGATTTTCGTGTGGGAAATTAAACCACATAGAGAAGTAAACTCAGATCCCAACAAGTAGATCCCACATGGAGAAATGTACCACTGAACCTGTGTAGTTTACTGAGTACTCTCCTGTGTAGTTTACTGAGTGCTCTCCTGTGTAGTTTATTGAGTACTCTCCTTTGTAGTTTACTGAGTACTCTCCTGTGGAATGCATGAATTGTTTTTATTCTCAGTAGGAGGCAATGGTAATAATAGACATTTAGTAAGCTACTTTATATCGCTTCCCTGTTCCTCTTAATAGAGGTTTTTTGTTTTTGTGTTTTTGAGACAGAGTTTCACTCTTTCGCCCAGGCTGGAGTGCAGTGGCATGATCTTGGCTCACTGCAACCTCTGCCTCTTGGATTCAAGCGATTCTCCTGCCTCAGCCTCCCGAGTAGTTGGGATTACAGGCGCCCGCCACCACACTGGCTAATTTTTGTATTTTTAATAGAGAGGGAGTTTTGCCATGTTTGTCAGGCTGGTCTCGAACTCCTGACCTCAGGTGATCCACCAACCTCAGCTTCCCAAAATTCTGGGATTACATGCGTGAGCCACCATGCCCAGCTGAGGTCTTGTATTTTTTAGCCATTCAGCAAAGATAACCTCTCGTCTGTGACATTTCAAGTTGGCCCAGGTAATCACAGATCACTTAGGGTCCCAGATAGACCACACTTCAAGATTGAAGGATAAAGACCCAGTTCCACCCTGCCCTGCCAGCCCCTGCGTAGGGTGGCCCTGTTGACCTCTGTAGCTTTTCCTGTTCCCCTTGTTCCCTGTACTCAAGCCTCTCTGGCCGTCTTTCTTTTTCCCTTGGCAGGCCTGCTGAATCCCTATGTGGCCGCTAAGCAGAATGAAGGATATCTTTATGTGTGGCTCTGCAAACGTCAGCGGTCCATCCTGGGGCTTGGCACAGATTGTTGTTTCTGTCTAGAATACTTGCCTTGCACCCTGCACCCACTTCTCCCCCATTACCTGATTAACTCTCTTGTCCCCAGACTCAGCTCAAAGGTCACTTCCTGACCCCAGGGTGAAGTCTCTCTTATGACACTGGGTGCTTTTTCCTGACCTTCCTGTCATTTGTCATCATAATTGACTTGCCTGAGTATTTGCTCAACGTCTTTCTTCCCCAGTAATCTGTTGGCTCCAGGACCAAGCCTGTATTTGCTCACCAGCTGTCTCCTGCCTTTAGCAGTGTTTGTCTTATCCAGCACTCAGGACTGGATGCAGTGGCTCACACTTGTAATCCCAGCACTTTGGGAGGCCGAGGTGGGAGGATCGCTTGAGCCCAGGAGTTTGAGACCAGCCTGGGCGACATAGTGAGACCCTGTCTCTATCTTTGAAAAAATAACAAAAAGTAAAAAAAAAAAAAAAAAAAAAAGCACGCAGTAAATCCAGGAGGAGAGAGAAGGATGGAGATATAATGCAGGCAGAGGAAGGAACAGGATAGCAAAATAAATGCTGTCTGTTCATTCTGTTTATAAATGCCGGCAATGACCTAACCCAGTGTTTCAAATTCTCTATTAGAAGGAGGAAAAATAGCATTTTTGTGATATTGTTATCCTTAAGGAAAGGATTCAGAAAAAGTGGGAGTCATTGGGGTGGCAGGCTAAGGAAAAAGCAAACTACTTTTGTAGCTACTGTAACTTTTTTTTTTTTTGAGACAGAGTCTTGCCCTGTTGCCCAGGCTGGAGTGCAGTGGTGTGATCTCAGCTCACTGCAACCTCCGCCTCCTGGGTTCAAGCAATTCTAGTGCCTCAGCCTACTGAGTAGCTGGAATTACAGGCATGAGCCACTACTTCCAGCTAATTTTTGTTTTTGTGGGTTTTTTTTTTTTTTTTTTTTGACACAGAGTCTTGTCATGTCGTCCAGGCTGGAGTATAGTGGCGTGATCTTGGCTCACTGCAACCTCTGCCTCCTGGGTTCAAACGAATCTCCTGCTTAAGCCTCCCAAGTAACTGGGACTACAGGTGCGCGCCACCATGCCTGGCCTAATTTTTATATTTTTAGTAGAGAGAGGGTTTCACCTTGTTGACCAGGCTGATCTCAAACTCCTGGCCTCAAGAGATCTGCCTGCCTCTGCCTCCTAAAGTGCTGAGATTACAGGCGTGAGCCACCGCACCTGGCCTGTAGCTACTTTAACTTCTAAGAAGAACTTTAAGAAAGAGAAAATTAAAAGGAACTTCTCAGGAAGTTTTGTGACACTTAGCTGAGTAGTGTTGTTATTCATGTTGTTATTTTGACATGAATTCAAAATACAGTATTGTTTTAATTTCATTTCTGCTGTAAAGCAAAACGTTTGACTTCAGGATATGGTTTGAATCATATTTGTGTTTTTCAGGCCTCAGACTCTCAACTTAACTGCTCTTAATGAAGC
The DNA here is from genome assembly GCF_028885655.2 of Pongo abelii. NCBI lineage: Eukaryota > Metazoa > Chordata > Mammalia > Primates > Hominidae > Pongo > Pongo abelii. The sequence goes on from NC_071991.2 coordinate 7,225,257, forward strand.
TGTTCTGATAGAAAATCTGGAAATATTTAGATAGAATGGCTTTGATTTTGTTATCGATGAAAATGGTAAGTTACTAATTAGAACTATAGCGGCTGGGTGTGGTGGCTCATGCCTGTAATCCCAGCACTCTGGGAGGCCAAGGCGGGCAGATCGCCTGAGGTCAAGAGTTCGAGACCAGCCTGGCCAACATGGTGAAACCCCATCTCTACTGAAAATACAAAAATTAGCCGGGCATGGTGGCGGGTGCCTGTAATCCCAGCTACTCAGGAGGCTGAGGTGGGAGAGTCGCTTGAACCCGAGAGGCAGAGGTTGCAGTGAGCCGAGATCATGTCACTGCAGTCCAGCCTGGGCAACAAGAGTGAAATTCTGTCTCAAAAAAAAAAAAAATTACAGCTATAGATTCTTGTCTTTTTGGAGCTGGGAATAATCTTTCAGGTCATATAGACCAGTTTTTTTATTTTATAAAAGATGAAAAAGGTTCCCCCAAAAAGCATTTTGTGACTGTCCTGTCTTTCAGATGTTCATTCTTTTTTTTTTTTTTGAGATGGAGTCTCGCTCTGTCGCCCAGGCGCCGATCTCGGCTCACTGCAAGCTCCACCTCCCAGGTTCACACCATTCTCCTGCCTCAGCCTCCCGAGTAGCTGGCACTACAGACGCCTGCCACCACGCCCAGCTAATTTTTTCTATTTTTTAGTAGAGACGGGGTTTCACCATGTTAGCCAGGATGGTTTCTATCTCCTGACCTCGTGTTCTTCCCACCTCGGCCTCTCAAAGTGCTGGGATTACAGGCGTGAGCCACCACGCCCAGCCTCAGATGTTCATCCTAAGTAGCTTTCAAGTGAAACCTGTTTGTCAAGTCATGGATTTTTCTCAAAATTGTATTCTTTTAGCTCCAGTCACTGAAAGGGCTAAACTGATTTCCTTGCCAACTAGTAAAAACTGGACCTTCGGACCCCAGGACATCGATGAACTGATCTTTATGCTGAGCGACAGCCCTGGGGTCATGTGCCGGCCTTCCCGAGTCAAGCAGATGTTTGCCTCCAGAGCCTGTCGGAAGTCGGTAAGTAAAGAAAGCCCAGCTGTCAGCTCAGCTGCTCAAGCTTGCAGTGTGAGGAGGGTCTCAGCTCAGCTCCTGATTTGCTCAAGGTAGTTAAACGCCTTTGTGATTGCCAGGGGTCATTTTACAGCCCCCATTTTACAGCCTGGGCATCATGGTGAAACCTTGTCTCTACAACAAATGTAAAAAATTAGCCAGACTTGATGGTGTATGCCTGTGGTCCCAGCTATTCAGGAGGCTGAGGTGGGAGGATCGTTTGAGCCCAGGAGATTGAGGCTGCCATGATTGTGCCACTGCACAGCACTCCAGCCTGGGTGACAGAATGAGACAGTGAGACTCTGTCTCACAAATAAATAAATAAATAAAATATAAAAATTATTCTAAGATAGTCACTGCAGAATTTGTTGTTTCTCTCCCCTTGGTGAAACTGGAATGTTTCACCCTGACTACTTCACAAAGGTCAGGTGTGATAGTATCAGGTAAAACCAAAGTCTTGTCTTCAGCAAAGTTATAAGAAGAGGTCATGGATTTTCGTGTGGGAAATTAAACCACATAGAGAAGTAAACTCAGATCCCAACAAGTAGATCCCACATGGAGAAATGTACCACTGAACCTGTGTAGTTTACTGAGTACTCTCCTGTGTAGTTTACTGAGTACTCTCCTGTGTAGTTTGCTGAGTACTCTCCTGTGTAGTTTACTGAGTACTCTCCTGTGTAGTTTGCTGAGTACTCTCCTGTGTAGTTTGCTGAGTACTCTCCTGTGTAGTTTACTGAGTACTCTCCTGTGTAGTTTATTGAGTACTCTCCTTTGTAGTTTACTGAGTACTCTCCTGTGGAGAGCTATGTGCAACATCGTAGCTGAGCATCTATGTCGTCTGCATTCTCTGTGACCTTCAACTCATAATTATTGCTCTTTTGTTACCTCTGTTAAGCGCATTCTTGGCCGGGCGCGATGGCTCAAGCCTCTAATCCCAGCACTTTGGGAAGCTGAGGCGGGCGGATCACGAGTTCAGGAGATCGAGACCATCCTGGCTAACACAGTGAAACCCCGTCTCTGCTAAAAATACAAAAAAATTAGCCGGGCGTGGTGGGGGGCGCCTATAGTCCCAGCTACTCGGGAGGCTGAGGCAGGAGGATGGTGTGAACCCAGAAGGCGGAGCTTGCAGTGAGCCAAGTTTACACCACTGCACTCCAGCCTGGGCGACAGAGCGAGACTCCATCTCAAAAAAAAAAACAAAACAGAATTCTTTTTTTGTTTTTTAAGACAGGGTCTCCCTCTGTCCCCCAGGCTGGAGTGCAGTGGCGCAATCACAGCTCACTGCAGCCTTGACCTCCCAGGCTGAAGCGATCCTCCTGCCTCTGTCTCCCAAGTAGTTGTGACCACAGGCATGCACCACCATGCCCAGCTAATTTTACATTTTTTGTAGAAATGTGGTCTCCTTTTGCCCCTTGCCTCAGCCTCACAAAGTGCTGGAATTACAGGCATGAGCCGCCGTGCCCGGCCAGTATTCTATCTCAGAGCTTTGTCTGACTCCAACGCAGTCAGCGTTTGAGGCACCTTGTTCGTCTATGGACGTGATGGGTCATAACAACATTGGTAGATAAAGATTTGCTGCTGCCAGGACTCGGTGACATTGGACAAGATTCTGCAGAGTCATCGAGGCAGCAGGTGCTTCACAGGGTGCTGTGGTTGTCATTGCACGTGGCGTCACTGCCGCTGCTCTGGTTGGTGTGGGAAGGTGGTAGCAGTGGTTACGCCTGCAGTGGGGATTAGCCTGATGTCCAAGAAAAGTGACTCTGTATCAGCTGGCCACTGGGAAAGGCCAGGACGCCATTCCTTTATTTATTCAGCAGATGCTCCTTGAGCCCCTGCTGTGGGGCCCACCCTGCTCCAGGTGCTGGGGACACAGAGGTAACAAGGCAGCTGCAGCCCCTGCCCCTGTGGAGCAGACAGTGGGGAGAAATAGGCATCACCACAAATAAACGACACCCATTAGATGCCAGTAAGCACAGTCAAGAGATTCAAACAGCGTTTTTCTTTGTCTGTTTTTGAGACGGAGTCTCGCTCTGTTACTAGGCTGGAGTGCGGTGGCGTGATCTCAGCTCACTGCAATCTCCGCCTCCCGGGTTCAAGCGATTCTCCTGCCTCAGCCTCCCAAGTAGCTGGGTCTACAGGCACATGCCACCACACCTGGCTAATTTTTATATTTTTAATAGAGACGGGGTTTCACCATGTTGGTCAGGCTGGTATCCCTCTCCTGACCTCGTGATCCACCTGCCTTGGCCTCCCAAAGTGCTGGGATTACAGGCATGAGCCACCGCGCCTGGCCTAAAACAGCGTTTTGGGACAGGAAATGACAAGAGAAAAACATGGTGACCAGGTGAGATGGTGGTCAGGGAATGGCATCTGGGCAGGTGGCATCTCAGCTGCCATCTAAAAGGTGGGATGGAAGCCAGGCATGGTGGCTCACACCTGTAATCCCAGCATTTTGGGAGGCCAAGGCGGGAGGATTGCTTGAGGCCAGGAGTTAAGAGACCAGCCTGGGCAACACAGGCAGACCCCATGTCTACAAAAAATTAAAAGATTAGCCAGGTGTGGTGGCATGTGCCTGTAGTCACAGCTACTCAGGAGGCTGAGGTGGGAGGATCACTTGAGCCAGGGAGGTCGAGGTTGCAGTGAGCCAAGATCACGCAACTGCACTCCAGCCTGGGTGACAGAGTAAGACCTTGTCTCAAAAAAAAAAAAAAAAAAAGGTAGAATGGAGCCCTCTTGGGTAAGAACTTTCCAAACGGAGGAAGTAGCAAGACTGAAGCCAGAGGCTGATTGTGTCCCTGGAGAGGGGAAGGGAGTGAGCAGAGCGGCGTCCAGAGGACAGCCACCTAGAGTGTTGCCGGTCATGCCGAGACCCTGGGGGTCTGTGCTGTGTGTGGCGCGAGCCACTGGAGAGAACAGACTGGAAGGAGCCCCATGATTGCAGTTGCTGGAGAGAGAACAGACTGGAAGGGGTGCCATGACTGCGGCAGCCGGGGAGAGCAGCAGCTGGGGGCCCACGTGGGGAGTGGGTGGGATGGAGCCTGCTGTGTGAGCTTCAGGTGTAATTTACAGCCATGAGATTAGATGAAATGACTCAAGGGCAGAGTTTAATTAGAAGAGGGCCCACAGTCTGACTTCTAGCCACAGTGTTTCTTGGATAAAGACCTAATATGGGCTGGGTGTGGTGGCTCACACCTGTAATCCCAGCACTTTGGAAGGCGGAGGAGGGTTGATCACCTGAGGTCAGCAATTTGAGACCAGCCTGACCAACATGGTGAAACCCCATCCCTACTAAAAGTACGAAAATTAGCTGGGCATGGTGGTGGGCGCCTGTAATCCCAGCTACTCAGGAGGCTGAAGCGGGAGAATTGCTTGAATCTGGGAGGCGGAGTTGCAGTGAGCCAAGATCGCACCATTGCATTCCAGCCTGGGAGACAGAGTCTCCCCACCACCCCCGACCTCGCCAAAATAAAAGGCATAATATGGACCTTCCAGTCTTGGAGTCTGTGAGTGAGAGTGTGGAGCTGAGCTCATAGCCGGGCAGTTTTGATGTCCTGAGTTTAGTGTGACTCAGTGGCCGGGGGAACCACAGGCTGCTCCTTCCCTCCCCGCCCTGGCCTACCCGTCCACCTCCGGTGTTGTCACTGCCTGCCCAGGAGGCCCCTGCTCTGAGCCCTGCTCACCCTTCCAGCCGCACCTCCCCACCACGCTTCCAGCCATGGAGCTGCCTTCCAGTTCCACGCTCGCCTCAGTCTCCTCCCCGCCTTACACCCTTTCTCCCTACTCTCCTCTACCTGGGTTTGCCACCGTCACCCTTCACCCCCTCCCCACACCTGAGCAGGCCGCCTCGCCTGGGCGCCACCTATCTTGGTTCTCTGTTGACTTGTTGATTGTCTGTCCTCCTCCAACCTGCTGTCACCCCGGCCTTCTGACTGTGTTTGGCACATGGCGAGCCCTCAGGGTGCTGCAGGAAGAAGGAAGGTGACAGAGGGCTTTAGTCTTGTCTCCTCTCCTGTCAGAGGACCCATGGCAGGGAGGCAGCAGGGCCAGGGCTGGAGTGCTATGGGCAGCAGGCCGGAGCTCGACAGAGGGGGAGTGACGCCTGCACCCATTGGGAGAGAGGGTCCCGGGAGTGCCGCAGTCCCGAGGCAGGTGTTTACGTGATGGGCCTGTGCAAGAGGAAGGGAGTAGCAGTGCAGCTGGGGTGAGGAAGGGAGGCATTCGTGCTTGGAGGTGGGGGTGCAGGCACAGCCCAGCGAGGGCCAAGTCAGGGGACAGATGGAGGCTTTTATTCAGGTGAGGGGGAGAGCTGTGAAGTGGAATGGATAACCTGACAGCCCTTTAAAAGTAATCACTGGCTGCTGAGTGGAGAGCGGCTCGGAGAGGTCGCAGTGGGGTAGGGAGGCCTGCCGGGAGGCTGCTGCACCTGCCAGGGTGAGAGGGCAGGGTGGCTGCTGAGACAGGTGTGGTCGTGTCTCTGGAGTGGAGGTGGTGCCACCTTGAAGGAGCCACAAGGGGCCTGATTTCACAGAAGGGTGGAGGGCTGAGATCTAGAACCTAGGCTTCTCTGGGGGAAGGTTTTTCAGGGATTTTTCAGGGAAGGTGGTTTTTGAGCTGTAATCTTGTCCAGCCTTATTTTAGAGAAGAATGCTTCTGAAGAGCTGCCATTCTGACCTCAAAAAACTACTAAAACATTGAACCATTGTGTCTCACACTCAGGTGATGATTGGGACTGCTCTTAACACAAGCGAGATGAAGAAACTGATCACCCACATGGGGGAGATGGACCACCCCTGGAACTGTCCCCATGGAAGGCCAACCATGAGACACATTGCCAACCTGGGTGTCATTTCTCAGAACTGACCGTAGTCACTGTATGGAATGATCGGTTGTATTGCAGACTTTTATGTTTTGAAAGACAGGGTCTTCACTAACCTTTTTTGTTTTAAAATGAACCTGCTACTTAAAAAAAATACACATCAGACCCATTTAAAAGTGATCTTGAGAACCTTTTCAAACCAGATGGAGCATTGCTTGCAAATTTTTTTTTTCTCTGTGTTTGCATGCGCTCGTGTGTGTGTGTCCAGGCAAGAACACGTTTTATAAAAATAAGAACACTTGGGCTGGGCATGGTGGCTCATGCCTGTGATCGCAGCACTTTGGGAGGCTGAGACAGGTGGATCACCTGAGATCAGAAGTTCGAGACCAGCCTGACCAACATGGAGAAACCCTGCCTCTACTAAAAATACAAAATTAGCTAGGTGTGCTGGTGCATGCCTGTAATCCCAGCTACTCGGGCAGCTGAGGCAGGAGAATCGCTTGAACCCAGGAGACGGAGGTTGCAGTGAACCGAGATTGTGCCACTGCACTCCACCCTGGGTGATAGAGCAAGACTCCGTCTCAAAAAAACAAAACAAAACAAAACAAAACAAAAAAAACAAACCACTTTGGAAGTTACTCAGGCCTCTGCTCTGGCTGGACATAGTTTAGTCTATAACTTTCAACCCTTAACAATAATCAAATTCATCTTTGTTTAATTTCATAAATTTAAAATTAGGGTCCTTTTCAGTTAGTGATTCTCAGCCCTGATTCACATTAAATTTTTAAACAAGGGGGATTCTCTGCCCGGCTGGAAGAAAATGACTGGATGGGACAGGGGTCACTATTTGAAACATTCCTCTGTGCGGCCAAGGTCGCAAAGTGCTGTCCTCGCAGGGGAACAAAAAGAGTTTGATTTCTCATAATTTGTTGCTGTGATTTGGTTTCCTCAGGGTGTGAACTGTAGAACATTCCAGTTACTGGCCTTGAATGGTTCTGGGAATATAAGAATCCCTGTCTGTCTTTTCAAATAGTTTTCATGGAACCTTGTCCTGTTTGAACTGGGCTGAAAATGGAAGTAAAGATGCCCTCTTGGGGGCCCAGAGATGACAGATGTGGCTCCCCCTGCTGCCCCCACCCCTTCCCCAGACTGTGGGCGGCTCCCCTTCCTGCTTTAGAATCCCTTAGATGGAGGAGGCAGTACAGTAGTAACTGTGCCATCGTGTCTGGCACTGTGCTGGCGTGGTCTGCAGGATCCCACTTATGAACTCTGCAGATTGGGAGATGTGGCAGGATAACAGCCCCCAAGACAGCTGTGTCCTAATCCCCAGAACCTGTGACCACGCTGCCTCACGTGGCAGAAGGGACTCGGCAGGTGTGATTGAGTGAAGGATTTTTTTTTTTTTCTTTGAGATGAAGTTTTGCTCTTGTTGCCCAGTCTGGAGTTCAATAGCATGATCTCAGCTCACTACAGCCTCTGCCTCCCGAGTAGCTGGGATTACAGGTGCCCAGAACCATACCGGCTAATTTTTGTATTTTTAGTAGAGACAGGGTTTCACCATGTTGACCAGGCTGGTCTCGAACTCCTGACCTCAGGTGATCCAACCGCCTCAGCCTCCCAAAGTGCTGGGATTACGGATGTGAGCCATCATGCCTGGCTGAGTTAAGGATCTTGCAACAGAGAGATTATCCTGGATTGTCTGGGTGGGCCCAGTCCATTGGGTGAGTCCTTCAAAGGTGGAGACCTTTCCCTGCTGACCAGAGAGAGGCTGCCTTGCTGGTTTTGGAGATGGAAGGAGGTAGTCAAGGATTGCAAGCAGCGTCTAGAACAGGGATTCCAACACTCCGGCCACAGACCAGTAGTGGTCCATGGCCTATTAGGAAGCAGGGTGTGCAGCAGGTTAGGGGCCGGCAAGCCAGCGAAGCTTCATTTGTATTTATAGCCACTCCCCGTCGCTGGCGTTACCACCTGAGCTCCGCCTCCTGTCAGATCAGCGATGGGCATTAGATTCTCATAGGAGCAGGAACCCTATTGTGAACTGCACACACGAGGGATGTAGGTTGCACGCTCCTTGTGAGAATCTGATGCCTGATGATGTCACTATCTCCCGTCACCCCCAGATGGGACTGTCCAGTTGCAGGAAACAAGCTCAGGGCTCCCACTGAGTCTCTATGATGGTGAGTTGTAGAATTCTTTAATTATATGTTACAATGTAATAATAGAAATAAAGTGCACAATAAATGCAATGCGCTTGAATCATCCTGAAACCATCCCTCCCCGACCCCCGTCCATGGATAAATTGTGTTCCGCGAAACCGGTCTCTGGTGCCAAAAAGGTTGGGGACCGCTTCTGGAAAAGCTGGAAAAGGCAAGAAAACACATTCTCCCCCGGAGCCTCTGGAAGGAACCAGCACTGTGGGACTAATTTACATACTGTAGGGTAATAAATTTGTGTTGCTTCAAGCCACTAAATTTATGGTAATTTGCGGCAGCAATGGAAAACTAATGCCTGCGTTATTCCTATTTTATGATGAAGCAGTTAGCAGAGCTGGGAAAACCCTGGCCTGCGGCCTCCAGCGCCCAGCCTTTCCCCCGGCCTTCAGGACCAGCAAGGGCGGGACACCTGCTTGGCGCTGGCGCGCGGCCCCTTTAAGAGCACAGGGTGGGCCTGTTGGCGTCCGCGGTTGCCTGGAGACCGGAGCCGGGTCTGCGACGCTGAGAGCCCGGCAACACCTCAGCCCGAGCGCGGCGAGATCTGTGGGCTCCAGGAGCGAGGTGAGCGCCCCAGGCCGCGGTCCTGCGTACGCCGGCACAGCCGTGGCGACCGGGTCCTGCTCCTTCCCGGCCGGACTGACGCGGCCTCCCAGGACCCGAGCACGTGCGTGATGGGCGAGGAGGGCCTAGGCCGGGCAGACCAGTGCAGGGAGCCGATTCTTCCCGGCTCACCGTAGACACAGGAGAGAGACGGCCTCTCCTTAAGCCCAGGAGAACAGAAGAAACATTAGGAAACACACTGAGAAACGAAATTGGCTTGATTTGTAGGTCACTGAGAGAGGACCGAAAAGCTCGTAGTAAAGGCCCCTCTAAATTTAGAGGTGAGAGCACCTTGGGTGGGCTAGGGCACCCAGGGGCGGCTTCACTGAGACAGTAGTCGGGGAGGGGCGGGAAGGAGCAAGGCGGTGTTGGAAGGAAGAGAGAAGGCTTGGCCGGGCGCGGTGGCTCACGCCTGTAATCCCAGCACTTTTGGGAGGCCGAGGCGGGCGGATCACCTGAGGTTAGGAGTTTGAGACCAGCCTGGGCAACATGGTGAAACCCTGGCTCTACTAAAAATACAAAAATTAGCCGGGAGTGGTGGCGGGCACCTGTAACCCCAACCACTTGGGAGGCTAGGGCAGAAGAATCACTTAAACCCGGAAGGTTGCAGTGAGCCAAGACTGTGCCACTGAACTCCAGCCTGGGTGACAGAGCGAGACCCTCTCTCAATAAATAAATAATGGAGGAAGAGAGAAGGCTGGAGATGGGTTCAGCTGGAGGGTGGGGTGTCCAGAGGATGGCATCCAGGAAGAAGAGGGCAAGAAGTGCCCACTGCACCCGTCGGGGCCTACGAAAAGGGACCAGACCTGGCCTTCACCACAGGGCTCACCTATGCATCCTGCCTGATGGACCAGGGTGCTTTCAGCGGGGCCAGATTAAGAAAGCCATGAAAACTATGGCTGTGAAACCCTGCACCGCAGCTCGTATGCCAGACAAGCAAAGATATGCGCTGGAAACGGAGCTCGAGCAACGATGCGCTGGAAATACAGCTCAAGCAACAATGCGCTGGAAACGCAACTCCACCACACCGGTCCTTGCTTGTCTGGAATATGAGAGGCGCTCAATCGATGGCAGTGCTAGAGGGAGCAGGAAACCAATGATTTCAAGTTTGAAAACAGGAAAGGGACGAGATAATCACTCAATTTATTGACTTTGCTCTGTATCCTGTACTTAGGGATTTTTCTGTGTGTCATCGATTTAATTTTTATGAGACAAGTTACTGTTATTTCTGTTTGTGAGGCAGAGGAGATTAAGCAACTTGCTTCAGAACACAGCACTTGGCCGAGCTCAGTGGCTCATGCCTGCAAAGCTAGCACTTTGGGAGGAGAAGGTGGGAAGATTGCTTGAGGCCAGGAGTTTGAAACCAGCCTGGGCAAAATGTACAACACCCCTGTCTCAAAAAAAAAAAAAAAAAGGGAAACCAGCCAGGCGCAGTGCTCACATTTGTAATCCCAGCACTTTGGGAGGCCAAGGCAGGCAGATCACAAGGTCAGGAGTTCGACACCAGGCTGGCCAACACAGTGAAACCCCATCTCTACTAAAAATACAAAAATTAGCTGAGTGTGGAGGCAGGTGCCTGTAATCCCAGCTACTCGAGAGGCTGAGGCAGGAGAATCACTTGAACCTGCAGTGAGGTTGCAGTTAGCCAGTGAGCCAAGATCCTGCCACTGCACTCCAGCCTGCACGACAGGGCTAGACTCTGTCTAAAAAAAAAAACAAACCCCAAAAAACACAGAACTGGGCTGGGCACCCACACCTGGTGGCTCACGCCTGTAATCCCAGCACTTTGGAGGCCGAGGCAGGCAGATCATGAGGTCAGGAGATCGAGACCAACCTGGCTAACACGGTGAAACCCTGTCTCTACTAAAAATACAAAAAAAATTAGCCAGGTGTGATGGCGGGTGCCTGTAGTCCCAGCTACTCAGGAGGCTGAGGCAGGAGAATGGCATGAACCCGGGAGGTGGAGCTTGCAGTGAGCCAAGATCGCACCACCGCACTCCAGCCTGGGCAAGAGAGTGAGACCCCGTCTCAAAAATAAATAAATACATAAGTAAATAAATAAATAAATAAACCCATAGAACTGGTAATGGGCAATGCAGGACCCCAAATCCAGCTCTTGCACACTTTACAGTGCTGACCTATAAGGAGAGGGGCTTTTTTTTTTTTTTTTGGAGACAGAATCTCGCTCTGTTGCCCAGGCTAGAGTGCAGTGGTGTGATCTCGGCTCACTGCAACCTCCACCTCCTGGGTTCAAGTGATTCTCCTGCCTCAGCCTCCTGAGTAGCTGGGATTACAGGCATGTGCCACCATGCCTGGCTAATTTTTTGTATTTTTAGTAGAGACGGGGTTTCACAGTGTTAGCCAGGGTGGTCTCAATCTCCTGACCTCGTGATCCACCCGCCTTGGCCTCCCAAAGTGTTGGAATTACAGGCATGAGCCACCACACCTGGCTGGAGAGGGGCTTTTAAAGTGTGAATTGGCTGCATGCAAGACCTGAGAGGTGAAGTAGCCTTTTTCATGTGTAGGGTTACCTTTCAAAAAACAATGCTAGACAATGGTTCCAACTTAATTTAATTTTTAGGGCCAGGTGCAGTGGCTCATACCTATAATCCCAGCACTTTGGGAGGCTGAGACAGGCAGATTGCTTGAGCTCAGGAGTTCCAGACCAGCCAGGGCAACATAGCAAGACCCTGTCTCTACAAAAAATTAGCCAGGTGTGGTGATGCATGCCTGTGGTCTCAGCTACTTGGGAGGCTGAGGTGGAAGGATCGCCTGAGCCTGGGAGGTTGAGGCTGCAGTGAGCCGTGATTGTGCCACTGCACTCCAGCATGGGTGACGAGTGAGACTCTGTCTCAAAAATTAAAAATAAAAAAATTTTAGGAACAACCAATGCGATGTTGAGGTTGTATTTTTCTAAACTGATGGTACTTGAAACTTGTAATTATTATTGTTTTTGAGACAGAGTCTTGCTGTGTTACCCGGACTGGAGTGCAGTGGTGTGATCACCACTCACTGCAGCCTCGACCTCCCAGGCTCAAGCAGTCCTCCCACCTGAGCCTCCCTAGTAGCTGGGACTACAGGCATGTGCCACCACGCCTGGCTAATTTATTTTTATTTTTTGTAAAGAGGGGGCGTCTCACTACATTGCCTAGGCTCATCTCAACCTCCTGGACTCACATGATCCTCCCACCTCGGCCACCCAAAGTGCTGAGATCGCAGGTGTGAGCCACCACACGCGGCCCTGGTAACTAATTTTTCAGACTTTGGCAGGAGAATGATAATGACATTGTGTTGCAAAACTAAAATTTTAACTACAAATGAAAACCCCAAGTGTTTGGAGATGTAATTTTTATTTTTCAGATAAAACTCATCAGTGCTTTGAAACAAGCAGCTGTGAACCAAAGGAATCATTTGATTCAAGTAACCATTGGATCTTCCCAAGGCAATGGTGAAAGAAAAGAAAAAAGCAGACAAAAAAGGGGAGAAGTCTGCCCGCTCTCCCTCATCTCTCTCTGATAACCTAGACTTTTCCAAACAAGATGGCAACACCACTAGGCAAGAGATGTCCCCAGCTGGTGTCCCATTGCTGGGAATGCAGCTCAATGAAATGAAACCCAAAAAAGACCCCCGAAACGTTCAGCAGAACGAAGATGCCACCCAATACGAAGAGTCCATTCTGACCAAACTCATAGTGGAAAGGTGATTTTAATGGGGGTGCCATCGGGTATAACACTGCCAGTCAGGCAGTTTATCTTATTTTATTTTGAGAAGGAGTTTCACTCTGTCATTCAGGCTGGAGTGCAGTGGCGTGATCTTGGCTAACTGCACCCTCCGCCTCCCGCGTTCAAGCAATTCTCCTGCCTCAGCCTCCTGAGTAGCTGGGATTACAGGTGCCCGCCACCATGCCTGGCTAATTTTTGTACTTTTAGTAGAGACGGGGTTTCACCATGTTGGCCAGGCTGGTCTCGAACTCCTGACCTCTGGTGAGACACCTGCCTCAGCCTCCCAAAGTGCTGGGATTACAGGCGTAAGCCACTGTGCCTGGCCTGAAGGTAATTTTATGTATTTTAAAATTTTATTTTATTTTAGATTTAGGGGGTTACATGTGCAGGTTTGTTACATGGGCATGTTGTGTGATGCTGAGGTTTGGGCTTCTAGTAAGCCCATCACCCAAATAGCAAACATAGAGTCCCATGGCGCGTGTATATATAGTTTATTGTGGTGAAACATATAACAAAATGTACTATCTTAAGTGTACAATTCAATGGCATTAAGTACGTTCATAGTGTTGTACGACCATCTATTAAATAGTAACTCTTGGCCAGGTGCGGTGGTTCAAGCCTGTAATCCCAGCACTTTGGGAGGCTGAGGCGGGCAGATCACTCGAGGCCAGGAGTTTGAGACCAGCCTGGCCAATATGGTGAAACTCCGTCTTTACTAAAAACACAATAATTAGCTGGGCGTGGTGACATGTGCCTGTAATCCCAGCTACTCAGGAGGCTGAGGCGGGAGAATCACTTGAACCCGGGAGGCGGAGGTTGCAGTGAGCTGAGATCACGCCATTGCACTCCATCGAGCCTGGGCGACAGAGTGAGACTCCATCGCAAAAAAAATCCCCAAAAAACAAACAAAAAACCCCGAAATGCCTTCATTCCTCACCCCACCTTCAAACCCCTGGTAACCTCTTCTACTTTCTAGCTCTGTGTATATATATATATATATATATTTTTTTCTGACTTCATTCTTCCCATTACATAGTTATATAGTTTAACCCACTGTCACTTGGGTTTATTCACATTGTTCATTACCTTGAATTACCTTTATTTCTTTGTAGCTATGAAGGGGAAAAGGTTCGTGGGCTGTATGAGGGAGAAGGCTTCGCAGCCTTTCAAGGCGGTTGTACCTATCATGTAAGTTGCCCATTTGAGCACCTGCAGGAAGGGAAGGTGTGGGGTGATGGTCGTAGATTGGTAAATCTTCAGTAAAATCCACTGATGCTTCAAAAGAAATCGGAAGCTCTTCATGCTGATTTTCTTCTGAAACCTGATTACCTATTTAAGGTAAAAATAATGCTCAGTATAACAAAAGTTATTTTAGATTTGTTTCTTTTCCTGATTATTTTATATTTTTTAAGACAGGGTCTCACTGTGTCACCCAAGCTGGAGTGCAGTGGCACAATCATAACTCATTGTGGCCTCGACCTCCCAGAATCAAACGATCCTCCCTCCTCAGCCTCTTGAATAGCTGGGACTACAGGCGTGTGCTCCCACGCCTGGCTAATTAAATTTTTTTTTTTTTTTTGGTAGAGACAAGGAGTTGCTATGTTGCCAGGGCTGGTCTTGAACTGCTGGGCACAAATGATCCTCCTGCCTCAGACTCCTAAAGTGCTGGGATTGCAGGTGTGAGCCCCCGCACCCGGTTGAGAACACATTTCTGTAGCTGAGGTCATCCTTAGGTCATGAAGATGAGGACCTCTTAGATCCTTTTTAGAGAAGGATGGATCCCAGCATGGAGCCAGCTCAGAGTAGGACTCAGTAGGACTCAGCTGCTGCTGAGTGCTCAGACAAACATCTTCACGCACGTGAAATCGAGATAAGGCAGCTGTGGGAGAGAATCATCAGCTGCAGGCCAGGCGCAGTGGCTCATGCCTATAATCCCAGCACTTCGGGAGGCCAAGGCGGGGGCATTGCTTGAGCTCAGGATTTCAAGACCAGCCTGGCCAATATGGTGAAATCCCATCTCTACAAAAATTAGCTGGGCATGGTGGTGGGTGCCTGTAGTCCCAGCTACTCGGGAGGCTGGAGTGGGAGGATTGCTTGAGCCTGGGAGGTCGAGGCTGCAGTGAGCTATGACCACACCACTGCACTCCAGCCTGGGTGATAGAACCAGACCCTATCTCAAATATGTATGTATGTCAGCTGCATTCTAAGCGTTTGTCGTTGCTTTGTTTTGTTTTGAAGGGTATGTTTTCAGAAGGACTCATGCATGGACAAGGGACTTATATTTGGGCCGATGGATTAAAATATGAGGTGAGGCATATAACCAGTTATAGTTCTAAGCTGTGATTATTGGATGGAACAATCAGTTTCCCGCAATTGAACAGACTGTTTTCGTAGATGTCATTCAGCGTATGGGTTAAGAAAAATTCACAGAACCAGAAGATCTAGTAACTCATGACTGCATGGGACCCGCCAGTAATTATTATTGGTTTCATCTGTGTGTTCTAGAGGTATTCTATGCGTTCTAAGCACAGACAGCACACGTACATGTATGTAGCTTGTCCTTTTTTCTTTGAGACAGGGTCTTGCTCTGTTGCCCAGGCTGGAGTACAGTGGTGCCATCATGACTCACTGCAGCCTGGAACTTCTGTAGCCTGTCTTGCTTTTTACAAACACACATAGTTTATTATACACTCTCTTTGGCACATTTACTTAGTGAGTCTGAGATGGGGTCTTGCTCTGTCACCCAGGCTGAAGTGCAGTGGTAAGATCATGCCTCACTGCAGCCTCGAACTCCTAGGCTCAAGCGATCCTCTCGGCTCTGCCTGCTGAGTAGCTGTGACTACAGGTGTGCTCCACAGCACCCAGCTAATTTATTTTTACTTTTTTTTTTTTTTGGTAGAGACAGGGTCTTGCTGTGTTTCCCAGCTGGTCTCCAACTCCTAGGCTTAAGGGATCCTCCCACCTTGGCCTCCCAAAGTGTTGGGGATTACAGGCGTGAGCCACCGCACCTGGCCCGTACCTTTAATTTTTGAGATCAAACCATATCCATTAATGCAGATCTATTTTTACTGGCTGCATGTATTCCATTATGTGGCTTTTATTTAACCTGTCTTATGGGGTTGAGGGGAATGTGTATTTTTAAACTGATTGCAAGGACCAAATTGTTCGCCAAGAGATTGTACCAGGCTCAATTCCCACCCACGACGTGAGTGAGCGCTGAAATGCTATTCTAAAAATCCCAAATGCAGAGTTGCTAACAGATGGTGTTTATAAATGGTAATGATGACATTTAAAACACATGCGCATAATGCACTTATTCAAATAACACGCAGGCAATGATGGAAATGGAGTCAAGTTTGGGCCGGGAAGCCACCTGCAGCTGGGCGGTGAGAGGCGTGCTGCAGAGGAGCAGGGAGAGGGAGGGAGGGGCTGACTGTCACTGGCGGGGCAAGGAGGATCTCCAAGTTCCAGGGGAGCGTGAGGATTGGGCCCCCACCTTGGATTCATGCCAGCTCCCTTCCCACGCAACATCCCGCCTTCTAGCCAGCGACTGACATGTAAGGTTTCTGGTCTTTATTTATTTTTGTGAGACAGAGTCTCGCTTTGTCGCCCAGGCTGGAGTGCAGTGGCGGGATCTGGGCTCACTGCAACCTCTGCCTCCTGGGTTCAAGCAATTCTCCTGCCTCAGCCTCCAGAGTAGCTGGGATTACAGATGCGCGCCACCACGCCGGGCTACTTTTTGTATTTTTAGTAGAGACGGGGTTTCGCCATGTTGGCCAGGCTGGTCTCAAATCCCTGGCTTCAGATGATCTGCCCACCTCAGCCTCCCAAAGTGCAGGGATTACAGGCGTGAGCCACCGCACCGGGCCAGTTTCTGGTCCTTAAGTGGCAACTTAACCAAGAACTGCCCTGTGCCTCGTTGTCTCGGGAAACTCCCCGCAGGTGGGGAGGTCATTTTTGCAGGCGCACACCCCCACTCCAGCCCAGTCAGAGGGGCTTCTGGGCAGGACTCGGGGGACTCCTAGAAGCATCCTCAGAGGCCGACTGGCCTCATGGGTCCTGGCTAGTGATCAGGCCAGGGTGTGCTGTCCTCTTTTCTCTGCTGCCGTGGCTGCCTCCAGGGAGTTCAGGTTCCTGGAAGAGAATCCGATGCTGCTGGGTGCCGTGCAGTGTGCTGCCTGCTGCCCACTCACGTCCTGGGCAGAGCGGGTTCCCTAGCAGGTGCCCCTGGGGCAGGCTGTTGACTGACTTGTTTACAGAATATTTTGATGATCCGTGGTAGAAAGAGGGATTTCCTGACTGGGCATGGTGGCTCACGCCTGTAATCCCAATACTTTGGGAGGCCAAGGTGGGCAGATCATCTGAGGTCAGGAGTTCGAGACCAGCCTGGCCAATATGGTGAAACCCCGTCTCTACTAAAACTACAAAAATTTGCGGGGCATGGTGGTGCACACCTGTGATCCCAGCTACTCGGAAGGCTGAGGCAGGAGAATTGCTTAAACCTGGGAGGCGGAGGTTGCAGTGAGCTGAGACTATACCATTGCACTCCAGCCTGGGCAACAAGAACAAAACTCCATCTTGGAAAAAAAAAAAGGAAAAAGAAAGAGGGATGTCCCCAGTCATCACTAAGCCTGGAGGGAACAGTGAATTCACCTCCTTCGAGCGGGTTATTTTTTTTTTTCATTAGAGACAGGATCTTGCTCTGTCGCCCAGGCTGGAATGCAGTGCTCATAGTTCACTGCAGCCTCAACCTCCTGGGCTCCACAGATCCTCTCACCTCAGCACCCCCAAAGTGCTGGGATTATAGGCGTGTACCACTGCACCTTGGTGGCCAGCACCTGTAGTCCCAGCTACTTGTGGGGCTGTGGTGGGAGGATCTCTTGAGCCTGGGAGGTCGAGTCTGCAGTGAACTATGATTGTGCCGCTGCACTCCAACCTAGGTGACAGGGTGAGACCCTGTCTCAAAAAACAAAACAAAAACTAGGCATGATGGCTCATACCTGTTAAATGCCTGTTAATCTCAGCACTTTGGGAAGCCGAGGCAGGTGGATCACCTGAGGTCAGGAGTTCGAGACCCGCCTGGCCAACATGGCAAAACCTCGTCTCTACTAAAAATACAAAAAAATTAGCAGAGTGTGGTGGTGGGTGCCTGTAATCCCAGCTACTTGGGAGGCTGAGGCAGGAGAATTGCTTGAACCCGGGAGGCAGAGGTTGCAGTGAGCCGAGATGGTGCCATTGCACTCCAGCCTGGGCAACAGAGTGAGACTGTCTCAAAAATAAAAACAAAAACAAATTAAATAAAATCTTTTTCTAGAGACAGGGTCTCCTTAGGTTGCCCAGACTGGCCTCAAATTCCCGGCCTCAAGCAGTCCTCCCGCCTCAGTCTCCCAAAGTGCTGTGATTACAGGTGTGAGCCACTGCGCCCTGCCAAGGTGGGTTCTAAGAATCTGAAGTTCCCCAGGTCAGGATTGGAAGCCAGCACTTTCCAACGTCACCTGTTTGCTTCTTCGAACTTGGTCGACCTGAAACCTCCCAGATATTTCCTCCTGCCCGAGCTTCCGCCCACTGGTGGGGTCAGATGAGAGAGGATGAGATGAGATGAAAGCAGACAAGGAAGGGAGAGAGAATGCGAGGGGGACGTTCAGTGTGTGTCCGCAGGAGAAGCAGAAACAGAATCAGAGGTCAAGCAGCTCCTGGAGCCGCCCAGAGGACTAGGGATTCCCGCCCCCACCCCCAACGCTTCCTTCTGTCACCCCATGGCCGTTCTGCTTCAGGGCGACTTTGTGAAGAATGTCCCGATGAACCACGGCGTGTACACGTGGCCGGATGGCAGCATGTACGAAGGCGAAGTGGTCAACGGCATGAGGAACGGATTCGGGATGTTCACGTGCAGCACCCAGCCTGTGTCCTACATCGGCCACTGGTGCGATGGCAAGCGGCACGGGAAGGTGAGCGAGGGTGGCCACGTGCAGGGCAGGTGGGGCAGGAGCGAAGGGGGTGGCAGACATGGGGGGGCAGCCACGAGGGGGCAAGGCCGGGAGGGGGATGGGGGCAGGGCAGAAAGGGGGTGGGGTGGCTGTGTGGAGGGCAGGGGTGGGGCTGGGTGGCCACGTGGGGGGAGAGAAGGGGGTACGGGCTAGCGGCGCTGTCCAGGGCGTATTCACTTTTTGTTTATTGAGGTGAAACTCACATCATATAAATTAACCATTTTATTAATTTTTTTTTTTTTTGAGATGGAGTCTTGCTCTGTTGCCCAGGCTGGAGTGCAATGGCACCATCTCGGCTCACTGCAACCTCCGCCTCCTGGGTTTGAGCAATTCTCCTGCCTCAGCCTCCCAAGTAGCTGGGACTACAGGTGTGCACCACCACACCCAGCTAACTGTTGTATTTTTAGTAGGGATGGGGTTTCACCATGTTGGCCAGGCTGGTCTCAAACTCCTGACCTCAAGTGATTGACCCGCCTCGGCCTCCTAAAGTGCTGGGATTACAGGCGTAAGCCACTGCCTGGCCATATGCAGGCTTTAATAGTCTATTTATTGAGTTGTGTTGTTGTTTTGTGTGTGTGTGTTTTACAGCAGATTGCTTGAGGCACATTGGAGGGATTGGGCACGGTGACTTCTAGACAGCAGCATCTGCATGGCTGCAAGAAGGAATGAGTTTGCCTGATCATGAGAAAGAAGATAGAAAAATTCTCTCTCTCTCTCACACACACAGATAAACCTGTGAAAAAGCCTTTTGAGGCTTTTCAGTGTAGATCAAACAAAGGGTACTCTATGTTCACTTATACTCGGAGGCAGTAAAATGAGTAGGATGTCCAAATGGGTAAAACAACAATGGGTCTGGTGCCTAAGAGACAGTGACCTTCCATTACATGGAAGGCTCAACTGTTCACTCCAGGTGGCAACAGGCAGGATTTCTCTAGGTACTTAATTGACTAATAGTTACTGGATATAATGAATATACTCGAATATGATGAATACAGTCATTCTGTGCCTTAATATGGCACTTTTTATTTTATGTTAGTTTGAGACAGAGTATTACTCATTGCCCAGGCTGGAGTGCAGTGGCACCATCTGGGCTCACTGCAACCTTTGCCTCCCAGGTTCAAGCGATTCTCCTGCCTCAGCCTCCCAAGTAGCTGGGATTACAGGTACATGCCACCACTCCTGGCTAATTTTTGTATTTTTAATAGAGATGGGGTTTCACCATGTTGGCCAGGCTGGTCTCGAACTCCTGACCTTGTGATCTGCCCACCTCGGCCTCCCAGAGTGCTGGGATTACAGACGTGAGCCACCGTGCCTGGCCAATATGGCACTTTATTAAGGAGCAGTTGATTTGTGACATTATCTCATTTCCCCTTGTGCAGCAGTTTTACCATTTTCTTGGTAGCAAAACAGAAAAATAGCGGGTTTTATGTCTTGCCTACTTATGACACTGACCTCTGTGTAGGTTCTACTTTTTAAGTTGATACGCTTACATTTGACAAAGCATTTGTGTCGTGAGGCTTGATAGTTTTAAAGATGATATTATTTGTTTTAGGGCTCCATTTATTACAATCAAGAGGGTACGTGCTGGTACGAGGGAGACTGGGTGCAAAACATCAAAAAGGGCTGGGGAATAAGATGGTAGGTATGACCACGGCCGCGCTTGGGGTGTAGATGAAGAAGTGTTTATGGGCCCAATAGTGTTCACTTTGGATATTTAAAAGTAAGGTGCAAAAGTTGCACAGAACAGTTTCTCTCTAAGCAGAGTGGATTTTTTTTTTTTTTTTTTTTAAGACGGAGTCTTGCTCTGTCACCCAGGCTGGAGTGCAGTGGCGCCATCTCAGCTCACTGCAACCTCTGCCTTCTGGGTTCAAGCAATTCTCCTGCCGTGATTGTACCACCGCACTCCAGCCTGGGTGACACAGTGAGATCCCATCTCAAAAACTGGCCAAATATTAACTAATCATGATACAATAGGGAATTATTAAAAGATTTTAAAAACCCAGCTCTTACCCACTTTGTCACCTTATTAAATAGTCAGAAGGTTTAATAAAGTGACTCATTCTGCTCCCTTAGGACCATGAGCCTATCCATTGATTTTTAAATTTTATTTATTTTTATTTATTTATTTTTTAGACAGTCTCTGTTGCCTGGGCTAGAGTGCAGTGGCGCAATCTCGGCTCATTGCAGCCTCCACCTTCTGAGTTCAAGTGATTCTCCTGCCTCAGCCTCCTGAATAGCTGGGATTACAGGTGCCTGCCACCATGTCCGGCTAATTTGTGTTTTTTTTTTTTTTTTTTTTGAGACAGAGTTTTGCCTCCCAAGTAGCTGGGCTAATTTTGTATTTTTAGTAGAGATGGAGTTTCTCCATGTTGGTCAGGCTGGTCTCGAACTCCCGACCTCAGGTGATCCACCAGCCTCGGCCTCCCAAGGTGCTGGGATTACAGGCATGAGCCACCGCGCCCGGCCTGAATTTAAATACAGAGAAGATTGTATAAGTACAAGGGGTGGATTTCTTCAAAGGAGCTCAAGGGGAGTGTTTAAAAGAATGTCTTAAAGGTAAATGTTGTGTAGGAGGTAACTGATTGTTTTTCTTTGCTTTCTTTCATCCTAGTTATAAATCTGGAAATATATACGAAGGCCAGTGGGAAGACAACACACGCCACGGGGAGGGGAGGATGAGGTGGCTGACCACCAACGAAGAGTACACCGGGCGGTGGGAGAGGGGCATCCAGGTACGCCCGGGCGGGGTAGCAGCTTGTACCCAGAGGCGGACGCTCTGCCGATTCTCAACACATGGATATTTTTTTTTTTTTTGAGGCGGAGTTTCTCTCTCTCTGTCACCCAGGCTGGAGTGCAGTGGCGCAATCTCGGCTCACTGCAGCCTCCACCTCCCGGGTTCAAGCAATTCTCCCGCCTCAGCCTCTGGAGTAGCTGAGATTATAGGTACCCACCACCACCACGGCCGGGCTAATTGTTTTTTTTTTGTATTTTTAGTAGAGATGGGGTTTCACCATGTTGGCCAGGTTGGTTTCGAACTCCGGACCTCAAGTGATCCGCACGCCTCAGCCTCCTAAAGTGCTAGGATTACAGGCATGAGCCACCACACCCAGCCTGTTTGTTTGTTTTTAGAGACAGAGTCTTGCTCTGTTGCCCAGGCTGGAGTGCGGTGGCATGATCTCAGCTCACTGCAGCCTCCACCTCCTGGGTTCAAGCAATTCTCCTGCCTCAGCCTCTGGAGTAGCTGAGATTACAGGCACCCACCACCATGGCCCGGCTATTTTTTTTTTTTTTTTTGTATTTTCAGTAGAGATGGGGTTTCACCGTGTTGGCCAGGCTGGTTTCGAACTCCTGACCTCAAGTGATCCACCTGCTTCGGCTTCCCAGAGTGCTAGGATTACAGGCGTAAGCCACAGCGCCCAGCATGTTCGTTTGTTTTTAGAGACAGAGTTTTGTTCTGTTGCCCGGGCTGGACTGCAGTGGTGCAATCATGGCTCTGTACCTCCCTGGCTGAAGCGATCCTCCCACCTCAGCCTCCCCTGTAGCTGAGACTACAGAGGTGCCCACTGCCACCGTGCCTGGCTAATAAAAAAAAATATATATATATGTGTGTGTGTATATATATATATATATGTGCGTGTGTATATATATATGTGTGTGTGTATATATATGTGTGTGTGTGTATATATATGTGTGTGTGTGTGTGTATATATATATATACACATATTTTTTTTTAGAAATGAGGTCTCACTTTATTACACAGGCTGGTCTTGAACTCTAGGACTCAAGTGATCCTTCCACCTCTGCCTCTCAAAGCGTTGGGATTACAGGCATGAGCCACAGCACCCAGCCCAATTGGTATCTTTAAAAAATAAAAATTTAGGCTGGGCGCAGTGGCTCACATGTATAATCCCAGCACTTTGGGAGGCCACTTGAGGATTGAGGCCAGGAGTTTGAGACCAGCCTGGGTGATATGGTGAAACCCCATCTCTACTAAAAATACAAAAATTAGCCGGGAGTGGTGGCTGGTGCCTGTAGTCCTGGCTACTTGGGAGGCTGAGGTGGGAGGATCACCTGAGTCTTGGAGGTCAAGGCTGCAGTGAGCCAAGATTGTGCCATTGTACTCCAGCCTGGGTGATAGAGTGAGACCCTTTCTCAAAAAATAAAAATATATAAAAGCAAATAAACCCCAACATTTAAAATAACAATGAAAATCTTCGTGATCAAGCCAGGCACTTTATATACACTTATCTTCACTTTTTAGTAGAGACGTGGTTTCAACATGTTGGCCAGGCTGGTTTCAAACTCCTTTATATCTAACCTGAGGGGTAGGTGTTATTTCTGTCTTACAGATGAGGAACTTAGAGGGCTTAAGTGATCTGCCTTATTTCAAAAGACTCGTTAGTAAGTAGCTGAGCTGAAATCGAACCCAAGTCTGTGTGACTCCAGAGTCCAAGTTCTTTGCCCTTTCCAGTTTTCATTGTATTTATCCTAATTTTAAGGGGATCCGGGTAAAGAGAGAAACTGCTTCGTGCATTTCTGATGGCAGTCTGCTTTCTTTTCAGAATGGCTTTGGAACACACACGTGGTTTCTAAAGAGAATCCGCAGTTCCCAGTATCCTTTGAGAAATGAATACATAGGGGAGTTTGTAAATGGATATCGTCACGGACATGGCAAGTTTTATTATGCCAGTGGAGCTGTGTATGACGGAGAATGGGTTTCCAATAAGAAACATGGCATGGTGAGTATAGACCTGGGAGGATCACATTTCAAACAATTATGTAAAGCCATTGAAATTATGTAGAGCAATTGAAATGTCCAAGGATAATTGCAGATTTGTCTGTTCTGCTTTCAGATTTATCAGTTTTGTTTCATGTATTTGAAGCTTTGTTAGGTGCATATACATTGAGGATTATTATGTATTGGTGCATTGGCTCTTTTGATCATCACGTAATGTTCCTCACTAACCCTGCTAATTTTCTCTCTTTTTTTTTTTTTG
Organism: Pongo abelii; assembly: GCF_028885655.2. NCBI lineage: Eukaryota > Metazoa > Chordata > Mammalia > Primates > Hominidae > Pongo > Pongo abelii. Next base: position 7,248,685 of record NC_071991.2, read on the forward strand.
AGACGCAGTCTTGCTCTGTTGTCCAGGCTGGAGTACAGTGGCGTGATCTCAGCTCACTACAACCTCTGCTTCCCGGGTTCAAGTGATTCTCCTGCCTCAGCCTCATGAGTAGCTGGGATTACAGGCGTTGGCTACCATGCCTGGCTAATTTTTGTATTTTTAGTAGAGACAGGGTTTCGTCATGTTGGCCAGGCTGGTCTCGAACTCCTGGCCTCAAGTGATCTGCCCACCTCAGCCTCCCAGAGTGCTGGGATTACAGGCGTGAGCCACCACGCCTGGCCAACCCTGGTAATTTTCATTTCTCTGAAGTCTATTTTGTCTGATTTAAATCTAGGCACTCTAGATTTCTTTTTAATTGTGGTAAAGTACACATAAGATTTACCATCTCAATCATTTCTGAGTGCACAGTCCAGTGGCATTAAGTACATTCGCATTGTTGTGCAACCATCACCATCCATCTACAGAAGTCTTTTTGACAAAAGGCGTGTCATTCTCTATTAAATTACATTATCTGTTTTGTATAGGATAACTTACTGTTTTGCTAAGGTGATTACATGACTTTTTTTCTTTTTTTTTGAGACAGAGTTTCGCTCTGTTGCCCAGGCTGGAGTGCAGTGGCATGATCTCGGCTTGCTGCAACCTCTGCCTCCCGGTTCAAGTGATTCTTGTGCCTCAGCCACTAGAGTAGCTGGGATTACAGGTGTGCGCCACCACGCCCGGCTCATCTTTTCTTTTCTTTTTTTTTTTTTTAAGTAGTTACGGGGGTTTTGCCACGTTTGCCAAGCTGGTCTCCTGGTCTCAAGTGATCCTCCCACCCAAAGTGCTGGGATTGCAGGCATAAGCCACTGTGCTTGGCAAAATATTTTCAATGGTCATTGATTTGCTATATATTTAGTGGTTATTTAATCAGTTTTTGGTGTGTGTGTGCGTGTGTGTGTGTGTGTGTGTATGAGGGTGGTTTTGGTTTGCAAGTAACAGACAACCTAGTGTCGTCTGCTATGTGAAATACAGAATAATGTAGGCTTCAAGGTTGGTTTGATTCAGCAACTCAGAGCTGTCAGGATTTCTCTTCCATCTATCCACGGTATCTCCCACCATGTCACTTTCACTCTTGTGTTTTTCCTCCCTCGTGATTGCAAGACGGCTGCTGTGGCTCCAGCTTTCACATCCACATACCATGCTAACTAGAAGAAAAGGAGGAACTTTTTACAGATGCTCTCTAAAAAGGTCTTTGATTTCACAGAGCCAAACTGGGTCATTTGCCCACTTCTGAATCAGTAACTGACTATTGGCCTGGGTTGGACAAATCTCAGGGAGTCTTGGCCAGGTGTGGTGGCTCAGGCCTGTAATTCCAGCACTTTGGGAGGCCAAGGTGAGCGGAACACTTGAGGTCAGGAGTTCGAGACCAGCTTGGCCAACATGATGAAACCCCGTCTCTACTAAAAATACAAAAATTAGCTGGGTGTGGTGGTGCACGCATGTAATCCCAGCCACTCTGGAGGCTGAGGAAGGAGAATTGCTTGAACCCAGGAGGCGGAGGTTGCGGTGAGTCAAGACTGTGCTACTTCACTCCAGCCTGAGTGACAGTGAGGCTCCATCTCCAAAAAAAAAAAAAAAAATTGCCGGGCACAGTGGCTCACGCCTGGAATCCCAACACTTTGGGAGGCTGAGGCGGACGGATCACGAGGTCAGGAGATTGAGACCATCCTGGCTAACACGGTGAAACCCCGTCTCTACTAAAAATACAAAAAATTAGCTGGGTGTGGTGGTGGGCGCCTGTAGTCCCAGCTACTCAGGAGGCTGAGGCAGGAGAATGGCATGAACCCAGGAGGCGGAACTTGCAGTGAGCCGAGATCGCGCCACTGCATTCCAGCCTGGGCGACAGAGACTCCGTCTCAAAAAAAAATCAGGGAGTCTGTATTGTGTGCTGGGTGTTCTGCTGGTCACTAGCGTAGTTTAATAAGACACATTCTGTGGCCTAGAGGTGCTTAAAGTTGGAGAAAGATTGTGGGTGGGGGGGTGGGGGAACAAGAAAAGGAGGGAGAGAGAGGACTTATACAGTGCATGACACCCAGGAGCCTAGCCTGATTATATGCGGAGTAAGTGCATATTTTCAAAACAAAAAGCTCCACAACCTTGAAAAAACTATTGATGTACATTTACCCATGTTTTTCTTTCTTTTTTTTTTTCTTTGAGACAGAGTCTTGCTCTGTCACCTAGGCTGGAGTGCAGTGGCACGATCTTGGCTCACTGCAACCTCTGCCTCCCGGGTTCAAGCGATTCTCCTGCCTCAGCCTCCCGAGTAGCTGGGATTACAGGTGCCTGCCACCAGGCCTGGCTAATTTTTGTATTTTTAGTAGCGATGGGGTTTCACCATGTTGGCCAATCTGATCTCGAACTCCTGACCTTGTGATTTGCCTGCCTCAGCCTTCCAAAGTGCTGGGATTACAGGCGTGAGCCACCGCACTCAGCCTTACCAGTGTTTTTCTAAAAAAACTTTTCCTAAACTGTAAAAAGTTTTTCTGTCTGCAGGGCCGATTAACTTTCAAGAACGGGCGTGTGTACGAAGGCGCATTCTCCAATGACCACATAGCCGGGTTTCCAGATCTTGAAGTTGAATTCATCAGCTGCCTGGACCTATCTTCAGGAGTTGCCCAAAGATTGTCCAGGAGTGCCGGTAGGAAGCATTCACCTGTTGAAATAAAATTCATCAGCCGGGCGTGGTGGCTCATGCCTGTAATCCCAGCACTTTGGGAGGCCGAGGCTGGTGGATCACGAGGTCAGCAGTGCGAGACCAGCCTGGCCAACATGGTGAAACCCCATCTCAATTAAAAATTAAAAAAAAATTAGCCAGGCGTGGTAGCAGGCGTCTGTAATCCCAGCTACTCGGGAGGCTGAGGCAGGAGAATCGCTTGAACCTGGAATGTGGAGGTTGCAGTGAGCCCAGACTGTGCCATTGCACTCCAGCCTGGGCAACAGAGACAGACTCCGTCTCATAAATAAATAAAATGGAAAGAAAAAAAAAGAAATAAAATTCATCTGTTTTTATCCATGGTGTTCACTCATGAAAATACACCGAACACTTCAGAAAACAGAAGTCCTCTGTGAGCAACTCCTTTTTAAAAAAAAAAAATTTGAGACAAAATCTCGTTCTATCACCCAGGATGGAGCAAGATATGATCACTGTTCACTGTGGCCTCAAACTCCTGGGCTCCAGTGATCCTCCCACCTCAGCCTTCCCCGTAGCTGGGAATACAGGCACACACCACCATGCTTAGCTAATTTTTGTATTTTTTGCAGAGACGGGGTTTTACCATGTTGCTCAGGTTGGTCTCTAACTCCTGACCTCGTGATCTGCCCACCTTGGCCTCCCAAAGTGCTGGGATTACAGGTGTGAGCCACCACACCTGGCCAGGCCTAGCTGATTTTTAAACTTTTTGTAGAGGCAGGGTCTCCCTATGTTGCCCAGGCTGATTCAAACTCCTGTCCTTAAACAATCCTCCTGCCTCGGCCTCCCAAATTGTTGAGATTACAAGCCATTGTGCCTGGCTTGCAACTGCTTTTAAAAAATATGTTTTTAGAGACAGGATCTCACTCTGTTGCCCAGGTTGGAGTGTAGTGGCATGATCATAGCTCACTGCAGCCTTAACCTCCCATTTTGGCTTCCCAAAGTGCTGGGATTACAGGCATGAGCCACTGTGCCCCGCCTGCATTCCTAGTAGGTTTTTGGAATATTCTTGCATCACATTTTGGTGGAAAATCATTGTGACATAATATTGAGAAACTTGAACATTGCTTTTCATAATTATCTCCAAGGATGGGTGTGGTGGCCCATGCCTGTAATCCCAGCACTTTGTGGGAGGCCAAGGCAGGCAGATCAGTTGAGCTCAGGAGTTTGAGACCAGCCTGGGCAACATGGTGAAACCCTGTGTCTACAAAAAATACAAAAATTAGCTGGCCGTGATGGTGCATGTCTGTAGTCGCAGCTACTCGGGAGGGTGAGGTGAGAGGATGGCTTGAGCCTGGGAGGCAGAGGTTGCAGTGAACTGAGATCCTGCCACTGCACTCCAGCCTGGGCGACAGAGTGAGGCCCTGTCTCAAAAAAACAAAAACAAACAAAAAAAAACCCACCAAACAAACCGTGCTCATTCCCTGTGTTTGCCTTCATTCATTAGAATTGATCAGAAAGCTTGATGGCAGTGAAAGTCACTCTGTGTTGGGATCGAGCATTGAGCTGGATCTAAATTTGCTCCTGGACATGTACCCTGAGACAGTCCAACCTGAAGAAAAGAAGCAGGTAAAATCTTTTTGATTGGTATCAGTTGCATCCTGGGGAAATATAGCTGGTGACTGCTGTCACATGTTGAATGTCTTTTTTGTTTTGTTTTGTTTTTTGAGACCGAGTTTTGCTCTGTCGCCCAGGCTGGAGTGCTGTGGTGCAATCTCGGCTCACTGCAACCTCTGCCTCCCGGGTTCAAGCCTCCCCCACCTCAGCCTCCCGAGTAGCTGGGATTACAGGCGTGGGCCACTATGCCCGGCTATTTTTTTGTATTTTAGTAGAGACGGGGTTTCACCATATTGGCCAGGCTGGTCTGGAACTCCTGACCTCAGGTGATCTGCCCACCTCGGCCTCCCAAAGTGCTGGGATTATGGGTGTGAGCCACCACGCCCGGCCTAGAACAATGCTTTAGATTCGGCAGACTATACATGTTTATTCAATTGAATTGCGTTTTCAAAAGCAGGAATGAATGCTCAGCGTAACAAATGCCTGAAGCCACCCAGGTAGGGCTCTGTCTCCCTTAGGACCCTGAATCCTGTTCTTCACATTCTCTGAATGTCTCATTATGAGGGTAGGGCATGGGGTGAGTGGTTCTGGAGAACAGGACGCTGTGTAGAGGGCAGGGCTGCATGTGTGGGGAACCTGGGGCAGCTGAAGGGCATCAAGGGTCTGGGGAAAATCCTGAAAGGTGAAATGTGACAGAGAGGGAGGTGAGTAAAGCAACCACCATGAATATTGCTTTTTTTTTTTTTTGAGACGGAGTCCCTCTTGTTGCCCAGGGTGGAGTGCAATGGCATAATCTCAGCTCACTGCAACCTCCGCCTCCCGCGTTCAAGGGATTCTCCTGCCTCAGCCTCCTGAGTAGCTGGGATTACAGGCATGCACCACCACACCCAGATATTTTTCGTATTTTTAGTAGAGATGGAGTTTCACCGTGTTGCCCGGGCTGGTCTCGAACTCCTGACCTCAGGTGATCCTTCGTCCTCAGCCTCCCAAAGTGCTGGGATTACGGGCGTGAGCCACCGCACCTGGCGGAATATTGCTTCTTTCAGACTTGCAGCCCTACGTGTGATGTGAGTTGCATGTGTTTTGTACATGCTGTTTATCAGGTTGAGGGATGCCTTCCTATTCCTAATTTGCTGAGGTTGCTTATCATGAATGGATGTTAAATTCTGTGAAATGCTTCAGTTGATAGAATCATTTGGTTCTTCTTCAGTCTGTCAATACTGTGAATCACATTGATTGATTTTTCAAATGTTAACCCAGCTTTGCAATTCTAGGATAAACCCTACTTGGTGTTGTTGTATTATCATTTTTTTTTTTCTTTTTGAGATAGGGTCTTGCTCTGTCACCCTGGCTGGTGTGATCTCAGCTCACTGCAGTCTGGGCTTAAGCAATCCTCCCCCCTCAGCTTCCTGAGTAACTGGGACTATACGGGCACTTGCCACTGTGCCTGGTTAATTTCCTTAATTTTTAATTTTCAGTTGAGACACAGTCTTACTATGTAGCACAGGCTGGTCTCGAGTTCCCAGGCTCAAGCAATCCTCCCGCCTTGGCCTCACAAAGTGCTGGGATGACAGGCATGAGCCACCACGCATGGCTACTATTCTTGTTATATATTGCTGGATTCAACTTATTTTGTTGAAGATTTTTGCACATATGTTGATGAGGGATAAGGATCTGCAGACAATAGAATTTTGTTGCCGCCACTGAGAGGAAGCCAGCACATTGCCATGTGAAAGGAAGTCTATTTTCCAGATAACTTGTTTTGTTTTGTTTTGTTTTTACTGTTGGTCGGAGATGGCATTTTATTGACCAGGGGCGGGGGGGTGTGGAAAGAATAAAATGCTTCTTGCCCAGGTGCCGTGGCTGGCGCCTGTAATCGTAACACTTTGGGAGGCTGAGGCAGGCGGATCACCTGAGGTCAGGAGTTCAAGGCCAGACTGGCCAATATGGTGAAACCCCATCTCTACCAAAAATACAAAAATTAGCCGGGCGTGGTGGTGGGCACCTGTTGTCACAGCTACTCTGGAGGCTGAGGCATGAGAATCACCTGAACCCAGGAGGCAGAGGTTGCAGTGAGCCAAGACGGTGCCACTGCACTCCAGCCTGGGTGACAGAGCGAGACTCCATCTCAAAACAAAACAAAAAAACACTTCTTAAGTTCTTACAGTGGAAAGAGCTAAATGCCATTACTTTACTTGTATTATCGCATTTAATGTAGGACACAGGTGTTGTGTCTTTTGTTCTTTTTTAAATTTTTAAATTTTATTTCTTTATTTTGAGGCAGGGTCTCACTCTTGACGCCCAGGCTGGAGTGCAGTGACACGATCTCAGCTCACTGCAACCTCCTCCTCCCAGGTTCAAGCAATTCTCCTGCCTCAGCCTCCCGAGTAGCTGGGATTACAGGCGTGTGCCACCACGCCCGACTAATTTTGTATTTTTAGTAGAGATGGGGTTTCACCATGTAGGCCAGGCTGTTCTGGAACTCCTGACCTCAGGTGATCTGCTCACCTCGGCCTCCCAAAGTGTTGGGATTACAGGCGTGAGCCACCGCGCCCGGCCCTTTTTTGTTCTTAATCCACGTATGACTTTCTTCCTTTCAGGTGGAATATGCTGTCTTAAGAAATATTACAGAATTAAGAAGAATCTACAGCTTTTATAGCAGCCTGGGATGTGACCACTCTCTGGATAATACCTTTCTGATGACAAAGCTTCACTTCTGGAGATTTCTGAAAGATTGCAAATTTCATCACCACAAACTAACTCTTGCTGATATGGACAGGATATTAAGTGGTGAGTATTCCAGATCCTTCACATCTTTTGGTTTAAAGCAGGGGTCCAGACCGGGTGCAGTGGCTCATGCCTGTAATCCCAGCACTTTGGGAGGCCGAGGCAGGCGGATCATGAGGTCAGGAGTTCGAGACCAGCCTGACCAACATGGTGAAACTGCGTCTCTACTAAAAGATACAAAAAATTAGCCGGGCATGGTGGTGCATGCCTATAATCCCAGCCATTTGGGAGGCTGAGGCAGGAGAATCGCTTGGACCCGGGATGCGGAGGTTGCAGTGAGCCAAGATCATGCCATTGCACTCCAGCCTGGGTGACAGGGGCAAGACTCTATCACACACACACACAAAAGGCAGGGGTCCCCAACTCCCAGGCCATGGATTAGTACTGGTCCATGGCCCGTTAGGAAACAGGCTACACAGTGGAAGGTGAGCAGTGGGCAAGCCAGTGAACTTTCATCTGTTTTTTGTTTTGTTTTGTTTTGTTTCGAGACAGAGTTTCACTCTTGTTGCCCAGGCTGGAGTGCAGTGGCACGATCTCGGCTCACTGCAACCTCCGCCTCCTGGGTTCAAGTGTCTCTCCTGCCTCAGCCTCCCAAGTAGCCGGGATTACAGGCATGCGCCACCATGCCAGCTAATTTTTGTATTTTTTAGTAGGGATGGGGTTTTTCCATGTTGGTTAGGCTGGTCTCGAACTCCCGACCTCAGATGATCTGCCCGCCTTGGCCTCCCAAAGTGTTGGGATTACAGGCGTGAGCCACCGCACCCAGCCTACCTTCATCTGTTTTTACAGCCATTCCCCATCGCTGGCATTACCGCCTGAGCTCCGCCTCCTGCAGATCAGCAGGGCATTAGATTCTCATAGGAGCGCAAATCCTACTGTGAACTGTGCATGCGAAGGATGTAGGTTGCACGCTCCTTAGGAGAATCGAATGCCCGATGATCTGTCACTGTCTCCCATCACCCCCAGATGGGACTGTCTAGTTGCAGGAAAACAAACTCAGGGCTCCCACTGATTCTACCTGATGGCGAGTTGTAGAATTGTTTCATTATGTATTACAACGTCATAATAATCGAAATAAGGTGTGCAGTAATTTGAACGCGCTTGAATCGTCCTGAAACCAACAGCCCCCCACCCCTTCCCACCATTCATGGAAAAACTGTCTTCCACAAAAATCAGTCCCTGGTGCCAAAAAAGTGGGGGACCGCTGGTTTCAAGGACAGTATCACAGTGTCACCTGTAAAGCAGTTAGGAAATGTGGAGGGAGCTGGGAAGGCCCAGGTTGGGAGATGAGTGTTCCAGAAATCAGCACGTGGTCTTGTTCCTCCTGTGATTACGAGGTACTTGAAGAGACAGTCTCGTGACGTAACAGCAACAGTACGAGGTCACCTACAAAAGCAGGGCCAGCAATGCACGGTCTCAGGGTGAAATCCAGTCCTCACCCCATTCCCCTAAATCATGCTTTACTGGAACACAGACATGCCCGTTTGCTTACATATTTGTGACTGCTTTACCCCGAAGCACCACAGCTGAGGGGTTGTGATGTAGATGGTGAGGGGTTGTGATGTAGATGATCTGGTCCACCAAGCCTAAAATAATTTACTCTCTGGCCCTTTACAGAAAGTTTGCCTCCCTCTCTCCCCCGACCACCGATCTATAGTAAAAAAACCACTAAATTGTCAGGTCAGAAATGGGGAGACAGCCAGGCCTTGTGGCTTACGCCTGTAATCCCAGTACTTTGGAAGGCTGAGGCGGGTGGATCACTTGAGTCCAGGAGTTTGAGACCAGCCTGGCCAATATGGTGAAACTCCGTCTCTACTAAAAATACAAAAGTTAGTCAGGTATGGTGGTACATGCCTGTATTCCCAGCTACTTACTGGGAGGCTGAGGCACGGGTAGAATCGCTTGAGCCTAGGAGGTGGAGGTTGCAGTGAGCCGAGATTTCCAGCCTGGGTGACAGAGTGAGACTCTGTCTCTAAAAAAAAAAAAAAAAAAGGCCTGGTGTGGTGGCTCACACCTGTAATCAGCACTTTGGGAGGCCGAAGTGGGCAGATCATGAGGTCAGGAGTTCAAGACCATCCTGGATAACACGGTGAAACCCCGTCTCTACTAAAAATACAAAAAATTAGCTGGGTGTGGTGGTACGTGCCTGTAGTCCCAGCTACTTGGGAGGCTGAGGCAGAAGAATCACTTGAACTCGCGAGGCAGAGGTTGCAGTGACCCAAGATCACGCCACTGCACTCCAGCCTGGGCAACAGATTGAGACTCTGTCTCAAAAAAAAAAAAAAAAAAAAAAAAAGGGGAGAATCAGCAATGGCTTGGAAGAGTCTAGAAAAGGCCCTAAGTAGTCTTAGGACTGGTCTTGATTTCAAATTAGGAAATTGATGTGATAAATTTAACAACTTTGGAAGTTTAACTTCTTTCAGCCAAATTCTGGGAGGCAGAGCTGCAAGCTTCTAATTATCCACTTGAAAAATAAAGTATTAGAACAAATGCCTATTTACGTCAAAGTTTAGTGTTTGAAACATACTTAAAATCCATTTAGAATTAGCAGCATTCATCAGTTTATATCTCAGACTATTCTGGAAAACACTGGGACGAGATTGACGTCTTTTTTTTTTTTTTTTTTTTTGTGATGAAGTCTCGCTGTGTTGCCCAGGCTGGAGTGCAGTGGCTCAATCTTGGCTCACTGCAGCCTCCACCTCCTGGGTTCCAGCGATTCTCCTGCCTCAGTCTCCCAAGTAGCTGAGATTACAGGCGCCTGCCACCACACCTGGCTAATTTTTTGTATTTTTGGTAGAGACAGGGTTTCGCCATGTTGCCCAGGCTGGTCTCAAACTCCTGACCTCAGGCAATTTGCTGCTTCAGCCTCCCAAAGTGCTGGGATTACAGGTGTGAGCCACTGTGCCTGGCTTTCATGGAGTTTTAAATTTGTAGTTGGATGCTTATACACATGTTCAGAGCATTTTGAAATAAGCACTCTCTCATATTCAGTTCTTCGAATTGTATACGAGGAGCAAATAAAATGGAGGGTTCTAGCAAGTATCAGGCATCCTCTCCAATTTTCTTATTTTAGCCAATAATGACATACCAGTTGAAGAAATCCATTCTCCATTTACAACAATACTTCTGAGAACATTTTTGAATTACCTCCTGCATTTGGCGTATCACATTTATCATGAAGAATTCCAGTAAGTACTATTTCTGGACCCTCGTTGGGGGATGGGGCACAGCTAAGCTGTATTATTGTCATAATGCCTTGTTTTCTTCAGCAGTCATTTTTATTTTTTTGGAGATGGAGTCTTGCTCTGTTGCCCAGGCTGGAGTGCAGTGGCACAATCTTGGCTCACTGCAACCTCTGCCTCCCAGGTTCAAGCAATTCTTCTGCCTCAGGCTCCTGGGTAGGTGAGATGACAGGCGTGTGCCACCATGCCTGGCTAATTTTTTTTTTTTTTTTTTGTATTTTTAGTAGAGATGGGGTTTCACCATGTTGGCCAGGCTGGTCTTAAACTCCTGATCTCGAGTGATCCGCCTGCCTTGGCCTCCCAAAATGCTGGGATTATAGGTGTGAGCCACTGACTCCAGCCTTCCCTTTCTATACTCTATACATTAGAAGCAAATTATTAAGTCTAGCCCGTGCTCAAGGAGAAGGGAATTAAGTTCCCTCTTTTGGAGGAGAAGTAATGATGGTATCTTTTGATCATTATCACAGAAAGAGAAGCCCATCCCTCTTCTTGTGTTTTACAAAACTGATGACCGAGAACATTCGTCCAAATGCCTGCCAGATAAAAGGTAAATACAAAACCAGTAGGATTCTATTTACCGCCCCATTTTTTTTTCCTCAAAATATAAATCTGGGCTGGGCACAGTGGCTCACTCCTGCAATCCCAGCACTTTGGGAGGCCAAGGCAGGCGGATCACCTGACGTCAAGGAGTTCAAGACCAGCCTGGCCAACATGGCAAAACCCCATCTCTACTAAAAATACAAAAAAAAATTAGCCAGGTGTGGTGGTGCATGCCTGTAATCCTAGCTACTCGGGAGGCTGAGGCAGGAGAATCGCTTGAGCCTGGGGGGCGGAGGTTGCAGTGAGCCAAGATCGTGCCACTGCACTGCAGCCTGAGCGACAGCAAGACTCTGTCTCGGAAAAAAACAAAAGCAATAGGATTATATTTACTGTTATTTTTTTTCTCAAAATATAAATCTGTAATCATTTTTCGAACGTTGTATTTTTAGGCAATGTATTCCGTGAGCAACAGCGGACGCTGTACTCTATGAATTACATGAATAAGTGCTGGGAGATTTATCTCGCTTACTGCAGACCCAGCGCAGCGCCTCCCCACGAGCCTACGATGAAGATGAGACACTTCCTCTGGATGCTGAAAGTAACCACCTAAGTTCAATATTGGCTTTCTATTTACAGGCTCTTTGATTTTAATTAAAGAAAGGCAAGATATTCCAGCTGTGATATGCAAATAATTAGGTGAAGATCTGGGCTGGATTTTCAGGACCATTAAATGTTTACTGAGTCTCTTGGCAGAACAGTGGTCTGTGGTCGTGGAAGGAACAGAAACAGCTGTCACCTGCCCAGTGTGCTCACAGATTAGGGCAAGACAATGGTCCATGGCCTATAACGATGGCCCATGGCATGCATATATATATATATTGCAATCCCAGCACTTTGAGAGGCCGAGGTGGGCGGATCACCTGAGGTCAAGGAGTTCAAGACCAGCCTGGCCACATATATTTATATATGCCATGGGCCATTGTCTTAAAAAATATATATATACAAATAAATATATATATAATAAATATATATATTAAAAAAATTTTTTTTTGAGACAGAGTTTTGCTCTTGTCACTCAGGCTGGAGTGCAATGAAGTGATCTTGGCTCACTGCAACCTCCACCTCCTGGGTTCAAGCAATTCTCCTGCCTCAGCCTCCTAAGTAGCTGGGATTACAGGTGCCTACCACCACACCTGGCTAATTTTTGTATTTTTAGTAGAGACGGGTTTTCACCATGTTTCCCAGGCTGGTCTTGACCTCCCGACCCCAGCCTCCCTAAGTGCCAGGATTACAGGTGTGAGACACTGTGCCTGACTGGTCTACAGTATCTTTATTCATGCAGATCCAGCCATTTAAAGGAAGCTGGGGCCGAGTACAGCCATGCACGCCTGTAATTCCAGCACTTTGGGAGGCCGAGGCAGGAGGATCACTTGAGCTTAGGAATTCAAGACCAGCCTGGGCAACATAGTGAAATCCCCCTCTCTACAAAAAATAAAAAAACATAGCCGGGCATGGTAGTGCACACCTGTAGTCCCAGCTACTCGGGAGGCTGTAGTAAGCTGTGATCGTGCCATTGCATTCCAGCCTGGTTGACAGAGTGAGGCCCTGTCCCAAAAAAATCCCCCAAAAAACAAAAAAGGAAAATGGAGGAACACCTTAGTCTTTTTGATGGATTGAAGTGTTGCCTGATCCTAGAATAGCTGTAAAGGCAACTGAAATCTTTTTAAAAAGGAAGGACTTTGGCAGGCGGAGTAGGGTGGATCACCTGAGGTCAGGAGTTTGAGACCAGCCTGGCCAACGCTGTGAAACCCCCTTTCTACTAAAAATACAAAAAACTTAGCCAGGCATGGTGGCGGAAGCCTGTAATCCCAGCTACTTGGGAGGCTGAGGCAGGAGAATTGCTTGAACCTGGGAGGCAGAGGTTGCAATGAGCTGAAATTGTGCCACTGCACTCCAGTCTAGGCAACAAGAGCAAAACTCTGTCTCAAAAAAAAAAGAAGGAAGTGGGGAGGCTGAATGTCATTTAAAACAATTATAGTTTATCAAAAGAGGAATTTTTAAAAGTTATTACTTGGGAAAATAGTGACAACATCTTATTTATACAATGTTCTCATACTAACTATTGGTTGTTTTTGTTCCATGATACTTTTTTTTTTTTTTAGACAAAGTCTCGCTCTTTTGCCAGGCTGCAGTGCAGTGGCACGGTCTCGGCTCATTGCAACCTCCACCTCCTGGGTTCAAGCAATTCTCCTGCCTCAGCCTCCCGAGTAGCTGGGACTACAGGCATGCACGACCATGCCAAGTTAATTTTTGTATTTTTTAGTAGAGACAGGGTTTCACTATGTTAGCAAGGATGATCTCAATCTCTTGACCTCGTGATCCGCCCGCCTCGGACTCCCAAAGTGCTGGGATTACAGGCATGAGTCACTGTGCCTGGCCTGTTCCATGATACTTTTAATTTGTACCTGTGGGAATACAAATGATTAAACAGAATCAAATACTAATGATAAAGTGTTTTTACAAATTTCATAATGTTGCATACATATGAAAAATGGATAATAACCTAGTGTCTAACTGTAGGAAAATACTTTTTTTTGAGTAAGGGTCTCACTCTGTCACCCAGGCTGGAGTGCAGTGGTGCAATCTTGGCTTCCTGCAGCCTCAACCTCCTGGGTTCAAGCAGTCCTCCCACCTCAGCCTCCTGAATAGCTGGGACTACATGTGTGCGCCAACATACCCAGCTAATTTTTCTATTTTTTGTAGAGACGGTTTATTGCCATGTTGCCCAGGCTGATCTTGAACTCCTGGGCTCAAGCAATCCTTGTGCCTCGGCCTCCTGAAGCACTGGGATTGCAGGCGTGAGCCACTGCACCTGGCCCTTTTCATTGTTTCATTTGTCTCAAGCGTGTTTGCAATTGCCCACTGAAGAATTATTATTATTACTATTTTTTTTTTGACAGTCTTGCTCTGTCGCCCAGGCTGGAGTGCAGCGACATGATTTTGGCTCACTGCAACCTCCGCCTCCCGGGTTCAAGTGATTCTTCTGCCTCAGCCTCCCGAGTAGCTGGGATTACAGGTGTATGTCACCACGCCCGGCTAGTAGAGACAGGGTTTCACCATGTTGCCCAGGCTGGTCTCAAACTCCTGAGCTCAGGTGATCCAACCATCTCGGCCTCCCACAGTGCTAGGATTAGAGGCATGAGCCACCACACCCAGCCTCATTGAAGCATTTTTGTGCTGACTGTCTCACAGTCTCTGTCAGTCAATTGTAACATCTCTGTCATCTTGGTGATGGCATCTGTGGATTCTTTTTTTTTCATTCAGTTTGAGATCTTCCTGGTTCTTGGTATGAGTTTCTTTTTTGTTTGTTTTTTTGCGACGGAGTCTTGCTCTGTCTCCCAGACTAGACTGCAGTGGCGTGATCTCAGCTCACTGCATCCTCTGCCTCCTGGTTCAAGCAATTTTCCTGCCTCAGCCTCCCAAGTAGCTGGGATTATAGGTGCGTGCCACCATGCCAGGCTAATTTTTGTATTTTTAGTAGAGACGGGGTTTCACCACGTTGGTCAGGGTTTCACCACGTTGCCCAGGCTGGTCGGTATGAGTGATTTTTAAAAAAATATTGAAACCTGAACATTTGAGTACAGTAAGTCCTCACTTAACATTATTATTATTATCATTATTTTGAGACGGAGTCTTGCTCTGTCACCCAGGCTGGAGTGCGGTGGCGCGATCTCAGCTCACGGCAACCTCTGCCTCCTGGGCTCAAGTGATTCCCTTGCTTCACCCTCCCGAGTAGCTGGGACTACAGGCATGCACTACCGTGCTTGGCCTACATTTTTAATTTTTTGTAAAGACAGGGTCTTGCTATGTTTCCCAGGCTGATTCCCAACGCCTGGGCTCAAGTGATCCTCCCACCTCGGCCTCACAAGGTTCTGGGATTACAGGTGTGAACCACCATGTCTGGCTGTAAATACCAATGTTAATCCAGAATGCTTTTCAAAATTATCAGTCTTTAAGATATTAATTTATGGCTGGGTGCAATGTCTCACGACTGTAATCTCAGCACTTTGGGAGGCTGAGGCAGGCGGATCACTTGAGGTCAGGAGTTTGAGACCACGCTGGCCAGCATATAGTGAAACCCCATCTCTACTAAAAAATACAAAAATTAGCTGGAGATAGTGGCATGCGCCTGTAGTCCCAACTACTTGGGAGGCTGAGGCAGGAGAATCACTTGAACCCAGGAGGTGGAGGTTGCAGTGAGCTGAGATTGTGCCACTGCATAGCAGCCTGGGTGACGGAGCGAGACTCCATCTCTCTCAAAAAAGAAAAAAGATATTAATTTCTGGTACACTTTCTTAGTTATTGTATTGATATAAATTGACATTTTAAAACATACAGCTGTTTACAATTATAGGCAGTTATGGTTTGATTTTCTTTTTTACAGGACTTTAAAATGATAAATAAAGAATTAACAGCAGCTACATTTATGGAGGTCATAGCAGAGGATAATCCTTTCATATTTGATGGAACTGACAGCAACTTTGAACCTGAGGTTTGTAAAGAGCTGTCACAAATGGTACAGATCCAATTCAGGCTGTTGGTTTTGCCATGGATACCAAGGACAAAGAACCAAGATTTTTTTTTTTCTTTTTTTCATTAGCCTTTTTGTTGATGCTTTTTTTTTTTTTTTTTTTTTTGGGAGACGGAGTCTCAGTCTGTTGCCCAGGCTGGAGTGCAGTGTCACGATCTCTGCTCACTGCAAGCTCCGCCTCCCGGGTTCATGGCATTCTCCTGCCTCAGCCTCCTGAGTAGCTGGGACTACAGGTGCCCGCCACCACGCCCGGCTAATTTTTTTTTTTTTGTATTTTTTTAGTAGAGACGGAGTTTCACCGTGTTAGCCAGGATGGTCTCGGTCTCCTGACCTCGTGATCCGCCCACCTCGGCCTCCCAAAGTGCTGGGATTACAGGCATAAGCCACCGCGCCCGGCCTTCAGCTGATTTTTTAAAAACAATTTTTTGTACAGAACGGGTCTCACTGTGTTGCCCAGGCTGGTCTCAAACTCCTGGGCTCAAACGATCCTCCTGCCTCAGCCTCCTAAAGTGCTGAGATTGCAGATGTGAGCCACTGTGACCAGCCTAAGAACCAAGATTTGATCGAAAGCAGTCTGAGCACAAGTACCTAATATATGTGTGTGCGTGTCTGTGCATGTGTGTGTGTCTTTGTGCACGTGTCTGCATGTCTGTGTGTGTGTGTGCAAACATGCATATTCAGATGTCAGGAAATAATGAACACCAATCAATCAATGCTCTGTCTCCAGGTGTGTCAGAATGATGGAAACTCTCTGTGTTTTATTTTATTTCAGCTGGTTTTCCTGGAATTCTTTGAAGCTCTCTTAAGCTTTGCATTCATCTGCGTTACTGACCAAATGACTAAATCCTATACAAATGTTCCAACTGATGATGTGTCTGGAAATAAACATGAAACTATTTATACAATACTAAATCAGGTAACACATAATATCTTAGAATTACAGAGCAAGGAGGGCCAGGCGCGGTGGCTCACGCCTGTAATCCCAGCACTTTAGGAAGCCGAGGCGGGCGTATCACGAGGTCAGAAGATCGAGACCATCCTGGCTAACATGGTGAAACCCCGTCTCTACTAAAACTACAAAAAAATTAGCCGGGTGTGGTGGCAGGTGCCTGTAGTCCCAGCTACTGGGGAGGCTGAGGCAGGAGAATGGCATGAACCCAGGAGGCGGAGGTTGCAGTGAGCTGAGATCGTGCCACTGCACTCCAGCCTGGGTGACAGAGCAAGACTTCTCTCAAAACAAAACAAAAAAACCAAATAAACAAACAAAAAAGGATTACAAAGCAAGGAATGGCTTTATTCTGGAATGGTGAAACCATCATCAAAACTATCTTGGCTTTACTAACACTTCCAGAAAGTAATTTAAGAAGTCTTTCCTTTTTCCTTTTAAAATTTTATTTTATGTGTTTTGAGACAGGGATTCACTCTGTCGTCCAGGCTTGAGTGCAGTGGTGCAATCACGGCTCACTGCAGCCTTGACCTCCTGAGCTCACACGCTCCTCCCACCTTAGTCTCCTGAGTAGCTAGGACTACAGGCATGTGCCACCACACCCAGCTAATTTTTTTTTTTTTTTTTTTTTTGAGACAGAGCTTTACTCTGTTGCCCAGGCTGGAGTGCAGTGGCATGATCTCGGCTCACTGCAACCTCTGCCTCCTGGATTCAAGTGATTCATGCCTCAGCCTCCTGAGTAGCTGGGATTACAGGCGTGTGCTACCACACCTGGCTAATTTTTTATATTCTTAGTAGAGACGGGGTTTCGCCATGTTGACCAGGCTGGTCTCAAACTCCTGACCTCAGTTGATCCACCCACCTCGGCCTCCCAAAATGCTAGGATTACAGGCCTGAGCCACTGTGCCTGGCCTTTTTGTATTTTTTTGTAGAGATAGGGTTTTGCCGTGTTGCCCAGGCTGGTCTCAAACTCCTGAGCTCAAGTGATCCTCCTGCCTCGGCCTCCCAAAGTGCTGGGATTACAGGTGTGAGCCACCATGCCCGGCCAAGATGTCTTCTTCACATTTTGGAAGTGTATATAGATTTTGTTAAGTTAGGGAAAATGTGTTTCCTGGCCATGATCCAGGAAGTGGACTCCTAGCCACAGCAGAGAGTTGCTAATGAAGGTAAGAGTGCATACCGACGTGCTGGGTGAGCCCCTAGACCACACTTGAGAAAATCAGAGGTGTCTTACTAGGAGATCCAGTGTTTCTAAGAGTGGAAAGCCTGCTCAAGAGCAGACCTGTCGAACAGTTCCTGAGCGTGCATGGGATGCTAACCAGGTCCACGGGGCTTGCTCGCAAGGATGGACACCCAGGCCAGGCACGGTGGCTCACGCCTGTAATCTCAGCACTTTGGGAGGCCAGGGTGGGCGGATCACTTGAGGTCAGGAATTCGAGACCAGCCTGGCCAACATGGTGAAACCCCGTCTCTACTAAAAAGACACTGGAAACTGAACGTTCATGTCATCCTCCAAGGGAATCACTACTCCTTTTTGACCAACAATTTGGGAGTGTGATTTAGAGATCAGAGAGAGGCTCAGCTTCAAACTTACCAAAGCCGATCCTTCTTGCTCAGCTCACGGTAGTTTCACACGCTCTAGTAATCTGGGGAGGCAAAGGTAGAATTTTGTTCCACAGAGGTAAGTGTGCTATGAAGAGGGACAGCAAGCTCCAGAGATGTGCAGAAGGCTCCCCTTGAGCCGTCAGCTGAGTGTGCGCGCATGTGAGGGAACAGCTGGAACCTAAGGGAAGAACTGCCAGGAAGAAGGGGAGGAACCTCAAGGACTCACGCAGGGCTGGGAGTAGTTTGCACTCCCAGTCGCCAGCGTGGAGAAGCCTTCGCATCCATGAGGGGCATCGGGCTGGGTACTTAAAAGTTCACTGTGTGTGTGTGTGTGTGTGTGTGTGTGTGTGTGTTTTCCGACAAAATCTTGCTCTGTTGCCCAGGCTCGAGTGCAGTGGCACAATCTTGGCTCACTGCAGCCTCTGCCTCCTGGGTTCAAGGTGACTCTCCTGCCTCGGCCTCCCGAGCAGCTGGGATTACAGGTGCGCACCACCACACCCGGCCAATTTTTGTATTTTTAGTAGAGACAGGGTTTCACCATGTTGGCCAGCCTGGTCTTCTACTCCTGGCCTCAAGTGATCCGCCCACCTCATTCTCTGAAACTTCTGGGATTACAGGCATGAGCCAACGCGCCTGGCCTGTTACTTATTTTTTTGAGAGATAGGGTCTTGCTATGTTGCCCAGGCTGGTCTCAAACTCCTGGGCTCAGGTGATCTGCCCACCTTGGCCTCCCAAAGTGCTGAGATTACAGGCGGGAGCCACTGTGCCTGATTCTGTTCACTGTCTTGACTGAGGCGATGGTTTCACAGGTATAGATGTGTGAAAACACATCAAAGGGTACACTTTATGTGTAGTTCATTGTAAATCAGTTACAGCCCATTAAAATATTGCGTGTGTGTGTGTGCGTCCGCGCGCGTGTGTGTATGCCTGTATGGATCTCTAAGGAAACCAGAAGCCCTCTGATGCGTGTGTTTGTTCTTGCTTAGGACGCCCAGAACAAGAGTCCCAGCGTGGTCATGAGCCATGAATCAGATGCTGCTCACTCTGACAGTGCCAGGTCATCTTCCAGCAAGTTAGAACTCTCGCCTGATATTAACAAAATAAGGAAATCAGAGGTTTGTCTTGGCAAGTAACTGTGTAGAGACACCCGCTCCCGAGTGCCTGCTCTGTGAAGAGCTCTTTTCCATGCGCTGGGGACCTAGCAGTGAACAGAAACCCACGCCCTTATGGACTTGACTTTCCAGTGAGGAGGGGACATGGCAGCAAGTGAACAGCAGTAATAGCATTCATGGGTGTTTACCAGGCGCTGAGCCGTCCCCAGGGAACAGCTCAGTGTCCCGATGACCTTTAGGTACTGTGATTCTCTCTAGGAGGGAACCCAGGCCCAGAAAGGTTAAATAGCTTGGCCACAGCTGCATAACCAGTAAGGCGTGGAGCTGGGGGTTTGTGCCCAGGCACTTTAACTCCAGAATTAGCACCGGTTACCGCAAGCTATGCTTCTTCCCACTTACGAGGTCTAAGTGACAGGAAGGGCATCTGGCCGGGGTGGGGCCCTGGCGTTTATTCTGGGTGAGTGGGATGGGATGGGACACCGTCTGAGCAGAGGCGTCAGGAGGCTCTGTGGCTTCACTGTTGACAAACCAGTGAGGAAGCTCTTGGAACCATGCCGGTGGGAAGTGATGGTGACTGGGACTAGGGTGGGCTGAGGTCTGAGGTGTTTTGAAGGGTGCAGGGGTTGACAGGGAAAGAGAAGGCAAAGATGAGTTCAAGATTTTTTGGCTGAGCATTGGCAGAAGAGAGTTGCCATTTATTATGATGTGGAAGACGGAAGCAGGGGGCTGAGTTTTGGGAGCAAATTAAGTGGTTGATTTTGGACAAGTTAAGCTTAAGGTGCCTGAACTGATGCCCAAGTAGCATGGCTGGAGGCAAGACTGGAGTTCAAGGGCAAACTCCAGCTGGAGGTAGAAATGTGGGGGTTAGGGCATACACATGGTGATTAAAGCCGTTAGGTCGGGCGCGGTGGCTCACGCCTGTAATCCCAGCACCTTGGGAGACCGAGGTGGGTGGGTCACTTGAGGTCAGGAGTTCGAGACCAGCCTGGCCAATATGGTGAAACCCCGTCTCTACTAAAAAATACAAAAATTAGCCAGGCCTGGTGGCAGGTGCCTGTAATCCCAGCTATTCAGGAGGCTGAGGCAGGAGAATTGCTTGAACCCAGGAGGTAGAGGTGGCAGTGAGCCAGGATCCAAGATCACACCACTGCACTCCAGCCTGGGCAACAGAGTGAGATTCCATCTCAAAAAAATGTAATAATAATTAAAGCCATTAATATATGAGTCTAAGTATGGTTAAATTTTTTTTTTTTTTTTTTTTGAGACGGAGTCTCGCTTTGTCACCCAGGCTGGAGTGCAGTGGCGCCATCTTGGATCTCGGCTCACTGCAAGCTCTGCCTCCCGGGTTCACGCCATTCTCCTGCCTCAGCCTCCTGAGTAACTAGGACTACAGGCACCTACCACCACGCCTGGCTAAATTTTTGTGTTGTTAGTAGAGATGGGGTTTCACCCATGTTAGCCAGGACGGTCTCGATCTCCTGACCTTGTGATCCACCTGTCTCAGCCTCCCAAAGTGCTGGGATTACAGGCGTGAGCCACCACGCCTAGCCAGTATGGTTAATTTTATACAATAAATACTGTCCCAACAGACCCAGGTGACATTTTCAAGTCTTTGGGTTTTTTTGGAGGGCCTTTCAGTAAATGCCATAATTCTGTTATTCATTTCATTAATAGTGTAAATATTAATATTTTATTCAGGTTAAAAATAGTCAAATTGGCTGGGTGTGGTGGCTCACACCTGTAATCCCAGCACTTTGGGAGGCCGAGGCAGGCAGGCCACCTGAGGTCAGGAGTTCGAGACCAGCCTGGCCAATATGGTGAAACCCCATCTCCACTAAAAATCCAAAAATTAGCCTGGTGTAGTGGCGCATGCCTGTAGTCCAGCTACCCGGGGAAGCTGAGGCAGGAGAATCGCTGGAACCCGAGAGGCGGAGGCTGCGGTGAGCTGAGATGGTGCCACTGCACTCCAGCCTGGGCAACAGAGTGAGACTCCGTCTCAAAAAAAAAAAAAAAAAAAGTCAAAGTCAAATTAGCTCAAGAAGAACAGCCTCATTAATAATTTTCTAATTAATTATAGTGTAAAAAAGTAGTTTTAAGCCCATAATGATGTAAAAGTAATATTTTGCTTTATGATTTTTTTTAAATGTAAAAGCCCAAGATCAAGAAGTCTGTAAGTGATGAAAGAGTCTCCAAAATGAATTTTAAATCGACTGGAAAAGGGATCACCTTTTTCTCATCTGAGAGCGGTGAGTATTTTAATTATAGAACCTTCATATTTATAAACTGTTGCTTATGAATTATATAATGTCTATACTGTTTTACAATCATCTTTTTTTAATCTTTATTTTCTTAGAAGCAGAGTCTCGCTATGTTGTCCAGGCTGGTCTTGAACTCCTGGGCTCAAGCTATCCTCCCACCTCGGCCTCCCGAGTAGCTGGGATTACAAGTAGGGATCACCACACCCAGCACAACCATCTTTTTAAATAATGAGGCTGGTAGAGCTGCTTCCATTTCTCCTCCCTGATTTGGAGTTCAAGTTCAAGGCGTGACCTTGCTGTGCTGAGTCAGTCTGTTAGGGCAGAGGCCAGTACGGGACAGCTGGGCCTCTCCTGGGCCCTGCACACCCATCTCAGTCTGATGCTGTTGACTATATTGTTTTGTTACAGGCAACTTTTCTGTCTCAAGGGTCTCATTCTCTTTGATTTTTAAAGGTGCTCAAATGAAAAACAACAAACAGCCCTTATTCACTTCCTCATCCTCCTCTTTTATTATGTTTTCCTTTATCCTGGGAAGGTCGCTCTTGAGGCCTGTCTGTCTGCTGATTGCCCTTCCTCCCTCTGGTCTGATTCCTCAGCCGTGTCTGTGCGAACTTCCAGCCTCACGCCTCTCCCTTCCTCAGGGTCATCCAATGATGATCAATGTCATGGGAATTTTCCGCTGTCACTTTGCTGGCCTGGCCAGTTGCACGTGGCCTTGTGTTCATGATTAAACAAGCCCTGGTGTTTCCCCTTTTCTTTTTTTTTTGAGACAAGGTCTTACTTTCTTGCCCAGGCTGGAGTGCAGTGGTGCCATCATAGCTCACTGCAACCTCTGCCTCCCGGGTTCAAGCGATTCTCCTGCCTCAGCCTCCCTCGTAGCTGAGATTACAGGCACCCGTCACCACGCCTTGTATTTTTAGTAGAGACGGGGTTTCATGATGTTGGCCAGGGTGATCTCAAACTCCTGACCTCAGGTGATCTGCCTGCCTCGGCCTCCTAAAGTTCTGAGATTACAGGTGTGAGCCCACCCGCCCCGGGCTTTTTTTTTTTTTTTTTTTAAAGAGGTGGGGTCTTGCTCTGTTGCCCAGGCTGGTCTTGAACTCCTGGATCTGAACGCCTTGGCCTCCCAAAGTGCTGAGGTTACAGGTATGAGCCCAACCGCGCCTGGCCTTTTTTTTTTTTTTTTTTTAAAGAGATGGGGTCTTGCTATGTTGCCCAGGCTGGTCTTGAACTCCTGGGCCCAAGCGATCTTCCCGCCTTGGCGTCCCAAAGCACTGGGATTACAGGTGTTAGCCACCGCGCCTGGCCCTCCCCCTTTTCTGACGGCGTCTCTCTATGGCCGGCCACCCACTCAATGGTTAACTTTTAAAGGCTCTGTCCCGGGCCCTTGTCCTCTCAAAGGCCTCACCTATGTATCCCTCTACAGTGCCTGTCATTTCCCATTACTCCTCCTCCAATGGATCGTTCCCATCCGCACACATGTGCTCCATATGCCCAGTTAGGAAAATCTCTTCTCTCACTTTCCCCTCTAGATCCCCTTCTTTCCCTGCTCCTTTGCTGCTAGGCATCTTAGGGGGCTGTGTACATGCTCACCTTTGCTGCTAGGCATCTTAGGGGGCTGTGTACATGCTCACCTTCTCCAGGACCTCTCCTGTGTCTCCCTTAGCTAGCTCCACGTGGCACTGCCCTCCCTAGGCCACTGAAGGCCCCTTTTCATCAGCAGTGACTCCGTGTTGCTACCGCCAGGAATCCTGCTGTCACTTGAACCGATCTCTCCATAGTCAGGAAAACCGTCAGCTTCTTGAAATACTCTTCGCATTCGGCCTCTGCGAGCCCTCATCATCCTAAGTTTCTTCTCCCTCTGGTGCGAATCTGTGGGTTGTGTCATTTTCTCCCGCAGAGCTCGGCATCCCAGCAGAGACAGGGCGTTCCTGCGGTGCCGTAATCAAGACACACCGTTCCTGTAACAGAAATAAAACTGAAAATTGAACCCCAGCTAATGTGTTTTCCTGCTGATCTGATTAGCGGGGAAGTGATCTCTAGTCCCAGCTCCAACTGGATTTTGCCCTGGATTTCTCTGGTTGTTCCTTTAAGTCCCGTGTGCCAGTCACCAGTCCTGTGGCTCCTGCCCTGTGTCCTGTCAAGGACCCCCTTGACCCACGTGGCGTCTCTTCCAGTACCATTTCATCTGATTATTGCATGCGGCAGCCGTGACTTACTGTCCTCCAGCTTGTGGGTGTCTAGTTGAGAGTTCATGAATGAACACAAAACAATCTTGCAGCCAGGTGCAGCAACCCTAGAACTGTGCAGCCGTTAACCCCAGAACTGTGGGAGGCCAAGGCAGGAGGATCACTTGTGCCCAGGAGTCTGAGACCAGCCTGGGCAACATAGCGAGCCCCTGTCTCTACAAAAAAAATATCAAAATTCACCAGGTATGGTGGCACACTCCTGTAGTCCCACCAACTTGGGAGGCTGAGGCAGGATGATGACTGCTTAAGCCCAGGAGCTCGAGGCTGCAGTGAGCTGTGATTGCACCACTGCACTCCAGCCTGGGTGCCAGAGCGAGACCCTGTCTCCAATCAAAAAAAAGGAATCTTCCTTCACATTGTCTTGTTCCGAACTTAGAGTCCTGGATTGCGTATAATTTGATTATCTGAATTTTAAAATCTTCCAAGTGAATAGATAACCAGAACTGCTTAAAAAGATGGAAAAAATTACGGTAGTTTAAGATTCGGAGATTCTTTAGCCTAGACAAGAAAGATAGAGAGGGATAACTATAACTACTAGGTAATTACTTTTGTGAGAGTAACCAGTTGTCTAGTTCTCTAGGAGAGAGGATTCACTCGGGTTCATAGCTGTCCTTGTCTTAAAGGGGTTTCCGACTCTGAATAAATAAAAGATGTTGAATATTTTGTCCCCAAGACCTAGGCCGGGTGCAGTGGCTCACGCCTATAATCCCAGCACTTTGGGAGGCAGAGATGGGAGGATTACTAGAGCTCGGGAGTTTGAGACCATGGGCAACATAGCGAAACCTTGTCTCTAAAACAAAAATAATTAGCTGGGCTTGGTGGCACCCGCCTGTGGTCCCAGCTACTTGGGAGGCCCAGGTGGGAGGATCATTTGAGCCCAGGAGTTGGAGGCTGCAGTGAGCCATGATGGTGCCACTGCACTCCAGCCTGGATGACAGAGCAAGATCTTGTCTCACGATACAACTTAAAAAAATTAGCCTTGTGTGGTGGTGCATGCCTATATTCTCAGCTATTAGGGAGGCTGAGATGGGAGGATCACTTGAGCCCAGGAGTTCCTCCAGGCTTCAGTGAGCCATGGTCATGCCACTGCACTCCAGCCTGGTCCATAGAGTGAAAGCTTGTCTTTAAAAAAAAAAAAAAAAAAAAAAAAGTAAAAAAAGCAAGAGAAACAAATTTTTTTATTCTTGAAACATGGAAAATTAAAATATCAGAAAACCCAAATTCTTAAGATAGGAAAAAAAAAAAAAAAAAAGAGGTGGCCGGGCGCAGTGGTTCATGCCTGTAATCCCAGCACTTTGGGAGGCTGAGGTGGGTGGATCACCTGAGGTTAAGAGTTGGAGACCAGCCTGGCCAACATGGTGAAACCCCATCTCTACTAAAAATACAAAAATTAGCTGAGTGTGGTGGCGCACGCCTGTAGCTACTCGGGAGGCTGAGGCATGAGAATCGCTTGAACCCAGGAGGTGGAGGTTGCAGTGAGCAGAGATCACGCCACTGCACTCCAGCCTGGGTGACAGAGTGACACTCTGTCTCCAAAAAAAACAAAACAAAAAACGAGGTAGCAGGAAAACTCAAAGGGAAGGCTGACAATCCCAGCCAGGGTCTGCTGAGCCCCTGCCTTGTTCCAGGTGGTCATGGAAGCCGCGTCCTTACTCCTCTCCTCTCTCCTGGCCGAGGAGAAGGGGGCCCACCCCAGGGAGGCCAGAACGAGAAAAAGCATGCAGACTCCCAGTTTACAGCAGGATTGTATTCATGTTCAGCTTCATGAAACTCTATTCCAGAGAAATATGAGAGACCCAAGGATGATCGAAAGGACGAGTTCAACACGTGGGTCAATCATATGTACGTCTTCTTTGTGAACACGCTCTTTCACGCGTATAAACGTGAAGAAGCTATCAAGGAGAAAATAAGGGAAGACAGGTCACGCAGCACAGCACAGGCCCAGCAGCGGAAGATGGAAGATGACGAACTAGAAGCAAGGTAACTTATGAGGTCCCTGTCCTTCCCGAGCTGCTCTCTTTCTTCCTGTCTTCCGTAGCTGCCAGAATGCATCAGGACCAAGTGCTTTCCGGACAAGCTATAATTTCCTACGGGCATCTTTGACATAAAAAGGAATGAATATTTGGTCTCTGTTCCTGGCAGAGCACCTGAAGCCTTTGTAACTTCCTGAGTAATGGGATAATGGGAGCATCTTTTGTTCTAATATTTGGTCTTAGTTTCTAGTTTTATTTATTTTTTTAGACAGGGTCTCACTGTCACCCAGGCTAGAGTGGAGTGGTGTGATCTCAGCTCACTGCAATCTCCGCCTCCTGGGTTCAAGCGATTCTCTTGCCTCAGCCTCCCGAGTAGCTGGGATTACAAGCATGCACCACTAGGCCTGGCTAATTTTTGTATTTTTAGTAGAGACGGGGTTTCACCAGGTTGTCCAGGCTGGTCTCGAACTCCTGACCTCAAGTGATCTGCCAGCCTCGGCCTCCCAAAGTGCTGGGGTCACAGGGGTGAGTCACTGCATGCAGCTATTTTCTAGTTCTTGACCCAAGAGTTCAAAGCCTGTGGACTCTTTGGGGTAATGACTGTCTTTCTGTATGTCGAGATGACTGGTAGCCAGGGGAGGGGCCCTCGATAGCTTCTTGCTGGAGCTGGTTGCCGGGAAACCAACCACGAGATTAGAGGGTTGGGACTTTCAGCTCCAGGCCAACCTTCATCAGGTCTACATATTGGACCCTCCATAAAATCCCCAAACGGGCTGGGCATCATGGCACATGCCTGTAACCCCAGCACTCTGGGGGGCCAAGGCAGGAGAATCACTTGAGTTTGAGACCAGCCTAGGTAATATAGCAAGACCTCATCTCTACAAAAAATACAAAAATTAGCCAGATGTGGTGGCAGGTGCCTGTAGTCCCAGCTACTTTGGAGACTGAGGCAGGAGGACTGCTTGAGCCTGGGAGGTTGAGGCTGCAGTGATCTGTTTGTGCCACTGCACTCCAGCCTGGGCAACACAGCAAGACCCTATCTCAAAAAAAAATATATACACACACACACATATATATATACACGTAACTTTGGGAGGCCGAGGTGGGTGGATCACCTGAGGTCAGGAGTTTGAGACCAGCCTGGCCAACCTGGTGAAACCCATCTGTACTAAAAATACAAAATATTAGCTGGGCGTGGTGGCAGAAGCCTATAATCCCAGCTACTCAGGAGGCTGAGGCAGGAGAATCACTTGAACTCGGGAGGCGGAAGTTACAGTGAGCCGAGATTGCACCATTGCACTCCAGCCTGGGCAACAAGAGCGAAACTCCGTCTCGAGAAAAAGATGAAAAGTTTATTTTGGACTGTGTCGACATGGCATCAGTTAGGCAAAGTGTAGCAACTTACAGTTTTGTTTACACATGCTGTTGAAATGCAGGTATGAAGGGCTGTATACTATAAATAGCATAAAACTGGTTTTGCAGTTTTGAGGGGGATAAAAAAAAGCTACCACCTTCTCATGTTTGCTTTTAGGCTGAATATCTTCATCTTGAGAGAGGAAGAGGCCAAGAGACACGACTATGAGGTGGACATCACGGTGCTCAAGGAGCCGGCGGACGTGTCATCCTCTCACCTCATACTGGACCCTCCCAAGGAGGATGTGACCGTGTCCCCGTCCAGCAAGACCATCACCAGCAAGAAGAAGAAAAAGTAGCCACGAGGACACACACACAGGCTTAGGACGGCACGTGCTGTAAGATTTCCTGAGCATTACAGTTCTTAGCACTGTACTCATCACAGTGTTTTAAAATACCCCCTGGCCCACTGCATCTCAGGTTTCCTACATGGCTGGATTACGGGAGTTCGAGACCAGCCTGGGCAACGTAGTGAGACCCCATCTCTGCAAAATTAAAACAGCCAACCGTGGTGGTGTGTACCTGTGGTTCTAGCTTCTTGGGAGGCTGAGGTGGGAGGATTGCTTGAGCTCATGAGGTTGAGGCTGCAGCGAGCCATTGCATTCCAGCCTGGGTCATGGACCTGGTGGCCGGTGTAATCTACAAATAGGCAGCAGGAGAGAGACTCAACACAAAACCAGAATTTTAAAACCTTTTAACAATTTATTAGTCTTATTTTCCAGTAAAATATTCACATAATGTCAAAAGAATGGAATGATAGCGATATAGCCATCTACCTTTAATTAATTCCACATAAATATTGAAAATCTAAAAACCTCAGGAGATCAGCAGACCGAGTAGAAATGTGATTCTTCAAAGCAAGTATTGCTTTACCCTTGTCCTGAATGCAGTCCGTCATATGACCACTAACTTGCATAGGACCAAATGTTTGCCGAGTGTTTTTAAATACGCTCTCGGTGAGCCATCATCAGTCAATCCAAGAAGAAGATGTTGTTGAACTGCGTTGCACAAAGTTTCTTGACCTCTTCTGCAAAAAGGACAGACAACAGTGAGGAAGGAAGAGGTACTCACTTAAAAGGTTACATGATATATAATTAAATTCTTCTTGGGTAAAATTAGGAAGAGATATTTGCATTGATTTTGACCTTAAATCCCAGAAGACAAGGCAATTTTTTTTTTTTTTTTTTTTTTTTGAGACACAGTCTTGCTCTGTCACCCAGGCTGGAGTGTAGTGGTGTGATCTTGGCTCCCTGCAGCCTCCGCCTCCCAAGTAGCTGGGACTACAGGTGCGCACCACCACGCCCGGCTGATGTTTGTATTTTTTGGTAGAGACAGGGTTTCGCCATGTTGGCCAGGCTGGTCTCAAACTCCTAACCTCAGGTGATCTGCCCACCTTGGTCTCCCAAAGTGCTGGGATTACAGGCATGAACCACTGTGCCCAGCCAAGCAATGGTAACAAGTAGAAGAGGGGGAAAAAACCACCTACAAAACCTACCAGGCCTCAGTAGTTTTCAGCATATCAACACTGCAGTTTCTCAGGCCCCAGGCAGCAAAGTGCCCGGGACACCCAGGGGAGGGAGTTAGAAGCACAAGGCTGGTGACACACACCAAGCACAAGGTTGTCATCCTGGGACAACTAATGGAACAACAAAGAAACTGACAGCATCCTTGAGCTGCAGACCAAGTGCTCCGCAGAGCTGTCAGGATTTTGATCTTACCACATTCACAATTTAGATCAGGCTTGCATTAACTGATGTTTCTAATACATACAATTACTAATATAAGTATTAATAATAAAGAGAAAAACTTAGTATGCCCGAGAAGATACAAGGGAAAAAAAAAGATGCTTACACTGAATTTCCACACAGTATACACGTGGGGCATCTCCCAAGGGGGCAGCTCTGCCGAGGTGGGTCCCCTCTCTCCAGGGCAGCCGAGCTGTCAGCAGAGCAGCTGCCGGGTCACCCCGTGCAGTGGGCAAGGCTGGCCACTCTGACGGGAAGGCAGGAGAAAATGTCTGCCTTATTCTGCTGGCGCACAGAGGGATAGCTGTAACGGCTACGTGAACCTGGCAGCTTCTCCCTACAAAAGATATGTTTTTATCACAGGATATTAAAAAAGGACATTTTGGGCTGGGCGAGGTGGCTCACGCCTGTAATCCCAGCTCTTTGGGAGGCCAGAGGATCACTTGAGGCCTGGAGTTTGAGCCCAGCCTGTGCAACAAAGTGAGACTCTGTCTCAAAAAAAAAAGAAATTAGCTGGGTATGGCAACACATGCCTTGGTGACACATGCCTGTGGCCTCAGCTACTTGAGAGGCTGAGGTGGGAGGACTGCTTGTGCCTAGGAGTTGGGGGCTGTGGTGAGCTATGATTATACCACTGCACTCCAGCCTGTGTGACAAACTGAGACCCTGTCTCCAAAAAAAAAAGGGGACATTTCTTAAGTCACCTTTTTTTTTTTTTTTTTAAGCGTTGTAGAAAATAATTTTCTTTTGGCAATTGCCAAAGTTTCCTGTGCGACAGGAAGGTCTTGTCATAGTTTTCCAAGGAACAGAAAATGGATCAAACGTTGAGCAGAGGCACCTGCTTAGAATCTCAGTCATGATTTGTTCTATTTATCTATTTTTTAACCATGTTTCTTAATGCGGTGAAAAGACAACTTTTCAAATTCTCCTGAAATACCAAATCCTACTTACCATTTACTTCAATGAGGTTTGCGTTTTTTTGATTCAAGATAACATAGAGCTCCCGCCGATCAGACTTCTTTCCAACAACCCAGTAGTCACTCATGGCCTT
Source organism: Pongo abelii (assembly GCF_028885655.2). Taxonomy (NCBI): domain Eukaryota; kingdom Metazoa; phylum Chordata; class Mammalia; order Primates; family Hominidae; genus Pongo; species Pongo abelii. The sequence goes on from NC_071991.2 coordinate 7,278,482, forward strand.
CACGATAATCTCCTCATCTTCATCCACTCTGCAAGACGAGTGTCAAAATGCAATCGCTCATTACTCATGGCTGGACTGTGAAAAGAAGCATTCCAAACCAAGAACAGGAGATGGAACAGGCGCAGGTGGCATTTAAAAGGCTAAAATGCAATCGCTCATTACTCATGGCTAGACTGTGAAAAGAAGCATTCCAAACCAAGAACAGGAGATGGAACAGGCGCAGGTGGCATTTGAAAGGCTCAGGGAGTCCCGCGCGAGGGAAGCAGTGACTTCAGGGCTCCCGGGTCTGTTTGGAAGTGGCGCCCATGAAGGTGGTTCACACTTGAACCCCGTGGAAAGGGCTCTGGGTCATTTGGCTTTGAAGGGACTTTGTGTCTTTTCTCTTCTTAGAAAGGGGACGCCTGATTGGAGAAGTGGCTGGTATCACCTGGTAAAGTCACTGTTGATGTCACCGAGAATCTTCATTAAATCTGGGTGCACGGAAGTGAGCGACACACTGGGCGTTTTCCTCATGTGAACTGTGCTCTTCTCGGCGAGATTCATGTGGTTGAAGTAGATAAACTTAAACTGGGGTTCTTTCTCAGACCTGTGAAAACATGTCACAAAGACGGTAACACTCTGGCTGGATACAACTAGATTCTTTTTTTAACATTTGAGATGGAGTCTTACTGTCACCCAGACTGGAGTGCAGTGACACGATCTCGGCTCACTGCAATCTCTGCCTCCCTGGTTCAAGCGATTCTCCTGCCTCAGCCTCCTGAGTAGCTGGGATTACAGGCACCTGCCACCACGCCCAGCTAATTTTTGTATTTTTAGTAGAGACGGGGTTTCACCATGTTGGCCAGGATGGTCACGATCTCCTAACCTTGTGATCCGCCCGCCTTGGCCTCCCAAAGTGCCGGGATTATAGGCGTGAGCCCCCGTGCCTGGCCCTGGCCCTCTTTTTCTAAACAAAGTTTCACGGGAACATCGCCATTACCACATGTTCATGTGTTGTCTGTCTGCTTTCCCACCAAAATGATAGTTGAGTAGTTGTAACACGTATCTACATACAGCCCGTGACATCTGAAATACTTATTATTTGGTCCTTTACCGTAAAAGTCTGCTGACCCCTGCTTGAGGAGAGTAACATCTCGTTCCTTCCGCAGTGCAAGGAGTGAGTGTCCCGAGGAAATTAACGTGCCTCATGACCGAAGCCTACGACAATATGTAACGAAGCTTTTCCTCACATCATCCCCAGTGGAAATCACTGTAAAACATAGTTGCTTTTTCCACTGCAGTCTAATGAACATTTTAAATGGGATATACCTTTTTATTTCTTAAACTGACTAGGCAATGCTACGACACTGCCTCCCAGGTCAGAGTCTGTGACCTCCTCGGGGACCTAGTGGGAAAAGCTGGGCCTCACCGCTCCCGGGGCCCCTCCCCTCCCCTCCCCTCACTGCACCCTCAGTGTCCACCCTGGGGCCTGGGATGGAGCCTGAGCACAGCCCCGCCCCTGGGCGCAGAAGCCGCCTCTGCTTACTTCGGGGTTAGCAGCCATGTTCTGGAGGGCTGGGGGTACCAGAAATCCGACCTCCGGACAAATGGGGTACTACTGAAATACTCTACATCCAGGCAAAGAAAGAACATGGAGGATTTAGTTTCCAGGAACATGTAAAGAAACTTCTTATAAAACCAGAATTTGTTTTCATAGGTCCCTAAGGCTAAGGAAGGTATAATGACAAGAAAACTGTTTGGAAAGAGTTGTAAATTTCGTTGTCTGGGTAGACAAGGAACTTAAATCGGGTGTAAGCTTCTATCCTCAAAACACTCTGTGGGGCCAGGAGCAGTGGCTCATGCCTATAATCCCAGCACTTTGGGAGGCCGAGGCAGGCAGATCACTTGAGCTCAGGAGTTCGAGATCAGCCTAGGCAAATGGCAAAACCCCACCTCTACCAAAAATACAAAAATTAGCCAGGCGTGGTGGCACGCACCTGTGGTCCTAGCTCCCACTCCTGGGGAGGCTGAGGTAGGAGGATCACTTACAGCCTGGGAGGTCAAGGCTGCAGTAAGCCATGATTGCACCACTGCACTCCAGCCTGGGCGACAGCAGGAGACCCTGTCTCCAAAAACAAACCCATAAAACAGGTGACATGTTCTCTGTGGTCCCTATACTTTGTCACTTTCCATCTGTTAGTTGATAACCTGCGTGATTCCAAACCGATTTAACTCACTTTTGCCTCCTTCACAAAGGAAAACCTGGTATTTTCACGGCCAAAGGATTCAATGATTCAGCAGCACTGTCAAGAAGTAAGCTGTTGGCTGGGCATGGTGGCTCATGCCTGTAATCCCAGCACTTTGGAAGGCCGAGGTGGGTGGATCACCTGAGGTCAGGAGTTCAAGACCAGCCTGGCCAACATGGCACAAACCCCGTCTCTACTAAAAATACAAAAATTAGCCGGGTGTGGTGGCACGCGCCTGTAGTCCCAGCTACTCGGGAGGCTGAGGCAGGAGAATTGCTCGAACTCAGGGGCTGGAGGTTGCAGTGAGCTGAGATCATGCCACTGCACTCCAGCCTGGGTCAAAGAGCGAAACTCTGTCTCAAAAAATAAAAACGAAAAACCAACAAAGATGTAAGCTGTTGACAGCAGTAATCCACACACTGTTGTACAAAACCTAGAGGTGCTTTCACCTTTGCTCGCTTCTGCACTCTTAGAGGCCCACAATTATACAAGACCATGCAGAAATAACATATGGGCCGGGCGTGGTGGCTCATGCCTGTAATCCCAGCACTTTGGGAGGCCGAGGCGGGCGGATCACGAGGTCAGGAGTTCGAGACCAGCCTGACCAACATGGTAAAACCCAGTCTCTACAAAAATACAAAAGTTAGCCAGGCATGATGGCACCCAGCTACTCAGGAGGCTGAGGCAGGAGAATCACTTGAACCTGGGAGGCAGAGGTTGCAGTGAGCTGAGATCAGACCATTGCACACTCCAGCCTGGGCGACTGAGTGAGACTCCGTCTTAAAAACAAAACAAAACAAAACAAAAAACAACGTATGAACATTAAGACCATGAGCGCATGTAGAAATTCACAGCATTTTAGTAACTTCTCAAATGTGTAGAGAGCCCATTTAAAAGCAGGACTTCAACTTTGCAAAGTGCTTTCCATCTCCTCACTTTCACTTTATAACAACTATTTTATATTGAGAAAAGATAGGCATGGCCGGGTGTGGTGGCTCACACCTGTAATTGCAGCACTTTGGGAGGCTGAGGCAGGTGGATCACTTGAGGTCAGGAGTTCAAGACCAACCTGGCCAACATGGTGAAACCCCGTCTCTACTAAAAATACAAAAAGTAGCCGGGCATGGTGGTGCACGCCTGTAATCCCAGCTACTCAAGAGGATGAGGCATGAGAATAGCTTGAGCCTGGGAGGCGGAGGCTGCAGTGAGCCAAGATCAGGCCACTGCACACTCCAGCCTGGGCAACAGAGTGAGACTTTGTCTCAAAAAAAAAAAAAAAAAAAAAAGCCAGGGAGAAAGAACTCAAGGACATTTCAGTGTCTAGAGAGCCAGAGGAGTGAATCCCGCCTCTCCCAACTCAGTGTAGACGCTTCAGGCCGCCAGACTGAGTACCCAGGCCCAGTGCCCCACATCCCAGCCAGTTTCCCCTACACATTTTCACACAACGAGAGGCAAAATGCTTTCAGTCTGTGCACACCAAGACCACGCCGATGACTACTGTCCATGTGAACGTAACAATCTGGGCTAGTGAAATGGGACGTTCCATTCAGGGGGGAGCTGAGGGAAGGTATTTAACAGAAGACCCAGCCCCAGCTGCCATCGTGGGGCAGAAACACTCAGGTTGACTTCCCCAGGACCCTTTCAGACCGAGGCCTGAATAGCATGTAGCACCATCCTCTACAGTCCACGAGAACACAGGAGTGTTAATACCACCCATATTTGTAAGTAAAAACTATGTATTTCAAAAGCCGTTCAATGCCTGAAAGTGAACAGAAAGCAAAGTACAAACCCAGACATCCTCTTGTTGATGTTAAACTGCTCACAGATGTCAGAGGCCAGCACTGTGAGCTGGGGCCCAACGATGCTGTCCAGTCTTCGGCAAAAATCCAGCGTTGGGTGGATAGAGGCTGGCAAGTCATGACAAAAAATACCAGTAAGATTCATTTTACTGTGCGACGCTGAACAACAGTATTCAAACGAAAACTTCACTGGTCTGGGAAAGCAAACAATGAATGCTCAGGCCCCCTTCTGCTCCTCAAATAGAAGAGAAACAGAAGATACAAAACCGGTTACATTTCAGATGAAAAAAAGGCAAAGACCTATCTCACTGTGAAAAGTTGACTGAGGCACACCCCGTGGGGTGGTAAACGGTTGCCTACCCCAGAAAGACCTCAGAAGGTCGTATGTTTATTTAACAAACATTACGTAGCACTCATGGGCCAGGTGCTTCACGGACATGACCTCATTCAATCCTCAGAACCCCCCGAGAGAGGTACCACTGCTGTCTCCAGCTCACAGTCGGCGGGGCACAGAAAGATGCCCACACTCTACTGCTGATGAGCGGGAAAACTAGGACTTAAAAAATATGAGCAATGGCTACTGAAGGAGACGGGGGGTCCCAGATGGGGAACAGGGCCTCTATATTGCTTATGACAACACATTTATCACTTAATGGGCTGGGTGTGGGGGCTCACGCCCGAAATCCCAGCACTTTGGGAGGCTCAGATGGGGGGATCGCTTGAGCCCAGGAGTTTGACACTAGCCCGGGCAACATAGTGAGACCCTGTCTAGACAAACAACAACAACAAAAACATTAGCTGGGTCTGGCAGTGTGTGCTGGCAGTCCCAGCGACTTAGGAGGCCAAGGTGGGAAGATCACTTGAACCCAGGAGGTCGAGGCTACAGTGAGCTATGATCGTGCCACTGCACTCCAAGAGTGAAACCCTGTCTCCAACAAAAAAACCCCAACCAACCGAAACCCCCAAAACATATTTATCCTTAAGAATAGGACGCAGCAAAGTACAAAAAGCTTAGTCAGGCTGAAATCAGACAAAGGCGCGTACCCACCGTCGATCATAAAGCACACAGCCGCACTCATGGCCTGGGAAGACAGAACAAACCAGAGGTTATGAAATGGTAGAAAAAAGGAGACTTGCATATAATAACAATCTGTTCAACGTCGATGGGGACAAGTCAACTGTAAAAAGATGCTTTTTGGTCAGCTAGAGCCATCTGAACACAGACTGCCCATTCCATGAGAGGGGAGTGCTGTTCACCTTGTCAGGTGTGACAGCACTAGTGGGGAGGTTATCACGGATGTCCTCATCAGAGAGGCACAGGGACTGATGTGATGACTTAAGATGCTCTTGCAAACCCAACAACACAACATGGAGAAGCAACAAAGACCGAATCTTATTCACTTGTGTGATGGGGACTTAGGGGTTCACTGTTCTAGTCTCTCTGTATATAGTCCAGAGAGAATAGAGAATTGGCAGAAACTGTCCATTATTCTGTGATGATTTCCACTGACACAAGTTTACAAAGAGCAAATGGATATCATCCTGTCTCACTTTATTATAGCAAATAATTACAGTGATGACATTAGACACAGCAACCTACAACAACCAGGACCACAGATAACCAAAAATGTTTAAAATTTATCAAAGCAATGTACGGTTAAAAAAGGCTGAGCAGAACACCAAGCCTGATGATGAAAGCCACAGACTTCCTTCTCTGCCTCTCCTCCCTGGCAACCACTTTACCCTGTCATTAGACAACAGCGTTATCCTAACTCTTTAACGTATCCTCTCTGGGCATCGTACTGGCTTCCTGCTCACGTCATGACAGGTGTGACCCCTCGTCTGCATTCCCCTCTCCTCTATGGTTTATAGCCATTCTATTTCCTCCGCTGGCCGCCTTCCACCAGCCACAGGCCTCTGCTCCTTAATTCACGTTTCCACCTGCCCCAGTACCTCTTCCCACTTCCGAGAGCACGATCCCGTCTCAAGAGAAGAAAGATCTCAAATCAGTGACCTGACCTTTTGTCTTAAGATCCTGGACAACAGAAGTCAACTAAACCTAAAGCAAGTGGGGCCGGGTGTGGTGGCTCACACCTGTAAGCCCAGCACTTTGGGAGGCCGAGGTGGGCAGATCACCTGAGGTCAGGAGTTTGAGACCAGCCTGGCTAACATGGCAAAACCCCATCTCTACTAAAAGTACAAAAAAATTAGCCTGGCGTGGTGGTGTGCGCCTCTAATCCCAGCTACTCAGGAGGCTGAGGCAAGAGAATCGTGTGAACCTGGGAGGCAGAGGTTGCAGTGAGCCGAGACTGTGCCACTGCACTCCAGCCTGGGTGACAGAGCAGGACTCTGTCTCAACAAGAAAAAAAAAACCAAACAAACCTAAAGCAGATGGAAGAAAATAATAAAACACGAGAGCAGAAACAAACTCAACAGAGAAAAATCATAGAGGAAATAAATGAAACCAAAGTTGGTTCTCTGAAAAGACCAACATTGAAAAACTTTTCCTTTTTCTTGTGAAGATTCCAGAAGTATGAAGAACCTTTAGCTAGACTGTAGAACAAGAAACAGAGAGAGAAGACTCAAATTACTAAAACCAGGAATGAAAGAGGAGACATCACTACTGACTTTACAGGAAAAACGAAGGAGTATCTGGCTTTACCTACAATACCATGAAAAACCGCGTGCCGACAAATCAAATAAATTGAAGCTGACAAATTCCTAGAAAGACACAAACTACCAAAGCTGACTCAAGAGGAAACAAAATCAAAATAAACCTGTAACAAGTATAGAGATTAACCCATTTATGCTGGAGGTTGTAAATCTTTTTTGTGAAAAATGAGACCTTGGCGATGACCTTCAGCAGGATATAAATAACTCCCACAAGCTTAGTGTTCCAATAATGGAACACTAGGCATAAACGCTTAACTGTAAGACTTCCCACAAAGAAAAGCCCAGGTGCAGAGAGCTTGACTGTGAATTCTATGAAACATGTAAAGAGGAATTAACACTGATTCTTCACTGTCTTCCAAAAAAAATTGGAGGGAACATTTCCCAACACATTCCATCAAGCCAGCATTGCCCAAAGATATCATAAGAAAACAAAACTACAGGCCAATATCCCTTACAGCCCAAGCCCTTACAGTACCCGCTCCACCTCTGGAGGGCTGGAGACTAAGGCCGGCCACGTGGGGCCAGCTGTGTCTCTGTGGCCGATCCCCACCAAATCTCTGGATCTCGAGGCTCAGGTGAGCTTCCCTGGATGGCAACACTCCATAGAGACGGCCACGCATCCTCGATGGGGAAACACGCATGACCCCAACGGGAGAGGACAGCCAGAAGCTCACACAGAGTGGGACTCCATCTCAAAAAACAAATAACAAAAAACAAAACAAAACAAAAACAAAAACCCAAAAAACCAAACCAACCCAAACCAACCTAAAGCAAATAGAAGGACTCCTGGTCCTTCCATTGGTGGCTCCTGGCCCTGCCCCACGTGCCTCTTCCCCGGGCTGATTTTAACCTGTATTCTTCCACTGTAGTAAACCGCAGCTATGAGTGCAGCCATTCTTCCTTATCCCTGGTTTTGCTTCCCATGGTTTGTTATGTGAGGGACAGTATAATAAAATATTGAGGTAAGAGGGAAGCAAACCGCATTCACATTACTTTTATTGCAGTAGATTGTTATCATCCACTTATGATTACTATTACTTTTTTTGAGATGGGGTCTCACTCTTGTCCAGGCTGGAGTGCAGTGGCACCATCTTGGCTCACTGCAACCTCCGCCTCCCAGGTTCAAGAGATTCTCCTGACTCAGCCTCCTGAGTAACTTGGATTACACGTGCATGCCACCATGCCTGGCTTGTTTTTGTATTTGTAGTAGAGGCAGGGCTTCACCACACTGGCCAGGCTGGTCTCAAGTTCCTGGCCTCAAGTGATCTGCCTGCCTCGGCCTCCCAAAGTGCTGGGATTACAGGTGTGAGTCACTGCACCCAGACTTATTAATCTCTTACTGTACTGAATTTATAAACATTATCACAGGCATGTATGTACAGGAAAAAACACAGTAAGTGAAGGGTTTGGTACTGTCCCCGGTTTCAGGCACCTCCCGGGGGTTTTTGAACACATGGCCTTTGGCTCGGGGGTACTGCTGTAGAAAGCCTTTTCTGAGTCCTGTAGTGCTTCTAGCGAACTCTTACCCTAAAGGTGGTCACGGGTACTCCCAAACTCGCAGTGGGTGTCAGAAGTGAGGATGGTCTTGGAGACTCATGAACTTTGCAACTAGAAATCACTGAACTTTACATTTTAAGTGTACGAGGGTGAGTTGTATGGTACGTGCATTGTATCTCAAAGTCATTAAGAAAAAGGTAAGGACCCTTTAACATAGCCACAATCCCATTATCACACCCCAAAATATGTCTGTAGACTGAGTCTAAAAATACAAATGCACCGACAGCACATTACACTCCAGGGTTATGGAGATTTCAGTCATTACCTGGGTCATTCAAAGGAAAATGATTTTTTTCTTGAGATGGGGTCTCAAACTTTCACTCAATACACAAATGGACATTCTTCCTACTCCAATTCCTGCTCTGAATTACACCTCCAACATTTTGGTTTGCTTTTTCAGACCATATCTTTCTGTATGCTCTTCCTGCAATCTCCCCTTCCCTGCCAGCCTGTCACAGCCCAACTTTAACTGACTCTCAAGCACACCATGTGATGAATGAAATATCTTTTTATCTTGGTGGCTTGAACCCTAGAGCCCTCCCTCCTCCTGCTGTCACGGAGGTGCTGGAGGTGGAGTGTCGCCAGCAGACCTGAAGAGCCTGATCACCCCAAGATTTCCTTGTACCGTCTCATGCGTGAGAACTACTGTTCTGGATTCCCAAGTGTTCCTTCTTGGTGTGCTCACTTATTCTGCTGACAGATGACCCTGTGTAACACCCTCAGGAAGGGTACATGAGGGTAAACTTTTTGAGGCTTTTCATGTTTAATGTGGTTTTTTTTTTTTTTGAGACAGAGTCTTGCTCTGTTGCCCAGACTGGAGCACAGTGGCGTAAGCTCGGCTCACTGCAACCTATGCCTCACGGGTACAAGTGATCTCCTGACTCAGCCTCTGGAGTAGCTGGGATTACAGGCGTGCGCCACCTCGCCTGGCTGATTTTTTGTATTTTTAGTAGAGACAGGGTTTCCCCATGTCGGCCAGGCTGGTCTCGAACTCCAGACCTCAGGTGATCCGCCCACCTTGGCCTCCCAAAGTGTTGAGATTATAGGCGTGAGCCACCATGCCCCGGCTAATGTCTTTGTCTTATCTGTGGTTGACAGCTTGGCGTGGCAAAGAACTCTATGCTCAAATTCACTTTCTCTCAGAACTTTGAAAGTCTCTCTTCCACTGTCACATCATGTCTGGTCCTGGATATGAACCTGTTGATATGTGTTTCATTATTTTTGAAAGGGTTTCACTCTGTCACCCAAGATAGAATGCAGTGGTGTGATCATAGCTCACTGCAGCCTCCAACTCCTGGGCTCAAGTGGTTCTCCTGCCTCAGTCTCCTGAGTAGCCGGGACTACACACGAGCACTACCATGCCTGGGTAATTTTTAAACATTTTCCTGCCGACACAGGGTCTTACTATGTTGCCCAGGCTGGCCTCCAACTCCTGGCCTCAAGTGATCCTCCCACCTTGGCCTCCCAAAGTGCTGGGACTGCACCTGGCCCATTTCAATTTTATATTAATAGATACAACTCTTCTAATGAGTGGATATTAATTTTTTAAAGTTCTTGTCTGTCCTCAGAATCATGTTTCTTTTGAGACCTCTAGTTTTGTTTTTGCAGCCATATTTAACAATGAGGGAAGCAGAAGGCTGACCAGAGATGGAGGCTTCACTCTGAGTGTAGGATGAAGGTCTCAGTTCTGTCTGGGAGACAGAAATGCCAGAATGAGCAGGGCCTCATTCTCAGGGGCAGACATCCACGTTAGCCACTCTAGGTCTCTTCAGACTGTTTCCTTTCTTTAAACAGACCATTAATTGTCACCCAGGGATGGATGCTCAGCCGTGGGCCTGTCTGTGCAAGGATGGGGGAAGGGGAGGCTGACTGGCCTCTCTGCCACACTTCACTTCCCTTCCCCACCTTTCCAGGCCCAGGCCCCACTCTGACTCCTCAGGTGACCTCCTCCAAGTCAGGAGCTTCTCTGGGCTTCTACAGGGCTGTGGGTCCCTGCCTTAGCACAGGGTTGCCACTCGTATTCCAGGCCTGCTCCGGCACCGCCTTCTATCAGGCATGGCTTACAAGTCCCGTCTACCTTCCAGAGTGGGACAGGACTCCCTCATCCTGACACATCCCGCTCCTTCCTGTTCCCCCACAGCATCATTTCTGAGCCTTTATAAATGAAAACTTCTCCACAGCCTCAGGCAGGAAAGAAGAGAAACACATGCGCATGCTCCATCTTCTTTCTTGAATCAAAAACTGCCTTTAATTAGAAACACAACCTGAGTACATATCCTTACAAGACGATGTCCTGACAGAAACAAAATACGATCCTTATGGAATTAGCAAGCCCACAGCTTTAAAATCAGAGCAAAAGCAGCATATGCACAGACACATGGCTACGGCCCCCATCCAGAGCCATTTCGAGAACAGGCAGCACCAACCTCTGACAGCCTTTGGTTTGAGAGCACGTGAGACTTCACACGTTTATAAATCACAATCTTAAACAGTTCCTCTTTCACTAATAACAAAACTGTTTAAAAGGAGCTGAAAATAAACTTATTATGCTGGAAGAACACCCATTTTGAGTTTTACCATAATCAGAACTTCCAACATCTTTTCCAAGAAACATTTAAGAGGTTTGCACATGCACTCGTGTACACATGCAAGAAAGATCCACTTCAGTATTAATCATTAACGCTGGAAAGAAAAAAGTTGTTACCTTATAAACAATTAAATGGAGCTCTTCATAAGTATCATCGGTATTTACAAAAATTTTGGGGAATCTGCATTTTGCATCTGGATCATTAAGGTTCAAGGGTCCGGTAAGAAATCTTAAAAGCAAGAACAGACACGACTTGATTCAACGAGGTGAATTAGAATCAGGAATCTAGAAACAGAACACACTCCTACTTAATACACACCAGCTGCTTTTGATGCCAGCTGCTATTTGGCAAACACCATATCAGAATATGCCGGCTGGGCATGGTGGCTCACGCCTGTAATCCCAGCACTTTGGGAGGCTGAGCTGGGTGGATCACCTGAAGTCAGGAGTTCAAGAGCAGCCTGGTCAACATGGCAAAAACTTGTCTCTACTAAAACTATAAAAATTAGCTGGTCGTGGTGGTGGGCACCTGCAATCCCAGCTACTCGAGAGGCTGAGGCAGGGGAATTGCTTGAATCCAGGAGATGGAGGCTGCAGTGAGCTGAGATCGTGCCACTGTAGTCCACACTCCAGCCTCAGCGACAGAGAGACACTCCATCTCAAAAAAAAAAAAAAGTATGCTAAAGTAAGTTTTCACTCATTGGAAACAATAAACTTTCCTTTGTTGATTCCTGTCAATCAGATGGTACCAGATATTTCAATGTCCATATTTTCTTTACCGAAAAGATAATAGGCCAGGCATGGTGGATCACACCTGTAATCCCAGCACTTTGGGAGGCCAAGGCAGGTGGATCACTTGAAGTCAGGAGTTCAAGACCAGCCTGGCCAACATGATGAAACCCTGTTTCTACTAAAAATACAAAATGAATTAGCCAGGCATAGTGGCTCGTGCCTGTAGTTCCAGCTACTCGGTAGGCTGAGGCATGACAATCACTTGAGCCCGGGAGGCAGAGGTTGCAGTGAGCGGAGATCTTGCCACTGCTCTCCAGCCTGGGTAACAGAGCCAGACTCTGAGTCAAAAAAGAAAGAAAACCCAGTATCATAAATCAAAGAACAGAAGTCCTACCTTCCATAGTGTTGAAGATTTCCTGGCATTTCTGCTCTTATTGGAGAATCCCTTCCTGCTAACTGCAAATACATTTAATGTTGACAATGACTTATCAGACTTTTTATTTATTTTCCAAGCTTTGAAAAACAGCATTCATTATCTATTAATTGGTTCCAGGCCATTTGTCTTTTTCTTTTAGAGACAGGATCTTGTTCTGTTGCCCAGGCTGGAATGCGTGCAGCATGATCATGGCTCACTATAGCCTTGAACTCCTAGGCTCAAGCAATCCTCCCACCTCAGCCTCCCGATAGAGGCACGTGTGACCACACCTGGCTAGTTTTTAAATTTTTGGCCAGGTGAGGTGGCTCACGCCTATAATCCCAGCACTTTGGGAGGCCAAGGCAGGCAGATTACTTGAGCCCAGGAGTTTGAGACCAGCCTGGGCAATATGGCAAGATCCCATCTCTACAAAAAATTAGCCAGGTGTGGTGGCACACACCTGTAGTCTCAGCTACTTGGGAGGCTGAGGTGGCAGGACCGCTTCAGCCCAGGAGTTTGAGACCGTCCGAGTCAACACAGTGAGACCTCGTCTCTTAAAAAAAAATTGGAGGGAAGACAAGAGGGAATTGGAGAGAGGGAAGACAAGAGGGAATTGGAGAGAGGGAAGACAAGAGGGAATTGGAGAGAGGGGAGACAAGAGGGAGGGAACGAACAAGTGAAGAGAGTGAGTTCAACTGAGCCAAAATGATTTTTGTGTGTTAAGCTCTGAAAACACTTTGGGGAGAACACAGTGATATCATTTAAAAGTTCTCTGCAGGAAACCGGGAAATTAAGGACTAGAGTGGAAAGCCAGGTAGGCACTACAGCATCTACTGAAAATTAGGCCTCCTGTTGACAGAGGAAAAGACTACACAGGTCGATTGTTTTAAAGATCACTGGCATTTTAAAGGTTCCTAGAACCCGATCTAAAATCCAATTTTTTGGCCAGGAGCGGTAGCTCACGCCTGTAATCCCAGCACTTTGGGAGGCTGATGCGGGTCAATCACCTGAGGTCAGGAGTTCGAGACCAGCCTGGCCAACATGGTGAAACTCCGTCTCTACTAAAAATACAACAATTAGCCGGGCATGGTGGCAGGTGCCTATAATCTCAGCTACTCGGGAGCCTGAGGCCGGAGAATTGTTTGAATCCAGGAAGCGGAAGTTGCAGTGAGCTGAGATTGCACCATTGCACTCCAGCCTGGGCAAAAAGAACAAAACTCTGTCCCAATAAATAAATAAATAAATAAATAAATAAATAAATAAAATAAATATATAAATTAAAAGTAAAATAAAATCCAATTTTCCTTTACTCAATGACTCATTCCTCTTAAAAACGTGCTTTCTGGACTGGGGGTGGTGGCTCACGCCTGCAATCCCAGCACTTTGGGAGGCCAAGGTGGGCAGATCACAAGGTCAGGAGTTCGAGACCAGCCTGGCCAACATAGTGAAACCTGTCTCTACTAAAAATACAAAAAAATTAGCTGGGCGTGGTGGCGGGCGCCTGTAATCACAGGTATTTGGGAGGCCGAGACAAGGAGAATCGCTTGAACCTCTCCATCCCGGGTGAAAGTTCGAGACTCTGTCTCAAAAACCAAACAAACAAAAACACGCACAAAAAAACCAACACACAGACACACAAAATGATGCTTTTTGTATCACATCTGAATGTCACATACTGGAGGAGAGCTGCATGTGGTTTTCTGTGCTAATTGATATACAGTGACATAAATATCACACTAAGACAAAACATACATCAGAAACGATCAGAAACGCCCCCACGCACCACCATCTCACTCCACCTGCCCTGTCTGTGCCCCTGGATGTAATTGTGCGCAGCTATGGCACCCATCATACCTCAGGTTCGATGTGCCTTGGAAAAAGGGAGGTGGTAAGGTATTTGTATAAAATTCTCATGTCATCTTGTTCTAATCCACTCCTGCAACAACAGAAAAGCACTGGGTTAAATGCTTGGAATTGTCTTCTGTCTTTCCACTACTGTGATAAAGCTCATTAAACAAAAATTTTTTTTCAAGTCATTTTTGGTAACACAGAATAAATTCTAACTTTTTAAAGTCTAAAGCTACTTAAAACTCAAAGCAATCTATTTTTCTACCTGAGATCAAAATGAGTTTCCTTTTTCCTAAACATAATTCTTAGCATTGAGGTAAATCTGAATTTACATGGTATACTTTGTCAAACTTTTCCAAAGAATTTGAAGCCCTGGATAAAGCTCATTTTTTATTTAAAAAAAAAATTTTTTTTTTTTTCTTTTTTGAGACAAGGTCTTGCTCTGTCACCCGGGCCGGGTGCAGTGGTGCGATCATGGCTCACTGCAGCCTTGGCCTCCAGGGCTCAAGCGGTCCTCCCATCTCAAGCCTCCAGACTAGCTGGGACTATAGGCGTGTGCCACCATCAGCTAATTTTTGTCTATTTTATGTAGAGATGGGGGTCTTGCTACATTGCCAGGCTGGTTTTGAACTCCTGGACTCAAGCAGTGCTCCTGCCTCAGCCTCCTAAAGTGCTGGGATTACCTATGTGAGCCACTGTGCCTGGCCTCATCTTTTTTCATTTTTCAAGAGATGAGTCTCGTCTGTCGCCCAGGCTGGATTACAGTGGTGTGACCACAGCTTGCTGCATCCACCGATTCCCAGGCTCAAGCGAACCTCCCACCTCAGCCTCCTGAGTAGCTGGGACTACTGGTGCTTTTTTCTTTAACATTATATCAAGAGGCTCACCACCTGACCGCGAAGTTAAGGAAGGTAAAGAGTTAAACTTGAGTCCAGGCACTGGAACTTTATCCTGACCTGCAAAAGGCTACTCCTACATAGTCCTGTATTTTACATGCCATTTGAGATTAAAAAAAAGTCACAAGGGACTGGACTGTCTGGTTGAATTCCATGTAGGATTATGCAGGAAACCTCCAAAGCCACACTGTTTCATTTTAGGAGCAGACGTCTCTTAGCTTCCTGGGTTATATGGTAATGCTGCATTCTCTCCCCTAGTCCCCTGGGAAAATATGGGTGTGCTGTAGACAGGGAAGGTGATCCTAGGTCTCAGAAATGTACACGGATTTTAATTCTCCAGATCTTTAGTGTAGAAAGAGGAGGAGGAGAAAAACAAGCTTTCAGGCAAACCATCTGATCTGAAATGAGGCAGGAAGGAGCAGCACGTGGAAAAAGCACAGAGAAACTAGCAGGCATCAGACTCTGGAATCGGTTTTTTAAAAGGAGACAGACAATGAGGCTGGATCTGGGGGTTTTCTATTCAAGATCACTGAAATGCCGTGAAGGTGGTCGGGCGCGGCAGCTCACACCTGTAATCCCAGCACTTTGGGAAGCCAAGGTGAGCAGATCACCTGAGGTCAGGGGTTCAACACCAGCCTGGCCAACATGGCAAAACACCGTCTCTACTAAAAAATATAAAAATTTGCTAGGCCTGATAGCACGCACCTCTAATCCCAGCTACTTGGGAGACTGAGGCATGAGAATCGCTTGAACCTGGGAGGCGGAGGTTGAAGTGAGGCTGAGATCACGCCACTGCACTCTAGCCTGGGCGACCGAGCAAATGAGACTCTGTCTCAAAAAAAAAAAAATCAAAGCAATATACTAAGTAAATACATACGGGTAATATATACTCTGCTTGTGACAAATTTTTTTTCCCCCTTTTTGGTAGACACAGAGCCTCATTATATTGTCCAGGTTGGTCTCCAAGTAACTCCTGGCTCGAGCGATCCTTCTGCCTCCTCCTCCCCAGTAGCTGGGACTATAGGTATGTGCACTACGCCTGGCTTAAAAGTCTTTCTTGGTATTTAACAGCTTTGGAATAAGCAATTCCGTCAAAACGTGCTGTTTTTCTTTTTCTTAGGGTCTTGCTCTGTCACCCAGGCTGGAATACAGTGGTGCTATCATAGCTCACTGCAACCTCAAACTTCCAGGCTCAAGTGATTCTCCGGCCTCAACCTCTGTAGTCTCTGTAGTTGGGACTGTTAAGTGCACACCACAATGCCCAGCTAATTTTTTTTTTTTGCATTTTTTGTAGTGATACAGTCTCACTATGCTTGCCCGGGCTGGTCTTGAACTCCTGGTCTCAAGTGATCCTCCTGCCTCAGCCTCCCAAAGTGCTGGGATGACAGGTGTAAGCGTTGGCGCCTGGAGTTAAGACGCTGTTTTTCTTGAAGGTTCTTTTTGTTGCTACTTCCTGGGACTGACCTTTCCCCACGAGCACACTGGAGGTGACAACAGAACAGTTTTGTGCAGCCCCCAGAGCTGTGCCCTGCTCCACCCGTCTGATGCTATTCCAAGAGGATGATGCCAACAGGATCCCCAGAGCTGGCTGCCAGATTGTCCTGTGACTCCAGGCTTCAAAGGGCCAACCCTGCTGGTCACTCTGGCTCCAGGGTCTCCCAGAATGAGCTCCTGGAAGACCCTCTGCTCTAAGCCTTCACTCTTCCTCACTCTCAGCAGTTTACACCCATGGCAGGGCTTGTGTTCCGTCCCAGAGATCAGAATCTCAGACACCCTTCTCTTTCTGGTGGAAACAGGGCCATGGGCCACTGCTGCTGGATTCTGGCTTGTCACACTACATCTCCCTATCACCGTGGATGCGTGTAACTTGCAAGCACTTCCTGTCATTTTCATCTGTGGAGGAGCCACTCCCTCTGTAGACCTGATGCTACAGAAGCACAACTATCCTCCCATCTCCTACATTTCGCGGCAGTATTTCACTTTAGTAACATTGTGTGCGTATCACAGAAAGCAACTACAGCTGAGTCAGTACAGTGTAAGCTTGCCTGATAAACTATTTGTCAAATTAGAAAGTAGGTGGAGGCCGGGCACAGTGGCTCACACCTGTAACCCAGCACTGGGAGGCCGAGGTGGGCAGATCCTTTGAGGTCAGGAGTTCGAGACCAGCCTGGCCAACATGGTAAAACCCCGTCTCTACAAAAAAATTAGCTGGGTGTTGTGGTACTCACTTGTAATCCCAGCTACTCAGGAGGCTGAGGCAGGAGAATTGCTTGAACCCAGGAGGCAGGGGTTGCAGCAAGCCAAGATCATGCCACTGCACTCCAGCCTGGGCAACAGAAAGCGACTCCATCTCAAAAACAAAAAGAAAAGTAGATGGGTTTCACCTGAAATTTGTGTTGTCTTCCTAGAAGATAAAATTCATGTGGAAACCCACCGAGTTGTTTATTAACTGGATTCAAATTTCTTTATAGTAACTTGTTTCTCTTCTTAAAATGGAGCTACAAGATTTTGGCAGGGAAGGTAAATTTTAGGGGAACTAGTTTTGCCTTTTCTATTAGCTGAACTTACCTTATAGTAGTACCATATGGCCACACCCCTAATTCAGAAACTGGGCTAGGCCAGGTGCGGTGGCTCACACCTGTAATCTTAGCAGTTTGGGAGGCCAACCCAGGCGAATCACCTGAGGTCAGGAGTTTAAGACCAGCCTGGCCAACATGGTAAAACCCTGTCTGTACTGAAAATACAAAAATTAGCCAGGCATGGTGGCATATGCCTGTAATCCCAGCTACTTGGGAGGCTGAGGCAGGAGAATCGCTTGAACCCAGGAGGGGGAAGTTGCAGTGAGCCAAGATCGCGCCATTGTACTCCAGCCTGGCAACAGAGTGAGACTCTGTCTCAAAAAAAAAAAAGAAAGTGGGCTCTAGTCAATGGGAACATAAAACTTGAGGGTCCTGGAACAGCTCCAAGAGGGCTGGCCACTCCCTGCTATGCCTGGACGGCTTCTGTCCACCTACTCTAGGCCAAAAGTGCACAACCTCGGTTGCCACCCAGCTCTCAGGGATCATGTATGCTGGGCAGTCTTGTGCCCGTGTTGTTCCTACTGCAGGACACAAACCTAGTTTCACGATAGCAGGTAATTTCCTGGTTTATATAACACTTTGGATTTCTTGGATTAAAAAAAAAAAAAAGAAATCTAGTTTCTTTAAAAGAAAGTAGGTGCAGTGGCTCATGCCTGTGATCCCAGCACTCTGGGAGGCCGAGGCGGGTGGATTGCTTGAGGCCAGGAGTTTGAGACCAGCCTGGGCAACACAGTAAACCCCATCTCTATAAGAAAAAAAAAAAAAAGAAAGTATAAAAATTCTGCTTTTCACATTTATCATTTCAGAAAAAACTCCAAAATAAAAACAGGATTCCTAAACCTTACTTGATAGGAAGATTTTCTCTTTTTTTTTTTTTTTTTTTGGAGACAAGTCTCTCTCTGTTGCCAGGCTGGGATGCAGTGGTGCCATCTCGGCTCACTGCAACTTCCGCCTCCTGGGTTCAAGTGATTCTCCTGCCTCAGCCTTCTGAGTAGCTGGGATTACAGGCATGCGCCACCACGCCCAGCTAATTTTTGTATTTTTAGTGAAGACAGGGTTTCACTATGTTGGCCAGGCTGGTCTCAAACTCCTGACCTCGTGATTTGCCCACCTCGACCTCCCAAAGTGCTAAGATTACAGGTGTGAGCCACCGCGCCCAGCCTTTCATCTTTCATGCAACCAGTTTTAAACTCCTCTGCTTGGAAATTTTAACCCAAATCACCCTAGTTCTGCTTTAAATAATCACTGCTTTATTTTGACAATATCTATGACGATGCTTCCTACACCCATCCTCCCCACTGCAAGTTCCTGTTTGACAACCTGTCATCAATCCAGTCACTGCTGTTTTTATTATCTTAATTTCTTCTTTTAATACCATGCCTCGGGGTGTACCTACCAGATGAGCTGATCGTTATAGAGAAAAGCAGTGTATTTGACTATATTCAGGCTTTCCTCCATTCTATTAATAAAGGACTGGATTTTCAAATAAGTCATTTTATCCAATGGGAAGAAGCTGATTCCACCAAAAATGTCAAGTAGGTCACATGACTGCAAATGTAGCGTTTGCAAATACTGCGGAAAAAAAAAAGGCATAAAATTTACTAATAGTACACTGAATATAATGCTCCTTGAAAACTGAAAATAATATTATGTCAGACTCACATTTATGGTACAATTACATACTAGCAAACAGCGCAACAAGGCCGTGGTGAAGACATCGGTAACTGAGTGTCAACTCAGTACCAATTCCAAGATACAAAGTTCGAACATATCTACTTAATGTTTATTCAGTATTGTGTTTTACTGCTTTAAATTTTTTTTTTTTTGTGACAGAGTCTTGCTCTGTCATCCAGGATGGAGTGCAGTGGTGCGATCTCGGCTCACTGTAAGCTCCGCCTTCCAGGTTCACACCATTCTCCTGCCTCAGCCTCCTGAGTAGCTGGGACTACAGGTGCGTGCCACCATGCCCAGCTATTTTTTTTGTATTTTTAGTAGAGATGGGGTTTCACCATGTTAGCCAGGATGGTCTCAATCTCCTGACTCGTGATCTGCCTGCCTCGGCCTCCCAAAGTGCTGGGATTACAGGTGTGAGCCACTGCGCCTGGCCAAAAAAAAATTTTTTTTTTTTTTTGGTATAGACAGGGTCTTGCTATGTTGCCTAGGCTGGTCTTGAACTTCTGGCCTCCGTGATTCTCGTGTCTAGGTGTCCCAAAGCGCTGGGAATACAGGCATGAGCCACTGTGCCCAGCTAGCACTTTCAAGTATTTAATTCCTGGCCAGGCGTGGCAGCTCGCGCCTGTAATCCCAGCCCTTTGGGAGGCCAAGGCGGGCACACCACTTGAGGTCAGGAGTTTGAGACCAGCCTGGGCAACATGGCAAAACCCCGTCTCTAATAAAATTACAACATTAGCCGGGCGTGGTAGCCTGTAATCCCAACTACTCAGGAGGCTGAGACAGAAGAATCACTTGAACTTGGGAGACAAAGGTTGCAGTGAGCCACGATCACACCACTGCACTCTAGCCTGGGTGACAAGAGTAAGACTCTGTCTCAAAAAAAAAAAAAAAAAAAAAAAGTATTTAATTTCCTGCTTTAGTGCTCTTCAAATTAGATTAACATAATGAGGGATCTATCCATTAATAAATACTACAGAGAGTGCCATCTTCCTCCCCCGCCCCGAGATGCAGTCTTGGTCTGTCACCCAGGCTGGAGTATAGCAGTGCGATCTTGGCTCACTGCAACCTCTGCCTCCTGGGTTCAAGCGATTCTCCTGCCTCAGCCTCCAGAATAGCTGGGATTACAGGCATGCGCCACCACGCCCAGCTAGTTTTTTGGTGTTTTTAGTAGAGACGAGGTTTCACCATGTTGGCCAGGCTGGTCTCGAACTCATGACCTCATCATCTGCCTGCCTCGGCCTCCCAAAGTGCTGGGATTACAGGCATAAGCCACTGCACCCAGCCGAGAGTGCCATCTTATACTAAAATAATGTCTAAATGTCATGTACTCAGGACAACAGTTCTATCCATATGTTGATGGGTAAGAGAGAAATGAGGACAAGAACAGAAACCAGGAGATAATATGTGAGTAGACAATTGTGGTCATTAAAATGACAAAACAACAAAGAAAAGTAATTCAGAGAAACAAAAAAATTCAAAAATAGCTATGAAAGCTGTTTTAGACAGTCGAATTCAAAAATAGATACAGAAGGTATTTTCAGAAGAAAATGAATTGAGAATTGTTGCTTCAAGATAAATTGGGCTGGGCGAGTTGGCTCATGCCCTTAACCCCAGCACTTTGGGAGGCCGAGGAGGGAAGATTGCTTGAGACCAACCTGGGCAAAACAGCCAAGACAAGACCCTGTCTCTTTTTATGTTTCCTTTTAAAAAAAAGATAAACTGAAAACTGAGCTTGACAAGGTAGGGTGAAACATGCAAAATTCAATTACAATGAAAGAGGACAGCACTTGGAACAAATCTCCCTAATTGCTAATCTGTCAAAGTCTGTCAAGGCCAATAACTCTTACCTACATCAAGACAGTTTACGCCCGTTTAGTGAACAGAACCAATCCCTGAGAATGTGCAACTCCAATAATTAAGTTTTCCTTATCAACTAATCTATCACACAAAAGACGGCTGCTGAGTAAGCCCAGAAGGACAGATGCAGGTAAAACACAGGGAGGCCAAACGATGTCTCCAGGACTCTTTAAGAGCCCCAGGTGAACGCAGGAAGCTCTGCCTTACACCACAGTTGGAGGGAGGGTTCCAGAGCGCACGCCTCATGCGTTTCCTCGCTGCTCCAGTTTTGCGACGGTCTGTCTCAGGCTCTTTGCCACTTTCAAGTTCTGGGTTTTTTGTATATGAGAAACAAACTTGTCTGTCTATATTTCTCTAAAAATCTGCTGAATGCTTACTAAAGTTATCAATGAAATTCAAAATACTTACCCGATGGAAGAATTTCTCTAATCTTTCTTTCAGAAGCTTGACGCCTCCGTCCTCCATGGCTTTCAGAAATGTACCATTAAAAAGCTAGTGAGGTAAAAGATTGCAGAAAAAAAAATCAGTTTCCTATGCTCACTTTTTCAGTATAACAAGTTCTTCTTTTCTTTAGATTATTAATTCAGCTCATTAAATCTCCCAGTTCTTTCCAATAGAGAATATTTACATGAGAAAACTTGAGTTAAAAATGTAAGTTACAAAAAATACTGTTAAGTGATGCTGTCTCATTTATGAAACCACCTAATTGCTCTAGGCATCTTTCAAAAATTTCAACTTACCCTGAAGTTTCCATTTACATACATAATATCACCCACATTTCGGTTTTTTTTATTTTTCAGTGTTCTGTTAATAAATGGAATCACCAACATTTTTATCCTTTTTTTTGAGATGGAATCTCGCTCTGCCACCCAGGCTGGAGTGCAGTGGTGCAATGACAGTTCACTGCAGCCTTGACCTCCCGGGCTCAAGCGATCCTCCCACCTCAGCCTCCCAGGTAGCAGGACTGCAGGCATGCACCATGATACCTGGCTAACTTTTATAAAAATTTTTTGTAGAGATGCGGTCTTGCTATATTGCCCAGACTGGTCCTGAACTCCTAGGCTCAAGCAATCCTCCCGCCTTAGCCTCCCAGAATGCTGAAATTACAGGTGTGATCCACTGTGCCCTGCCTCACTATAATTTTTAAATCATAAAATTATCTGCATTCTGTACATTCCTTGAGGACAGAGACACACTTTTTCATCAATGGGGACACATTCCTACTATAAGGCTGAGAAAAGAGAAGGGAGTTCAATACTTACTGAATAAATGTAGGCATAAACCTCACTACCTGTTTCAAAAGCCTCACTATTTTCTTTTCTAAGACAAATACAGAGTCACTTTGTAGTCATTTACAGATTTCTCTTTAAACAACCGTGGAGCCTATAAATAGGGGTAACTGGTTGGACTCTCAGTTCTGAAAGAATGCCGTGCTTACCTTGTACATGCTGTAGCACTGCTGCAGCACTGAACTATAAACCTTGTCCTGCAAACACGAAAACACAGCACACATCTCAATTCAAGGGAAAAACAATGTCTATTGGATAGATGGCAAAGGTACACTGACTCTTGGCCAAACAGTATAATGTTTATAAACTTGGTCCCACAATAGTTGTGTGCTGAAAAAAAGTGTTTACATTCTTTTTTTTTTTGAGATGGAGTCTCGCTCTGTTGTCCAGGCTGGAGCACAGTGGTACAATCTTGGCTCACTGCAACTTTTGCGTCCCCGGTTCAAGCGATTCTCCTGCCTCAGCCTCCTGAGAAGCCAGGATGACAGGTGTGCACCACCATCCCTGGCCAGTTTTTGTAGTTTTAGTAGAGACAGGGTTCTGCCACATTGGCCAGGCTGGTCTCGAACCCCTGACCTCAAGTAATCTGCCTGCCTCGACCTCCCAAAGTACTAGGATTACAGGTGTGAGCCACTGTTCCCAGCCAGAAGTGTTTAAATTCTAATTTGTGAATCAGTAAGCCTTACTTTAGGAGGGCTTTCAATACAGATGAAGAGTAGAAGGTATTAGTGAGATAGGGTGCATATACATTTTTAAAAGATTGTGCTAGTGTAAATGATAAACATAAACCTTTGCTATATACCCCGAGAAACTTCCGCAAAAGCCACCTAGTTTAAATCCGACCAAGTAAGGCATTCAACATACTCAGCAATACATTAAAAAAAAACAACAAACGAACAAACAATGACACATTACCAACAACTCCTCCTCTTGATATTCAATAACTGGTTTTCCATCTTTACTCTGTTTTTCAATCATAGGATTCCGAACAACCTACAAAGTTTGATAAACTCAAATTATACAATGAATTCATTAGACCATGTTTATTTTGCCTTAATTTAAAAACTTTGAACACGCTACAGCACCAGAAACACAACTTCTTAAAACAGCCCCAAGAATGAATAAAGCAAATAGGAAGAACTTGATTTTAAAATTGCAACCAATTTTATTTTAATTTTACTTGGATGCAACAGCCAGAGAACTTTCCTAAATTCTGAATAGTAAAGATCACCCATAACTTCACCATACAATTTCAGAAAGATACACTATGTAAATACCATGACCATCCAGAAATTTCCTTCTGGTTCATTGAAGAACTGTCTGTTCTTCTGTGTATGTAAAGATTTTGCAGGTTTTGATGGGCTAAAGGTCCTACAAAGGTTAAAAAAATATGTTTGAGACAATTCTCCAGCAGAAGTTTTAAGAATTCACTGAACGCTAAAAGGCACACTTAGAGGTATTACCTTGTAAACTGTACAATAGCTTCACACAATCCGACATTTCTAATCTTTTCATTCTTTTCTACCTCATTTGGATGATAAAATAAAATCTTATTTTCCTCCTGAAACATGAGGAAACAGAAGCACAACATGAATACAAACATTTCATCTTAGCTATTGAAAATGCTAAGTTCAATGTCGACCTCTTGTGTCACACATGCTAATAACAAAACAAAACAAAAACCGGTTTTAGAAAAACAGGAATTGTAATCCTAGCATTTTCAGAGGCTGAGGCGGGAGGATCACTTGAGCTCAGGAGTTCAAGACCAGCATGGGCAACACAGTGAGACGTCTCTATTATTTAAAATAATGAAAAGAACAGGAATTATCTCATCACTGTGCAAATACTGCCCACCAGCCAGAAAGGCAATTTCGATAGTCAAGAAGTCACATCTGAAGTAGCACCAGGTAATTGTTATGAAAACTCAAGTCTCCAGGTTTCTTTCCTAGTGGTAATTTGTAATACACCAATGCTTGTAAGAAATAAAGGTGTGCACATCTGCAGACACATAGCTCCCTGAAAATTAAATCCAGCCAGTTCCCAGGCATTTGAACTGACAAGTTTTTTTTTTTTTTCTTCTTTTTCTGGAGAGGGGGTCTCTGTCGCCCAGGCTGTAGTGCAGTGGCGCAATTACAGCTCACCTGCAGCCTCCATCACTGGGGCTCAAGCGATCCTCTGGCCTCAGCCTCCTGAGTAGCTGGAACTACAGGTGCGTGCCACCACGCCTGGCTCATTTTTCGATTTTTTTCTTTTTCTTGTAGAGTTGGGGGTCTTGCTATCTTGCCCGGGCTGGTCTGGAACCCCTGGCCTCAAGTAATCCTCTCAACTCGGCCTCCTAAGGCGCTGGGATTACAGGCGTGAGTCACGGCGCCCGGCCTGGACAGTCTTTAAAAGAACTCTGACTTGCTGGTAACAAAACACAGCTCCGGACATCCTTTGAGAAAGTCGCCGTCCCCACCTCAGAAAACACACACACATACCTCCCTCCCGGAATTTATTTATTTCCTCATTTGGGCGAAAACTTGTACAGGGTCCTGCAGGCTTGTATCATTTGAAGGCTAGCGTCTGCCACTCTGCTTCCACGCTTCTAGTTGGGGACTACCCACTTAACAAAGGCAAGTTCAATTTTAATTTCCCAGAACTGACGCAAAGCAAAGCGCAAAGAGCCTGAACCTGGGATGTGGAGTGATATAGACCCGACGGGGCTTTATTCCACCGACCCAGGACCTGAAGCGGTCCCTGCCTGCTGTCAGGTCCCCGCCGCGGCCCCGGCCCAGAATCGCACCTAGCACAATGCAGGCTAGGTCAGTGCCCCTCGAGCTGGGCAGAACCACAGGGCCACCTTCCCGGGGAACACCGGCGCCGCCCGCCCGCGCGCCGCCCCCTCCGCATACCTCTCCTTCGCGAGGCCCGAAGCCCGGGTTGTAAATGAAGAAACTCAGCAGCGACGGCGGGAACTGCTTCTCCTGGGCCGCCCAGGGCCCGCTCCCGGCCCCGGCCGCCGCTGCAGCCATCCCGGCCCGGCCCCCACCTCGGGAGCCTCCCACGGCCCTCCCAGAGACAGCAGCCACCGGCTAGAACACCGCACTTCCCTCCGTCGCCACCGCCCCGGAAGCGCTTGCCACCGGCCCGGAAGAAGAATCCGCCTCGCAGCGTCCTCTTCTGGCACCCCCGGTTGACCTTGTTGACTGTTTCCTGGCCGAGTCTGTGTTTTGCTGGCTCGCGGAGTTCTCTCCTGGCTACAGGCGAGGGCTGCGCGTTTCAGGAAAAACTGAGCGGGCACTGTTTTTTTTTTTTTTTTTCCTGATAGAGTCTCAGTTTGTCATCCAGGCTGGAGTGTAGTGGCGCAATCTCAGCTCACTGCAGCCTCAACATCCGAGACTCAAGCAATCCCCCTGCCTCAGCCTCCCAAGTAGCTAGGATTACAGGCGCGCGCCACCAAAGCCAGTTTTATTTTTCTGTAGAGGCGGGGTTTGTGTTGCCCAGGCTGCTCTCGAACTCCTGGCCTCAAATGGTCTCCCACTTCGACCTCCCAAAGAGCTCCGATTACAGGCGTGAGGCACCACCACCCAGCCTGTTGTTGTTTTGGTGGTACTGTTTTAAATTTAATTTAGAGACAAGATCTCGCTTTGTCACCCAGGTTGGAGTGCAGTGGTGCCATCATAGCTCACTGCAGCCTCCAACTCCTGGGCTCAAGGGATCTTCCCACCTCAGCCTGAGGAGTAGCTGAGACCACAGGCATGCACATCCGTGCCCAGATAATTAAAAAATAGATAGATAGGTAGATAGATAGTAGAGACAGGGTCTCACTTTGTTGCCCCGGCTGGTCTCTAACTCTTGGCATCAAGGGATCCTCCTGCCTCTGTTACTGGATGGAAGGTCTTGACCGTGGATTGCCCAGGTTCTTGGCGTGTTGAACAAAGAATTGAACGAGATGCAATGCACAAAGTAACAAAAGAACAAAGCAACGAAAAGAAACAAAAGAAAAAACCGGAGTAAGGAAGAGACAGATTTATTGAAGCGAAAGTAAAATTCACACAACAGGAGCAGAATAGAGCAAACAGCTCAATAGCCCCCATTAGGATTTTTATTAAGCTGGAAAAATTAGGTAACGCCCCTAGATGCACGTTAGAGGCCTCCGATTGGTTACACCCCCTGAAGGATTGGCCTGTGACCAATCACAGGCTGAAGTGGAGACTCCCACCCGCCCCCCCGTCAATCAGAGGCTGTCACCCTCGCCCCCCTCCCCCATTGTCCGTCAATCAGAGGCTGATTGACGGAATGAACACGTGGCCTCTATGCTGCCTAATCTTGCCTAGAACTGGCTGCACCTGCTGTTCTTTTGTTTATGCCTTAAACCTTGGTTCCCCTCATTCCCTATTCTGCCTCACCTGGCCTCCCAAAGTGCTGGGATTACAGATAGAGCCACCCACACCTGGCCCATTGTTTTGTTTTTAGTTTATTTAAAAAGTATTTTATTCTAAGACAGCACTTTGCTCTGTTGCCCAGGCCGGAGTGCAGTGGCCAGATCATACCTCACTGCAGCCTGGAACTCCTGGGCTCAAGTGATCCTCCCACCTCAGCCTCGCGAATAGCTGGGACCACAGGTGCATGCCACCATGGCTGGCTAATTTTTAAATTTTTCGTAGAGCTGGGGTCTCACTAAGTTAACCCAGGCTGGTCTCGAACTCCTGGGCTCAAGTGATCCACTGGCCTTGGGCTCTCCAAGTGCTGGGATTATAGGCATAAGCCCCTGTGCCCACCATGGCAGTTTTTTTGTAGAAGGAAATGTAAAGACACAAAGGAAGCCTCATTTAGAAAGAAACAAGGCTGGGCACGGTGGCTCATGCCTGTAATCCCAGCACTTTGGGAGGCCAAGGTGGGTGAATCACTTGAGGCCTGGAGTTCGAGACCAGCCCTGTCTCTACTAAAATACAAAAAACTAGCCAGGCATGGTGGCACATGCCTGTGGTTCCAGCTGCTTGGGAGGCTTGAGGCAGAAGAATTACTTGAACCCAGTAGGTGGAGGTTGCAGTGAGCCAAGATTGCACCACTACACTCCAGCCTAGGCAACAGAGCAAGACTGTCTCAAAGAAAAAAAAAAAAGAAAGAAGAAAAGAAAGAAAAGAAACACATTTCGGGGCAGATGTGGATTCCGTTTGGCCCATGAACATCATCTACAGAGTCCTTGTTTGAGAGACCTCAAGTGACCATTGGATCACCCACACCTACAAAGCTTGCCCCTTCCCCCCATTCCTTCAGCGCAGGTCTGGAGGCAGATGGGGCACTGTGTGTGCCACGGGAGCAATATCAGAGGTGGCAGACTCCCCAGAGTGGCTGTTCCTGGACCTTGTCGCCTGGGATTCCCTTGCCTTTCAGTTGTGGCATAGTTGGGATGGCTCATTACAGTTATTTGTTATTTGGATTCAGGCCTTGGCAGCATATGGTTCGATCAAACTCAGGAAGACTTTGGTTTAGATTGCCTCATCTGTCACATATTAAGTTTGGAAGCAGAACCACTTCCCTTATCCAGCCTGGAAGAATAGACCACATTTAGGGAAGTGATGAGTTGGAATTTGGACTTGAGACAGATCTGGGTACATATCCACTTTTGCCATTCACCGACTGCACCAATCTCCTTGCACCAAAGAAGAGATAGAGACTCACTCGTCTCTATCTCTTATTTGGAAAATGGCTAATAGTAAATTCCTGAAGTGAGAATTTCAC
This sequence comes from Pongo abelii, assembly GCF_028885655.2. Lineage (NCBI taxonomy): Eukaryota > Metazoa > Chordata > Mammalia > Primates > Hominidae > Pongo > Pongo abelii. The sequence continues at coordinate 7,306,340 of NC_071991.2, forward strand.
TTGAAGAATTAAATGGGACGATGAATGTGCATCAAGTGCCAGCACCTAATCATTATTTCATAAACGATTGCTACTGTTCCTTGCTATTGACTTTCCCAATTAGCTTGCTCTAGTGCATGAAATTATTCCATGAGAAATACATGTTTTGGCTGGGTGTGGTGGCTCATGCCTGTAATCCCAGCATTTTGGGAGGCCGAGGCTGGCAGATCACTTGAGGTCAGGAGTTTGAGGCCCAACATGGTGAAACACTGTCTCTACTAAAAAATAAAAATAAAAAAAATAGCAGTGCGTGGTGGCAGGGGCCTGTAGTCCCAGCTACTCGGGAGGCCGAGGCAGAAGAATTGCTTGAACCCAGGAGGCGGAGGTTGCAGTGAGCTGAGATTGCACCACTGCACTCCAGCCTTGGTGACAGAGACTCTGCCTCAAAAAAAAAAAAAAAAATCAATCAATCAATCAATCAATCAATCAATCAGTAAAAATAAATAAAGTACAAGGTGCTATATAAGTGAGTGAGATTAATATTTTATAGTAGAGTCACAGTTTGTCCCAGGATACCTCTGTGTCCTTGTACATATTTGCCTCTCCCTTCCTCCCACATACAATTCATTGCAGGAGGCATTGAAAGAGGGAGATGACAAAAAACAAAATGAAACATCCAGAGATCAAATAAAAGAATAGGCTTTTATGGTTTCAAAGTTAAGGATGCAAGAACGCTTAGACATCAATGCATCTGCCTCTCCAAACACAGTCCTTGGGTGTGCATGGGTACGAGGCAGGAGTGGCAGTGATGACAGACACCCACATAGGTTTGGTGGTCTCAGAGGAGAGGGTGTGTGTGTCTTTCTTTCTGGGGAAGCTGGGCGAGGTGGTGAGCTTTGCAGAGTTCCCCTCTAGGTCCAGCATGGTTCAGTAACAGTAGAGTAACCACGGAACAGGAGTATCTGGATGAGAAATCCTTATTGGTTCAGGAAGAAGCTGAATGATTTACTTGTGCACAGAAGGAATTCAGAGAAAGCCAGTGCTGAGAAGCCTCAAGGTCAGGACCAGGAGGAGGTAGCAGTGGCCCCTCAAGACCACCAGAGTAGAAAGGATTCAGGATGACTCTGTGTTCACTATTCAGACTGAGAATACTCTAGTCCCATCTGGGGCCTTGACTCTCTCCCTCAGCCTATGGTAAGAAGGGAGAAGAGGTTGCTTAATTGCCTGACATAATCAAGCTTCTGACACCCAGCACAATGGGAATTCAAATCAAGTTCAGTTATAGAAATAGAAGTTAGATGTTATGCACAAAGAATTTGCGAAGTCAAATTCCAAAGGAATGAGCTGTGGGAAAGACACATTTTGGTGTTGGAAAGGGAGCTCCATTCCAAGTAGAAAGTCACAGTTCCAGCCGGGCACAGTGGCTCAGGTCTGTAATCCCGGCAATTTAGGAGGCCAAGGTGGGCAGATCACTTGAGGTCAAGAGATTGAGACTAGCCTGGCCAACTTGGTGAAACCCTGTCTCTACTAAAAAAAAAAAAACAAAAATTAGCCAAGTGTGGTGGCAAGCACCTGTAATCCTAGCTTCTGGGGAGGCAGAGGCACTAGAATCACTTGAACCTGGGAGTTGGAATTTGCAGTGAGCCGAGATTGTGCCACTGCACTCCAGCCTGGGCTGCAAAGTGAGGCTCTGTCTACAAAAAAAGAAAAAATGTCACAGTTGCAGGCTAGGTGGTTCTGGACATAGGTTGTCACATATGTCTGTCTCCTCCCTATCAAGGGGGGGTGTGTGTGTGTGTATATATATACACACACACATATATGTGTATATACATTATATGTATATATATGTGTGTATATATACACACACATATTATATATAGGTTTGAGACACAGTCTTGCTCTGTTGCCCAGTTTATAGTGCAGTGGTATGGTCATAGCTCACTGCAGCCTCTAACTCCTAGGCTCAAGCGATCCTCCTGCCTCTGCCTCCTATATATCTGGGCCAACAGGCACGGGCCACCGCGCACTCCTTCCTATCAAGGAAAGTGACCTTCTTGAGGCCAGGACTCTGTTGGCATCATCTTCTGGTTCCTGTTGTCTAACACAGTGCCTGCATCACAGGACACAGTCAATGTGTGTTGAATGAATGAATGAATGGAGGAGGCAGGGGATGGGGAGGAGGGGGCAACAGATATCAGAGATGGGCTTTCATCCTTCAGAGCTCAGCTACTGCTTATCCTATGAATGGAGCTCAGTCCACAGGTGAGTTCTCTACTCCACTCAGCACTGAGCTCTAAGAAGCAGCTGCGGGGTAAAGGTTTGGGTGCAATGAACACCTCTAAGACAAAGGGCCTCTTCATCCTATTCTGTTGGCAGAAATATCAGACCAGTGAATGGAGTAACCAATCTTTTCTCTGTTGATTTAGAGCCCAGAGACACTGTGTCAGTCAGAGGTCACCTTTACTGTGAGGGTACATCTTTCTCCAGCAGTTAAAATTGTCCTTGACTTCCATCTCCTCCTGAGATCACTTGTGAAGGAGCTTCAAAAAATCTGGTGTTTTGGTTTGTTTGTTTGAGACAGGTTCTCACTCTATTGCCGAGGCTGGAGTGCAGTGGTGCGATCTTGGCTCACTGCAACCTCTGCCTCCCGAGCTCAAGTGATCCTCCTGCCTCAGCCTCCTGAGTAGCTAAGATCACAGGTGTGCATCACCATGCCCAGTTCGTTCTTTGCATCTTTGGTAGAGATAGGGTTTCTCCATGTTGGCCAGGCTGGTCCCAAACTCGTATGAAAAAGCCATCATGCAAGTAATACCACGATTTGATAAAGTGAGGTGGCAGGTGCACAGGTATCATGTTGCTCAGTATTCTCCTTATGTTTGAAATACTTTATGATTTAAAATAATTTAAGGGCCAGGCGCAGTGACTCACACCCATAATCTTAGCACTTTGGCAGGCTGAGGCAGGCAAATCACTTGAGCCCGGGAGTTGGAAATCAGCCTGGGTGACATAGTGAGACCCCGCCTCCACAAAGAAAAGAAAAAAGAAGAAAGAAATGAGAAAAACTTAGATGGGCATGGTGGCACGCAGCTGTAGTCCAAGCTACTCAGGAGGCTGAGGTGGGAGGATCACCTGAGCCTGGGGAGGTCGAGGCTGCAGTGAGCTGTGATTGCTCCCCTGTATGCCAGCCTGGGCAACACAGCAAGACCCTGTCTCAAAAACAAAATAATTTAAGGTGAATAGATTTACATTCATTGCAGAGCCCCTAGGAAAACAATGTCAAAATGTATACCCCCCGCCAAAAATAAGTTGACTTTTTGAAACCCGTGAAAATGTACATAAATGAAGAATCTTTCCAGTGAATAAATTAACAGGCCAGGTGGAAACCATCCTGGTGATTCCAATTTCATCGGTCTTCTTGAGTGTTTGCAAAGGAACCGCATACCTTCACATGAGCAGAAGAGACAGAAGATAGGTTTTTGCTTGCAGTAGGATTCCTGAGTGCCCATTACATAAACTTAAACTGTAGTCGTGACAGAGAATTAACTATGTACCTTGTAAACCTGTACAAATGGACAAGTATTTCCTATCTTCACTGTTTTGCTATCCTTTGCTTATGAGCTAGAAACAACTAGTTTGTAAATACTGCTACTAAGTCTTTACTAAGTACTACTACTTAGTAAATATCTACTTACAAAATACTAAAGCATTTACTGAGTATCAGTACTTAGCAAATGACCACATACAGAATACTAAAACATTTACTTAATAGCCATACTTAGCAAAGACTACTTCGATAATATGAAAGTATTTACTGTGTAGCAGTACTTAGCAAATGACTACATACAAAATGCTAACATATTTCCTGAGTAGCAGTACTTAGCAAACAACTATTACAAAATACTAATTAATTACAGATTTTGTGCAATTATGTAGTAGTGGTAAATATTAAAATACTTACTATTTTAAAAATACTCAAGTATTTACTAATTAGTAGTATTTACAAAAAAGTATTTTCAGATTGGAGTGTAGTGGCATGATCATGGCTCACTGTGGCCTCAACTTCCAGGATCAAGGGATCCTCCCACCTCAGCCTCCCGAGTAGCTGGGACCACAGGTGCATCCTACCACACCCAGCTAATTTTTAAGTTTTTTTGTAGAGACACGGTCTCCCTATGTTGTCCAGACTGGTCTTTTTAAAATTTTAATTTTAATTTTCTTCCTTCATTTTCTCTAGTTACCATGCTGCATTTTATTTTATTGATCACAGTTGGTGAACACACTGTGATGTGATTCCTAATATTCCAGCGGGATGTTACTCCTCAGGTCACAGGGGGTTAATACCCTGGGACAGTATTCCTCATATTCCAGGGCGGTGATACTCCTAAAGTCACAGTGTGTGTACCCCCTGTGATATTATTCGTCCTATTCTAGGGGGACGTTACTCCTAATGTCACAGGGATGTACACCCTGTGATATTATTCACAGTATACCAGAGGGTATTAATACTAATGTCACAATGCATGTACACCTTGGGATATTATTCGTAATATCCTAATGTCACAGGGTGTGTGTTCCCTGTGATATTGTTCCTAATATCCTAGATGGATATTGCTCCTAATGTCACAGGGCGTGTACACCTTGTCATATCATTCATAATATCCTAAAAGTATGTTACTCCTCATGTCACAGGGGGTGTTCACCCTGTGATATTACTCGTAATAGTGTTGTGGGACGTTACTCCTAATGTCACACGGGGTGTACACAGACTCACACAGTGATACAACCTGTAATATTCTATAGAAATGTTACTCAGAAATCACAGGGGCTGTACCTCCTGTGATATTATTCATCATATTCTAGGGGAATGTTACTACTATTGTCACATGGGGTGTACAGCCTGTGATATTACTCATCATATCATAGCGGGACGTTACTACCAATGTCACAATGTGTGTACACCGTGTGATGATTTGTAATATCCTAAAGAGTGTTGCTACTAAGGTCACAATGCATCTACACCCTCTGATAGTATTCAATATATCCTCGGGGGATGTCACTCCTAATGTCACACGAGGTGTACTCCCTGTGATATTATTTGTCATATCCTAGGAGGATGTTACTTTTAATGTCACCGGGGGTGTGTATCATGTGGATTCAACGCCAGTGATACTATTCCTAATATCCTAGGGGCATGTTCCTCCTAATGTCACATGGGGTGTACACCACGTGTGAACACCTGCTGTGATATTATTCGTAATATCCTAGGGGAATGTTACTCCTGATGGCACAGGCGGTGTACACCATGTGTGTACACCGCGTGTCTCATTATTCATAAAATCCTAGGGGAATGTTTCTCTCAATGTCACAAAGAGTGTACAAAATGTCACAGAAGGTGTTAACCTTGTGACGTTATCTGTAATACCCTAGAAGGATGTTATCACTAATAAAATAAAATATTTTATTTTATTCTACTAGATGGATACAAATTCCCTTGATTTAGAACATTTATAAACAGTGTATAACAGCTGGGACCATGTCATCTGGAAATGAAATGAAAGTTGATAGTTCATAAGCAGAAAATATTTCCACATGCCGGTTAGGTCCTAGTGATTTCATCATTATGGTTTTTTTTTATGATGAAGTATTTATTGATGATTCTTGGGTGTTTCTCGGAGAGGGGGATATGGCAGGGTCATAGGATGATAGTGCAGAGAAGGTCAGGAGATAAACACATGAACAAAGGTCTCTGGTTTTCCTAGGCTGAGGTCCCTGCGGCATTCTGCAGTGTTTGTGGCCCTGGGTACTTGAGATTAGGGAGTGGTGATGACTCTTAAAGAGCATGCTGCCTTCAAGCATCTGTTTAACAGAGCACATCTTGCACCGCCCTTAATCCATTTAACCCTGAGTTGACACAGCACATGTTTCAGAGAGCAGGGGCCTGGGGGAAAGGCCATAGATCAACAGCATCCCAAGGCAGAAGAATTTCTCCTAGTCAGAACAAAATGGAGTCTCGTATGCCCACCTCTTTCTACACAGACACAGCAACAATCTGATCTGTCCTTCCTTTCCCCACACTTCCCCCCCTTCTTTTCAACAAAACCGCCATCGTCCTCATGGCCCACTCCCGATGGTCGCTGTCTCTTCGGAGCTGTTGGATACACCTCCCAGACAGGGCGGCCGGGCAGAGGCGCTCCTCACTTCGCAGACGGGGCGGCCGGGCAAAGGTGCTCCTCACATCCCAGAAGATGGGCAGCCAGGCACAGACGCCCCTCACTTCCTAGAAGGGGTGGCGGCGGGGCAGAGGCTGTAATCTTAGCACTTTAGGAGGCCAAGGCAGGCTGTTGGGAGGTGGAGGTTGTAGCGAGCCGAGATCACGCCACTGCACTCCAGCCTGAGCAACATTAAGCACTCAGTGAGGGAGGCTCCATCTGCAATCCCAGCACCTCGGGAGGCTGAGGTGGGCAGATCACTCGAGGCCAGGAGCTGGAGACCAGCCCGGTCAACAGGGCGAAACCCCATCTCCACCAAAAACACAAAAACCAGTCAGTCGTGGCGGCACATGCCTGCAATCCCAGGCACTCGGCAGGCCGAGGCAGGCGAATCAGAGGAGCCCGAGGTAGGGAGGTTGCATCGAGCCGAGATCACGGCATTACAATCCAGCTTCGGCAACAGAGGGAGACTGAAAAAAGAAGGAAAGGGAGACCGAAGAAGGGAGGGGGAGAGGGAGAAAGAGGGACAGGGAGAGGGAGAGGGAGAGGGAGAGGGAGAGGGAGAGGGAGAGGGAGAGGGAGAGGGCCATCATTACGTTTTCTGACTTTTCTCCTTCGAGAGAGTAATTGCTTCCTCAAATCGATGGGTCTTCTTTGAAAATTCACGTAAGCTATAACTCCTGTCCTAAGCTTACTTGTACTTAGAGTTTTCATCAGAATGTTCGGCCGGACGCGGTGGCTCATTCCTGTAATCCCAGCACTTTGGGAGGCCGAGGAGGGCGGATCACGGGGTCAGGAGATCAAGACCAGCTTGGCCAACATGGTGAAACCCCGCCTCTACTAAAAATACAAAAACTTCGCCCGGTATGGCGGCGCGTGCCTGTAGTCCCAGCTATTTGGGAGACTGAGGCAGGAGAATGGCTTGAACCTGGGAGGCAGAGGCTACGGTGAGCCGAGATCACACCACTGCATTCCAGCCTGGGCAACAGGAGCAAAACTCCGTCTCAAAAAACAAAAAACAAAAAGAATCAAGTAAGGCGAAGTCACACTGATGACAGCCAATATTTGCGAACCAAGGAAGTATCAATTCAAGAGTTAACATAGATTGTTACTTTTGCCATCTCTTCTGTGCCAAGCAAGATATAGGCTCTGGGGCAACAGAAAGAAAAGAGACTCACTTGTTCCTCTCACAATTCTCAGTAATTTCTGAGATAGGGACAAAAGAAAATGTCCTGTCTGGAATTCAGGGAAAGCAGAACTGCAGGTCAGGGGATATTTCCGTTGAATTGTATGGAGTTGAAGCTGAAAATAGTCAAGAATGTACGTAAAATTCACTTTGCCTTGACTTTATGCATCCATCACAGAGAGATCACGCAGCGGGCACCCACGATCGGTTTCATCATCGCTCGCTTCCACTGGATCAACTCGAAATCAGCTCAGATGAGAGTGCTGAGTCTCAGAGGATGGACCTCTCACCCCTTGCCATACAGAGAAGTAGAAAGGATGGTATTCCAAATTCATGGCCAGACTCTGAGTCCCGGGTACTAGACTTCATGGTCTTCCAAAACTCAAAGGGTTGTGGTTTTGGTTTTCGTTTTGGTTTTGCTTTTTTGAGACGGAGTCTCATTCCATTGCCCAGACTGGAGTGCAGTGGAGTGATCTCGGCTCACTGCAACCTCCGCATCCCAAGTTCAAGCTATTCTCCTGGCTCAACCTGCTGAGTAGCTGAGATGACAGGCGCACGCCACTATGCCCGGCTCATTTTTTTCTATTTTTAGTAGAGACGGGGTTTCACCATGTTGTCCAGGCTGGTCTCCAACACCTGACCTTGTGATTCGCCTGCCTCAGCCTCCCAAAGTGCTGGGATTACAGGCGTGAGCCACTACACCTAGCTTCCAAAAGTTGTAAGCAGAGCTCAGAGGTCTTACCCACAGGCACATCTGAGGAGCATTTTTTGAAATGGTTTCCAGCTTCCACAATAGGAATGGAAGCCAAACTCCGAATTGATGACTCCTTTGAGGAAGTCGAGAGTGGTAAGGAAAGCCAGGAACAGGTCCAGGAGAGAGATGTGTCCCGAATGATCCTGTGCCCATGTTTTCTGGAACCTCTGATGTCATCTCAGTTGCCCTTTCTCTACTTGACACAGTGATTGTGGCACCCACTGGCCTAGCTGTGGTCTACAAGGAACCCCCAAAGGGAAGGGCACAGTGAGCAGGGGCATCGGCCTGAGGGACAAGGATTTGGGAGGGCAGGTTTGATGCAGGGAGAGGACTGGCCACATGCCATGTGTCTGGACTTAGACTGCCTGGTTCAAATTGGACTTCACCCTGTTTGACTTCATGATCTGGTACAAGTTCTATGAAAATGCGTTGCTCCTTTTCTAGTGTGTAAAATCATCATGAACTGTGCACTAATAACCGGGAGACTACAGAGATGAAATGACACAAGCTGCATAGACCACAGAGCTCAGAGCCTGGCCTTTATGAAGCCCTCAGTAAGGGTTCATGATGCCCTGGTGTCTGTCTTCATCCTCTTTATCCTCATCATCACCTTCATCATCCTTTTGTTGTTCTTAGGGAATAGTTAAGAGGGATTCATTCCCTGCTATCATGGGTGAGGTGTCTATGAAAAGGACAAGCAGTAGGGCAGGAAGGCGAAATTTTGAGGAAGATTTCTGAGACCCCCCACCACAAGCAAGAACAGAAACTCCACAGTCTGCTGAGCAGAGAGTTTGCACCTTGGTCTCCTCCCATCTGCCCCCCGCACTGTCCTGTTTGTCCTGAGGATGAGGAAACAAAGCAAGGCTCCCGACCGTCCATCCCTAAGCACTCACTGAACTGCCCTTCACCTCTGCTGGGCCATGACCACAGAGAACAGGTCCAGTGTCCTCCCTGCGTGGTGCACGATGGAGGCTCAGACTCCGTCCTCAAGGCTGGCAAGAAGACAGGGTGAGACATGAGCCTCCTGATACAGGTGACGGGTGTGGAGCCCACAGGACTGGAACCTCACACTACAGGGCTGGAGGCGCAGACTGAGTATTGACTATTCTATGACCTGGGGTCTCAAGGCACAGAGCTCCTCATTAGACACAGTCGCCCAAGTTCCCCAATCTCTACAGATTTCCTCATAAGAATGCAAGAAGAAGAGAAAAGTGAGTGTCCATAGAAGCTTTGGGGCTCTTCCTGTCATCAGGAGGAAGCTTATGTGTATTATTCGCCTCTTTCTTTTCTTTTTAAAGATCCAACTGCTTTCATTTTCATCTTTTATTATGGGAAAATATACCACGTATCAATACTAAAAGTTATAAATATATATGATTTCATCTAGAATGGCCACTATAAACACGACAATTTCCACTACTTTTCAGTTGGCAGTTGAATGACATTAAGTACATTCACATTGTTTAGCAACCATCACCGCCATCATCTCCAGAAGAGTTTTATCTTTCAAAATGGAAATTGCACCATTCACCAAACTCTCCACTCCTCTCTCTCACTCACCCAGGGGGCCACCATTCTAATTTGCAACTCTGTGAGTTTAACTACTCTAGAAACTTGATAGAAGTGGAATCATACCGTGGTGAATTTTTTTTTTCTTTTGGAGACAGAGTACTTCTCTGTCACCCAGGCTGGAGTGCAGCGGCGTGATCTCGGCTCACTGCAACCTCCATATCATGGGTCTGAGCGATTCTTGTGTCCCATTCTCCGGAGTAGCTGGGATTAAAGGTGTGCGCCGCCACACCCAGCTAATTTTTGTATTTTTAATAGAGAGGAGCTTTCACCATATTGGCCAGGCTGCTCTCGGACTCCTGACCTTAAGGGATCCGCCTGCCTCAGCCTCCCAAAGTGCTGAGGTTACAGGTGCGAGCCACTGAGCCTGGTCGTGTTTATCCTTTTGGGATTTATTTATTTCACTGACGATAATGTCTTCAAGGTTCATCCATGTTGCCGCCTGTGTCACAAGTGCCTGTCTGGTTTTGTTTTTGTTTTTGTTTTTTGGTTTTGTTTCATTTTGTTTTGTTTTGTGTTTACATGGAGTCTCACTCTGTCGCACAGGCTGGAGTGCAGTGGCACAATCTGGGCTCACTGCAGCCTCCACCTCCCGGGTTCAAGCGATTCTTGTGCCTCAGGGTCCCGAGTAGCTGGGACTATAGGCACACGCCACCACACTCGGCTAATTTTTTGCATTTTCAGTAGAGACACGGTTTCACCAAGTTGGCCAGGCTGGCCTTGAACTCCTGACCTCAGGTGATCCGCCCACCTCGGTCTTCCAAGATGCTGGGATTACAGGCTTGAGCCACCGCACCGGCCAGAAGTGCCTGCCTTTTGAAGGCTGAATAGTCTTCCACTGTATGACGGCACTGCAGTGTGCTTTCTCATTCATTTGTCCATGAACCCTTGGGTTGCTTCCACATTTTCGCTGTTGTGAAGAATGCTGCTATGAATATGGGTTCACAAATCTCTCTTCCACTAATGCCTTCTCATTCTTTTGGGTAGGTACCCACAAATGCAACTGCGGGAACATCTGATCATTCTATTTCTAGTTTTTCCGGTACACGCCATAGTATTTTCCCTTTTCCTTCACGGTTTTACATTCCCTTCAATCATATTCGAGCATTCCTACTTCCCTCTAGTCTCACCAGTGCTTGTTTGTTTATCATATCCATCCTAACGTGTGGTATCACATTATTGGTTTGATTTGCGTTTCCCTATGATGAGTGATTTTGACCATCATTTTAGATGCTTATTGGCCATTGCTACATCTTCTTTAGGGACGCGTCTACTCGAGTCTTCTGAGCATTGTGAATGGGATTCTTTGGGTTTCTTGTTGTTTAGTTCTAGCTGTTCTTGATATATGATGGATATCAGCCTCTTTTCAGATAGATGATTTGCAAATATGTTTCCTCATCCATGGGTTATCTTTTCACTCAGTTCACAGTGGTTTTTGCTGCACAAAAGTGTCTGTCATTTAGATGTAATCCAAGGAATCTAATTATCTTTTGTTGCCTATGCTTTTGGTGTCATATCCCAGAAAGGATTGCCCAATCTGTCATGAAAGTGTGGCCAATGTTTTCTTTTAGGCCTATGATACTTTTAGCACTTGGGGTTAGCTCTTCGGTCCAGTTGGTGTTAATTTTTGCACCTGGTGTGACATAGGGTCCACCTTCATTCTTCTGCATGTGGAAATCAATGTCCTCCGACACCATTTCTTGAGAAGGCTGCTTTTCCACCAATGAGCTTTCTTAGCACTCATATGAAAAATCATTTGAACATAGAGGTGAGAAGTTATTTCTGGGCTCAAAAACAAACAAACAACGAGGGACAACAGATAAGGATACAGAATGGGCCGGGCGCGGTCGCTCAGGCCTATAACTCCAGCACTTTGGGAGACTGAGGTGGGCGGATCATCTGAGGTCAGGAGTTCAAGACCAGCCTGACCGACAGGGAGAAACCCCCGTCTCTACTACAAATACAACATTAGCTGGGCGTGCTTGCGCATGCCTGAAATCCCAGCTACTCGGGAGGTGGAGACAGGAGAGTCGCTTGAACCCAGGAGGCAGAGGTTGCAGTGAGCCATGATTGCACCATTCCACTCCAGCCTGGGCAACAAGAGGGAAACTCCATCTCAAAACAAAAAACAAAAAACCACCATGAATTCAAGAGGAGAAAGAGAAGATCTTCAAAACCAGCATAATGAGAAAGTTGGGAAGCTTCTTACCAAAGCATCTGGAAATAGACAAGAAATTCTTGTGAACTCCAATTTTCATACTGTACTGTCAAACACTAGAACTCACTGATTCCATCTTGCTATATTTTGGGACCGAATTATCCACTTAGCTTCATTCCCCATCCCACCCCTTCTGTTCCCAGCGTCTGTTACTCTCCACCTTCCTGAGATTCCCTTTGTGTGTAGGTGTGTGATGGAGTCTCTTTCTGTTGCCTAGGTTGGGGTACACAGGCAGAATCCGGGCTCAATGCCACCTCCGCCTCCGGAGTTCAAGCGCTTCTTGGGCCTCAGCCTTCCGAGTAGCTGAGACTGCAGGCACGCGTCACCATGCCCGGCTAATTGTTTGTGTTATTAGTAGAGACGGGGTTTCACCAAGTTGTCCAGGCTGGTCTCGAACTCCTGGCCTCAAGTGATCCGTGCGACTCGGCCTCCAAAAGTGATGGGATTACAGGCCTTAGCCACCACATCTGGCCAAGATTTTCTTTTTTATTCCTACATAGAAGTGAGGACATGTAATATTTGTCATTCTGTGCCTGCCTTACTTCACTTAACATACAGACCCTGCAGTCTCATCCATTTTTTCTGCAGTGGAGAGGATTTTATTCCTCTTGAGGCTGAAGAATACTTCATTGTGTGTGCATACCACAGTTTCTTCATTGAAACAAATTTCTAAAAAGCAAATATTTTTAAGATGTCTCGGAATGTGAAACTTTAGGGATACTGTGCCCATTTTATTCTTTTCGATTTCTCATTTTATGTCTATGTAAGTGTATAACAAAGCAACAATCAATGTGTGTAGAAATCTATAAGTTCAAGAAATGCACAATGAAAATGCTAAGTGGTGGCTGGGCGCCGTTGCTCACACCTGTAATCCCGGCACATTGGGAGGCCAAGGCGGGCGGATCACCTGAGGTCGGGAGTTGAAGACCAGCGTGACCAATATGGAGAAACAATGTCTCTACTAAAAATACAAAAAAAAAAAAAAAAAATTAACGGGGCATGGTAGCACATGCCTGTAATCCTAGCTACTCGGAAGGCTGAGACAGGAGAATTGCTTGAATACGGGAGGCAGAGGTTGCAGTGAGCCGAGATTGTGCCATTGCACTCCAGCCTGGGCAACTAGAGTGAAACTCCGTCTCAAAAAAAAAAAAAAAAAAAAAAAAAGAAAGAAAGAAAGAAAGAAAGAAAAAGAAAAGAAGAAAAAAAGAGAAAATATTACTTCCATAATCGCAGGGGGTGTTCACCCCTGACGATACTGTTTTCTAATATCCAGGGAAGGAGAGTATGATATTACTCCCAATGTCGCAGGGGTTGTACACCTTTTTGTGATATTGTGTCTAATATCCAAGCAAACAGAGGATGACATTAGTTCCAATATCGCACAGGGTGGACTCCCCCCGGGATACTGTTCTGAATATCCCAACGGGGAGAGGATGATATTACCCCCCATATCGGAGGAAATGCACACCACCCCTGGGATTTAACGCCTGATATCCAGAGAGGAAAAGAATGATATGACTCCCAACACGGTAGGAAATGCATACCCGCGCTGTGATAGTTTTGCCAATATCCGGGGGGCAGAGGACGATATTACTTCCAACATCGAAGAGTGTGTACACCCCCTCTGTGATCTTGTTGCTAACATCCAGGTTTGGGGAGGACGATATTACTCCCAATATCACAGGCGGAGTACACCCCCCGTGACCTTGTTCGTAATTTCCTGAGTGGAGAGGATGATATTACTCCCAATATCGCAGGAGTGTACACCCCACTGTGATGGATTTCTAAATACTCAGGGCGGGATAGGATAATATTACTCCCAATATCGCAGAAGGTGTACATCTCTGCTGTGATATTTTTCATAGTATCCAGGGAAAAAGAGGATGATACTTTCCAAATAGCCGGGGTTTTCCACGACGCCCGCGCCGTGATGTTGTTCCTAATATGCAGGTGGGCAAAGAATCATATGACTGCGAATATCGCAGGTGGTGTACAGCCCCCTTGTAATGTTGTTCCCAATATCCAGGGAAGGAGGGAACGATATAACTACCAATATCACATCAGCTGTACCACTGTGATTTCTTTTCTAAAACCCGTGGCACAGAGGATGATATTACTTTCAATATCGCACAGGTGTACACACTTCACCCCGTGATATTGTTCCTAATAGCCAGAGGGCGAGTATAGGGAAAAGAAAGAGAGATCAGACTGTCACTGTGTCTATGTAGAAAGGGAAGACATAAGAGACTCCATTTTGAAAAAGACCTGTACTTTAAACAATTGCTTTGCTGAGATGTTGTTAAATTGTAGCTTTGCCCCAGCCGCTTTGACCCAGCCACTTCGACCCAAGTTGGAGCTCACAAAAACATGTGTTGTATAAAATCAAGGTTTAAGGGATCTAGGGCTGTGCAGGACATGCCTTGTTAACAAAATGTTTACAGGCAGTATACTTGGTAAAAGTCATCGCCATTCTCTAGTCTCAATAAACCAGGGGCACAATGCACTGTGGAAAGCCGCAGTGATCTCTGCCCTTGAAAGCGGGGTATTGTCCAAGGTTTCTCCCCATATGATAGTCTGAAATATTTCCTCAAGGGATGAGAAAGACCTGACTGTCCCCCAGCCTGACACCCGTAAAGGGTCTGTGCTGAGGTGGATTAGTGAAAGAGGAAAGTCTCTTGCAGCTGAGATGGAGGAAGGCCACTGTCTCCTGCTTGCCCCTGGGAACTGAATGTCTCGGTGTAAAACCCGACTGTACATTTGTTCAACTCTGACATAGGAGAAAAGCTGCCCTGTGGTGAGAGGTGAGACATGTTGCCAGTAATGCTGCCTTGTTATTCTTTACTCCGCTGAGATGTTCAGGTGGAGAGAAACATAAATCTGGCCTACGTGCACGTCCAGGTATAGTACCTTCCCTTGAACTTAATCATGATATAGATTCTATTGCTCCCATGTCTTTTGCTGACCTTCTCTTTATCATCACCCTGCTCTCCTACTACATTCCTTCTTGCAGAAATAATGAAAATAATAATCAATAAAAACTGAGGGAACTCAGAGGCTGGTTCCGGTGCAGGTCCTTGGTGTGCTGAGTGCCAGTCCCCTAGACACACTGTTGTTTCTTTCTACTTTGTCTCTGTGTCTTATTTCTTTTCTCCGTCTCTCATGCCACCCGACTAGAAATACCCACAGGTGTGAAGGGGCAGGCCACCCCTTCATCTGCCACCCAACGCAGGTGCCTTTCTCTAGGGTGAAGGTATGCTAACAACGTGAGCATTGAGGACAGCCGACGAGAGATTCCTGAGTACGTCCACAGTCAGCCTTGCGGTAAGCTTGTGCCCTTGGAGGAATCCAGGGTAACAATGGGGCAAATTGAAAGTAAATATGCCTCTTATCTCAGCTTCATTAAAATTCTCTTAAGAAGAGGGGGAGTTAAAGCTTCTACAGAAAATCGAGTCAGGCTATTTCAAACAATAGAACAATTCTGCCCATGGTTTCCAGAATAGGGAACTTTAGATTTAAAAGATTGGGAAGAAATTGGCAAAAACTAAAACAAGCAACTAGGGAAGGTCAAATCATCCCACTTACAGTATGGAATGATTGGGCCATTACTAAAGCAACTTTAGAACCATTTCAAATAGAAGAAGACAGCATTTCAGTCTTTGATGCCCCTGAAAGCTGAGTAATAGATTGTGAAGAAGAGGCAGGAACAGAGTTAAAAAAGGAATGGAAAGTTCACGTTGTAAAAATGCAGTAGAGCCTGTAATGGCTTGGTCAACACAAAATGTTGACTATAATCAGTTACAGGAGGTAATATATCCTGAATCATCAAAACTGGGGGAAGGAGTTCCAGAATTATTTGGGCCATCAGAGTTTAAACCAAGATGGCCACCAACTCCTTCTCCCGAGGTTCAGATGCCTGTGACATCACAATCTCAAAAGCCAATCCAGGCACAGTATCCGCAATAGCAGCCAGTAGAAAATAAAACCCAACCATCGGTAGTTTGTCAACACCACCCACCAGCCGAATGTCAGTATCCGCCATCTCCAGAGGTTCAGTATGGATCTCAGGCTGTGTGTCCTGTGCCAAATAGCAAGGCACTATAGCAACAACCCAGGGCGATGGCGTTTGATCCTACATTACCACCTAGTGGACAAGATAGTGCGCTGCATGAGACCATTGCTACAGCCAGAAAACGGGGAGATCTTGAGGCATGACAGTATCCGGTAATGTTACAACCGATGCCGGTCGGGAAAGGGAGTCAAGCAGGAGCGTCTGTCTGAACTGAGGCTAGATATGAATCTTTCACCATGAAAATGTTAAAAGATATGAAAGAAGCAGTTAAACAATATGGACCCACCTCTCCTTATATGAGAACATTATTAGACTCCATTGCTTCTGGAAATAGACTTATTCCTTATGATTGGGAAATTTTGGCTAAATCTTCCCTTTCACCCTCTCAGTATCTACAGTTTAAAACCTGGTGGATTGATGGGGTACAAGAACAGGTACGGAAAAATCAGGCTATTAACCCTGTTGTTTATATAGATGCAGACCAATTGCTAGGAAGAGGTCCAAATTGGGGCACTATTAACCAACAATCAGTAATGGAAAATGAAGCTATTGAACAACTAAGGGCTATTTGCCTCAGGGCCTGGGAAAAGATTCAGGACCCAGGAATCTCCTGCCCTTCTTTTAGTTCAATCAGACAAAGCTCTAAAGAGCCATATCCAGACTTTGTGGCAAGGTTGCAAGATGCAGCTGCAAAATCCATTGCAGATAATAACGTCCGAAAAGTTATTGAAGAAATAATGGCTTCTCAAAATGCAAATCCAGAATGTCAATCGGCCATAAAGCCATTAAGAGGAAAGGTTTCAGCAGGAGTTGATGTAATTACAGAATAGGTGAAGGACTGTGATGGGATTGGAGGAGCTATGCATAAAGCAATGCTATTGGCTCAAGCAATTACAGGGGCTGCTTTAGGAGGACAAGTTAAAACTTTTGGGGGAAAATGTTATAATTGTGGTCAAATCGGTCATCTAAAAAAGAATTGCCCAGGCTTAAATAAACAGAGCAATAAAAAGGAGCCACCTGGCCTGTGTCCAAGATGTGGAAAAGGAAAACATTGGGATAAGGAATGTCGTTCTACATTTGATAAAAATGGACAACCATTGTCAGGAAAAGGGAAGAGGGACCAGTCCCAGGCCCTGCAACAAAGTGGGGCATTCTTGATTCAGCCATTTTTTCTTCAGGGTTTTCAGGGACAACAACGCCCACAGTAAATACCACCATTTCAGGAAATCGGCCAATTACAACACTACAACAGTTCTCCCCCGCCACAGCAGGCAGCGCTGCAGTAGATTTATGTTCTACACAAATGATTTCTTTACTCCCTGGAGAGCCCCCCCAAAAGATTCCTACAGGGGTATATGGCCCGCTGCCAGAAGGGACGGTAGGCCTTATTTTAGGACGATCAAGTCTAAATCTGAAGGGAGTTCAAATTCATACTGGGGTAATTGATTCAGATTATAAAGGGGAAATTCAGTTAGTGATCAGCTCTACTGTTCCCTGGAGTGCCAATCCAGGTGATAGAATTGCTCAATTACTGCTCTTGCCTTATATTAAAATTGGGGATAGCAAAACAGAAAGAAGAGGAGGGTTTGGAAGTACCAACCCTGCAGCGAAAGTTGTTTATTGGGCTAGTCAGGTCTCAGAGAACAGACTTGTGTGTAGAGTTACTGTTCGGGGAAAGCAGTTTGAAGGATTAGTAGGTACTAGGGTTGAAGTTTCTATCGTTGCCTTAAATCAATGGCCAAAAAAAATTGGTCTAAACAAAAGCCTGTTGCAGGATTTTTTGGTGTGGGCACTGCCCCAGAAGCGTATCAAAGTGCCAAAATTTTACATTGTCTAGGACCTGATAATCAAGAAAGTACAGTTCAGCCTATGATTACTTCTATTCCAATTAATTTATGGGGCCGAGACTTATTAGAACAGTGGTATGCAGAGATTACTATTCCAGTCTCCGTATACAGCCCCCCGAGTCAAAAAATCATGACACAAATGGGATATCTCCCTGGCAAAGGACTAGGGAAAAATGGAGAAGACATTAAAGTTCCAGTTGAGGCTAAGGGAAATCCAGAAAGAAAAGGACTAGGGTATCCTTTTTCGGGGTGGCCACTGTAGAGCCTCCAAAACTCATTCCATGAGCTTGGAAAACGGAAAAGCCTGTATAGGTAAATCAGTGGCCACTACCAAAACAAAAGCTGCAGGCCTTACACTTATTGGCAAAGGAACAATTAGAAAAGGGACATATTGAGCCTTTATTTCCGCCTTGGAATTCTCCTGTGTTTGCAAGTCAGAAAAAATCAGGCAGAGGGCGCATGCTAACCGATTTAAGAGCCGTTAATGCAGTAATTCAACCCATGGGGCTTCTCCAACCTGGGCGGCCCTCTCCAGCCATGATCCCCAAAGATTGGCCTTTAATTATAATTGATCTGAAGGATTGCTTTTTTACCATTCCTCTGGCAAAACAGGGTTTTGAAAAATTTGCTTTTACGATACCAGCCATAAATAATGAAGAACCAGCCACCAGATTTCAGTGGAAAGTGTTGCCTCAGGGAATGCTTAGTAGTCTTAACTATGTGTCAGACTTTTGTAGCTCAAGTTCTTCAACCAGTTAGAGACAAGTTTTCAGACTCTTATATCATTCATTATCTTGATGATATTTTGTGTGCTGCAGAAACAAGAGACAAATTAATTGACTGTTACACATTTCTGCAGACACAGGTTGCAAACGCAGGCCTGACAACGGCATCTGATAAGATTCAGATCTCCACTCCTTTTCATTATTTGGGAATGCAGATAGAGGAGAGAAAAATTAAACCACACAAGGTAGAAATAAGAAAAGACACATTAGGAACATTAAATGACTTTCAAAAATTGCTGGGAGATATTAATTGGATTCGGCCAACTCTAGGCATCCCTACTTATGCCACGTCAAATTTGTTCTCTCTCTTCAGAGGGGATCCAGACTTGAATAGTAAAAGAACATTAACTCCAGAGGCAACTAAAGAAATTGAATTAGTTGAAGAAAAAATTCAGTCAGCACAAGTAAATAGAATAGATCACTTAGCCCCAGTTCAACTTTTAATTTTTGCTACTGCATATTCTCCAACAGGCATTATTGTTCAAAATACAGATCTTGTGGGGTGGTCATTCCTTCCTCACAGTACACTTCAGACTTTTACATTGTACTTAGATCAAATGGCTACATTAATTGGTCAGGCAAGACTACGAATAGTAAAATTGTGTGGAAATGACCCAGATAAAATCACTGTTCCTTTAAACAAGGAACAGGTTGGACAAGCTTTATCAATTCTGGTGCATGGCAGATTGGTCTTGCTGATTTTGTGGGAATTATTGATAATCATTACCCACAAGCAAAAATCTTCCAGTTTTTGAAATTGACTACTTGGATTTTACCTAAAATTACCAGACATAAACCTGTAGAAAATGCTCTGACCGTGTTTACTGAGGGATCCAGCAATGGAAAAGTGGCTTACACTGGGCCAAAAGAATGAGTCATTGAAACTCAATATCACTCACCTCAAAGAGCAGAATTGATTGCTGTCATTTCAGTGTTACAAGATTTTAATCAGTCTATTAACGTTGTTTCAGATTCTGCATATGTAGTACAGGCTACAAGGGATGTTGAGACAACCGTAATCAAATATAGGATGGATGATCAGTTAAATCAGCTGTTTAAATTGTTACAACAAACTGTGAGAAAAGAGAAATTTCCCATTTTATATTACTCATATTTGAGCACACACTAATTTCCCAGGGCCTTTAACTAAGGCCAATGAACAAGCTGATTTGCTAGTATCATCTGCCTTCATGGAAGCACAAGAACTTCATGCCCTGATTCATGTAAATGCAACAGGTTTAAAAACAAATTTGATATCACATGGAAACAAGCAAAAATATGGTACAACATTGTGCTCAGTGTCAAGTCTTACACCTGCCCACTCAAGAGGCAGGAGTTAATCCCAGAGGTTTATGTCCTGATGAATTATGACAAATGGATGTTACACACGTACCTTCATTTTGAAAATTGTCATTTGTCCATGTGACAGTTGATACTTATTCACATTTCATATGGGCAACCTGCCAGACAGGAGAAAGTACTTCCCATGTTAAAAGACATTTATTATCTTGTTTTGCAGTCATGGGAGTTCCAGAAAAAATTAAAACAGATAATGGGCCAGGATACTCTAGTAAAGGATTTCAAATATTCTTAAATCAGTGGAATATTACAAACACATCAGGAATCCCTTCTAATTCCCAAGGACAGGCCATAATTGAAAGAACTAATAGAACACTCAAAGCTCAATTGGTTAAACAAAAAAAAAAAAAAAAAAGGGAAAAAGACAGTAATGAGTATAACACTCCCCAGATGCTAGTTAATCTAGCACTCTATACTTTAAATTTTTAAAATATATATAGAAATCTGACCACTACTTCTGCAGAACAACATTTGACTGGTAAAAAGAACAGCCCACATGAGGGAAAACTGACTTGGTGGAAACACAACAAACATAAAACTTGGAAAATAGGTAAGGTGATAACATGGGGGAGAGGTTTTGCTTGTGTTTCAGCAGGAGAAAATCAGCTTCCTGTTTGGGTACCCACTAGACATTTGAAGTTCTACAATGAACCCATCAGAGATGCAAAGGAAGGCGCCTCCGCAGAGACAGAGAACCCGCAATCGAACATCATCAACTCGCAGGGTGAACAAAATGGTGATATCAGAAGAACAGATGAAGCTGCCATCCACCAAGAAGGTGGAGCCTCCGACCTGGGCCCAGCTAAAGAAGCTGACACAGTTAGCTGAAAAAAGCCTGGAAAACACCAGGGTAACACAAACTCCAGAGAATATGCTGCTTGCAGCTTTCGTGATTGTATCAACGGTGGTAAGTCTCCCTATGTCTGCAGGAGCCGCTGCAGCTAACTATACCTATTGGGCCTATGTGCCTTTCCCAGCCTTAATTCGGGCAGTCACTTGGATAGATAATCCTATTGAAGTAGATGTTAATAACAGTGCATGGGTACAAGGCCCCACAGATGACCGTGGCCCTGCCCAACCTGAAGAAGAAGGAACGATGATAAACATTTCCACTGGGTACCATTATCCTCCTATTTGCCTGGGAAAAGCACCACGATGCTCAATGCCTACAATCCAAAATTGATTGGTAGAAGTACCTACTGTCAGTGCCACCAGTAAATTTACTTATCATAGGATAGGTGGAATGTCACTTGAGTCACAAATGAATAATTTACAGAATTCCTCCTATCAAAGATCATTACAATTTAGCCCTAAATGGAAACCATGTCCCAAGGAAATTCCAAAAGAATCAAAAGACCCAGAAGTCTTAGTTTGGGAAGAATGTGTGGCTGATACTGCAGTGGTACTACAAAACAATACATTTGGAACTATTATAGACTGGGCCCCTCGAGGCCAATTATATTATGATTGTATGGGCCAGACTCACTCATGTTCACAGGCTCCATCTGTCTGGCCCACTAATCCAGCCTATGATAGTGATTTAACTAAAAAGCTAGACCAGGTTTATAGAAGGCTAGAATCACCCTATCATTGGAAAGGGGGTGAAAAGGGGATTTCATCACCCTGACCAAAGTTACTTAGTCCTGTTGTTGGTCCTGAACACCCAGAATTATGGAAGCTCACTGTGGCCTCATACCACGTTAGAATTTGGTCTGGAAATCAACTTATGGGAAGAAGAAATCATAAGCCATATTATACTATTAACCTAAGTTCCAATCTGACAATTCCTTTGCAAAGTTGTGTAAAACCCCCTTCTATGCTGGTTGTAGGAAACATAGTTCTTAAACCAGATTCCCAAACTATAACCTGTGAAAATTGCAGGTTGTTTACTTGCATTGATTCAACTTTGGATTGGCAGCATCGTGTTCTGTTAGTAATGGCAAGAGAAGGCGTGTGGATCCCCGTGTCCACGGACCAACCGTGGGAGGCTTCTCCATCCGTACATATCATCACAGAAGTATTAAAAGGAGTCCTAACCAGATCTAAAAAATTCATTTTTACTTTAATTGCAGTGATTATGGGTCTTATTGCAGTGACAGCTACTGCTGCAGCTGCTGGAATTGCTTTACACTCCTCTGTTCAAACTGCAGAATATGTGAATAATTGGCAAAAGAATTCCTCAAAATTGTGGAATTCTTAGACTCAAATAGATCAAAAATTGGGAAATCCAATTAATGATCTTAGACAAACTGTTATCTGGATGGGAGATAGGCTCATGAGCTTGGAATATCTTTCTCAGTTACAGTGTGACTGGAATACATCAGATTTTTGTATTACACCTGGAGCCAAGAACGAATCTGAACATCACTGGGACATGGTTAGATGCCATCTACAAGGAAGAGAAGATAATCTAACCTTAGATGTTTCTAAATTGAAAGAACAAATTTTTGAAACATCAACAGCCCAGTGAAATCTGGTGCCGGAAAGGGAGGCAATGGTAAAATCTGTTAATAGCCTCACAAATCTTAACCCTGTCACTTGGGTTAAAACCACTGGAAATTCCACTATTGCAAATTTTGTATTAATCCTTGTATGTCTGTGTTCTCTATTGTTATTCTACAGGTGTATCCGGCAGCTCTGGAGAAACAGTGACCAGCGAGAATGGGCCATGATGACGATGGCGGTTTTGTCAAAATGAAAAGGGGGAAATGTAGGGAAAAGAAAGAGAGATCAGACTGTCACTGTGTCTATGTAGAAACGGAGGACATAAGAGACTCCATTTTGAAAAAGACCTGAACTTTAAACAATGGCTTTGCTGAGATGTTGTTAATTTGTAGCTTTGCCCCAGCCACTTGGACCCAGCCACTTGGACCCAACTTGGAGCTCACAAAAACATGTGTTGTATAAAATCAAGGTTTACGGGATCTAGAGCTGTGCAGGATGTGCCTTGTTAACAAAATGTTTATAGGGAGTATACTTGGAAAAAGTCATTGCCATTCTCTAGTCTCAATAAACCAAGGTCACAATGCACTGTGGAAAGCCGCAGGGACCTCTGCCCTTGACAGCGGTGTGTTGTCCAAAGTTTCTCCCCATGTCACAGTCTGAAATATGGCCTCGTGGGATGAGAAAGGCCTGACTGTCCCCCAGCCTGACACCCGTAAAGGGTCTGTACTGAGGTGGATTAGTAAAAGAGGAAAGTCTCTTGCAGCTGAGATGGAGGAAGGCCACTGTCTCCTGCTTGCCCCTGGGAACTGAATGTCTCGGTGTAAAACCCGACTGTACACTTGTTCAACTCTGACATAGGAGAAAAGCTGCCCTGTGGCGGGAGGGGAGACATGCTTGCAGTAATGCTGCCTTGTTATTCTTTACTCCGCTGAGATGTTCAGGTGGAGAGAAACATAAATCAGGCCAACGTGCACGTCCAGGTGCAGTACCTTCCCTTGAACTTAATCATGATATAGATTCTTTTGCTCCCATGTCTTTTGTTGACCTTCTCCTTATTATCACCCTGCTCTCCTACTACATTCCTTTTTGCAGAAATAATGAGAATAATAACCAATGAAAACTGAGGGAACTCAGAGGCCGGTGCCGGTGCAGGTCCTTGGTGTGCTGAGTGCCAGTCCCCTAGACCCACTGTTGTTTCTTTCTACTTTGTCTGTGTGCCTTATTTCTTTTCTCCGTCTCTCATCCCACGAGACTAGAAATACCCACAGGTGTGGAGGGGCAGGCCACCCCTTCAGCGAGAGCATGATATGACTCCTAATATCACAGGGGGTTTGACACCAATATCCCAGGGGGTGGACACCCCCCTGGGATGTTGTTCCTAATATCCAGGGGGAGAGAGGGTGATATTACTCCCAATATCGCAGGGGATATAAACCACCCCTGTGATATTACTCCTAATATCCAGGCGGAGAGAGGAAGATATTACTCCCAATATCGCAACAGGTGTACCAACCGCATGATTTCGTTTTGAACATCCGGGGGGCAGAGGATGATATTACTCCCCGTGTTGCAGGGAGTGTACCCACCCATGTGATACTCTTCCTGATATCCAGAGGGCGACAGGATATTATTCCCAATATTGCAGGGGTTGCACACATCCCTGGGAAACTCTCCCTCATATCCAGAGGGAGAGAGGATGATATCACTCCCACTACCGCAGGGGGCGTACACGGCCCTGTGATACTCTTCCTCATATCCAGAGGGAGAGAGGCTGATATTACTCCCAATATCGCAGGGGGTGTACACAACCCTGTGATATTGTTCCTCATATGCAGAGCGAAAGAGGATGATATGACTCTCAATATCGCAGAGGGTGTATGACCCTCTTGTCATATTGTTCTTAGTACCTTGGGAGGGAGAGGATAAGATTCCATTGAGTATCGCAGGGAATGTACACCCTTCCACTCTGATACCCTTCCTAATATCCAGGGGAAGAGAGGATAATTTTACTCCCAATATCGCAGAGGCAGTACACCCCCCACCCCGTGCTATTGTTCCTAATATGCAAGGGGGGAGAGGATGATACTTCTCCCAATATCGCAGGGCTGTTCACATCCCCAGTTACATTTTTCCTAATATCTAGGGGAGAGACAATTAGATGACAGCAAATATCGCAGGGTGTGTCCATCCCTTCCTGATATTGTTCCTAATATCCGGGGGGAAGAGGATGATATCAAATATCAAAGGGGGTGTACAGGTCCCCCCACGATATTGTTCTTAATATTCATGAGGGGAGATGACGATACTACTCGAAATATTGCAGGGGATATTCACAGCCCCTGTGATATTGTTGCTAATATCCACGGGGGGAGAAAATAATACTACTTCTAATATCGCAGGTGGTGTACACCCCACCTGAAATATTGCGCCGAATATCCAAAGAGGGAGAGGATGGTATTCATACCAATATCAAAGTGTGTGTACATGCCCCTTGTGATATGGTTTGTAATATCCAGGGGGCGGGAGAACGATATTAGACCCAACATCACAGAGGGTGTACACTACCCCTGTGATATAGTCCCTAACTTCCAGAGGGGAGAGGATGATATCACTCCCCATATCTCAGAAGTTGTACAACCCCCGTGATATTGTTCGTCATATCCAGGGAGGCACAGGATGACATTACATCCAATTTCGCGACAGGCGTACACGCACACTGTGATATTTTGCCTCATATCCAAGAAGGGAGAGGATGATATTACTCCCAAGAAAGCAGTGGGTGTACATTACCCCTGAGTTGTTGTCTCTAATATCCGGGGGCGGGGTGGAGAGGATAACATCCCCTCAACTTTGGCAGGTGGTTGGACGCCCCTTGTGGTATTGTTTTTAATATCCAGCGGGGAAGACAAGAATACTATTTTGGATAGTCCGATTCATCCACTCCACCTTTCCGGAACTCTGAGGCCGGTAGGCGGCATGTAGTTTCCATGTGATCCCCGATACCTGTGCCGTCTTCTGTTCCCCAAGTCAGCCACAAACGCAGGCCCGTTATCTGAGCCGATCCGTAAGGGCAGTCCAAATCTAGGAATGAGATCTCAAAGAAGCACACGGGCTAGTTCACGAGCTTTCTCAGTTCGTGTTGGAGAAGCCTCCACCCACCCAGAGTAGGTACACCCAAGAACAAGTAAATACTTGTTACCTCCACACTTTGGCATCTCTGTGAAGTCTACCTGGAGATCTTGAAAGGGGCTGCTCCATCAGCTTGTATGCCGGACTCAATGGCTGGACCTTGCCTAGCCTTATGCTGTCGGCAGGTTACACACCACACGGCTGCGTCACCGTGTTGGCAAGGGCTGACAAATGCGCGATGTCGAAATACTGGCCTAACAACTTTTGCGGTGATTCCTGACCTAGATGGGTGGTTTCATGGAAAGCCAGTACAACTGTGGCTCCTAGCAGCTGTGGCACAGCTGCTCTCCCATCTGGTAACCCAGTCGATCCTTTCTCCATCACTTGTCCTTCCCTCTACCTGGAGAAAGTCTCTTTCTTCTTTAGAAGAAGTAGGTAGAAGATCAGGTGCCTGAGGGAGCAGAGGGGCTGTGACTGGTGCCCGGAAGGGGGCAGATGCTGCTTTTCCAGCCTCTGAGTCAGCGCGGGAATTCCCCAAACCCACCAAGGTGGAAGCTCGCAGGTGTCCTCTGCGATGCGTAACTGCCACCTTGTGGGGTTTCCATACTGCTTCTAATCATTGCAAGATTCCTTGTTGATATTTTCTGTCTTTTCCCCCAGAGTTCAATAGGCTCTTTTCTTTCTAGAATGCTGCATGCGCTTGAAGCGTTCAAAAGGCATACCGAGAATCAGTGTAAATGTTGACAGTCTTACCTTCAGGGAGTTCTGAGGCCCGAATTAAAGCAATGAGTTCAGCTTTCTGGGCTGAAGTGCCCTGGGGCAACGATCTGGCTTCAACCACAGTGTCCAGGGTTACCACTGCATACCCTGCACATCTCTCTCCTTGTGGCTTGATGAAGCTGCTCCCGTCCACTTACAGTTCCCGGTCTACTGATGCCCAAGGCTGGTCCTGGAGGTCAGGTCTGCTAGAGTCAACTGCGTCCAACACTTGTACACGATCATGCTCGACAGGGCTCTCTCTGATACCGGGAGCAAGGTGGCAGGGTTTAGGGTGTTCCAAACTTCAGTGGTTATATGGGGATTTTCACAGAGCAAACTTTGGTACTTGGTGAGTCTAGCATTCATTAGCCAACAGTGTCCTTTAGTATTCATTAGAGTCAGCACAGCATGGGGGGCCTTTATGTGCAGGTTTTGCCCAGGAGTCAGCTTATTTGCTTCTTGTACTAGCAGGGCAGTTGCTGCCAAGGCCCTCAAACACGGGGGCCATCCTTTAGGAACCCCGTCTAGTTGTTGAGAGAGGTAGGCCACCAGCCTCGGCCAGGGCCCCACAGTTTGGGTGAAAACTCCAACTGCCATCTTTTCTCTCTCTGACGCATACAATGGAAAAGGCTTTGTCAGATCAGGTAGCCCCAGGGCTGGGGCTGCCATCAGTTTTTTCCTTTAACTCATGAAAGGCTTGCTGCTGTTGGGATCCCCATTCGAGAGGTTCCTGGTCCCCCCCTTTGTGACCTCATACAAATGCTTGGCTCACACTGCAAAGCTTGGGATCCACAGTCTACAAAACCCCACAGCTCCTAAGAATTCTCTCACATGCCTTCCGCTCTTAGGCTCCGGTCGATTGCAAATCACCTGCTTTCTTTCTGCTCCCAGGCTGCGTTCCCCATGCCAGATAGTAAATCCCAAGGAACGTACCCGCTGTCGGCCGATCTGAGCCTTTTTCTTGGACACCTTATACCCACAGTCCTCCAGGTGCCGGAGCAGGGCATCTATTCCCTTGGCACACCCGCCTGCCATAGGGTGTCCCAGCAAAAGGTCATCAACCTACTGGAGCAACAGGCAGCCTATGTTTCTGGTGGGAAACTTCTGGAGGTCTGGGGCCAACGCCTCCCCGAAGATGGTGGGGAAGTTCTTGAACCCTTGGGGAAGCCGGGTCCAAGTGTACTGAGTAGTGACACCTGACTCCGGATCTTCCCACTGAAAGGCAAACAGCTTCTGGCTCTCTGGGGCTAATCTGATATGAAAGAAAGCTTCTTTCAGGTCCAAGCAGGTGAACCAGCTGTCCTCAGCTGGCAGCAACCCCAACAATGTGTACGGGTTAGGTAGTGTTGGATGGAAAGTCATTGTAGCTTGATGAAGCAAGCGCAAATCCTGTACCGGCCTGTAGTCCTTGGTCCCTGGCTTGGGAACAGGCAGGAGGGGAGTGTTCCATGGGACTGAGAAGGAACTCGAATTCCAGAAGTTCTTAGGTGCTTGAGATGGACCTGGATACCTTGAAGAGCTTGTCCGGGGACCGGGTCCTGTTTTTGCCTAACCGGCTGGGCCCCAGGCTTCACTTCTATGAGTCTGGGGGCTTGGTTGATTGCCAACCCTGGAGGGTTGTCTTCCGCCCCTACTCTTGGCCACCGCTTAGCCAGAGCTGGTCTTCTCTCTTGGCCCAGCTCAGTTAAGAAAAGTCTCTATTCCTCCTCTCGGGGGACCGTAAGGGTCATAATGCTTCCCGTTCCGGGTCACTTCAGCAGCAAAGAGCCGTGCTCTGTCAAAGAGACAGTGGCTGTCAGCTGGCTAAGCAAGTCCCTTCCCAACAAGGGCAAGGGACAGTCAGGCGCGGACAAAAACTGATGAATCACTCTATGTCCTCCTACAGTGCAAGTCCGAGGCAAGCAGACAGCTTGCTTTGCTGAAATCCCCGTGGCTCCGATGATGTCAATAGTCTCTTTGGAGAAGGGGGCGACCGGGGCGGTTACTACCGAATGTTCAGCACCGGTATCTACAAGAAAATCAACGTCTCTACCCCCGACTGTCATTCTGTCCACAGGCTCTTTGGGGACCCTTGAGCCCGGTCTCCCTCAGTCCAAGAACACTTACTTCTGCCAGGTCGAGCTGGGCCCCTTCCTCCTTGTCCGGGGCCTCTTGCTCTGAGTCACCTTGTTTTCTTTTGAGCTGAGGGCATCTGTTCTTCCAATGTCCGATTTCTGTTCAATAAGCACACTGCTCACGCTGCCAACTCTGACAGCCAAGCTGAGTTTCTTTCCCAGGGCCCCCCTTCCCTTGCCTCTCTGGGGGTCCCCTCTGATTGCTGCAGCTAACAGGTCGGTGTTTCACCGGGCCTGACGTTCACTCTCTTTGTGGTTTTCCTTACAGCTTACTGCATCCCTGTTTACAAACACCTGTTTAGCTATTTCTAAGAATTGTGATGTATTCATCCCTGCAAAGCCAGCCTGTTTCTGCAGTTTCCTTCACATGTCTTCTGCGCTCTGACTGGCTCAAACTACGTGAATCGTGCGCTGATTTTCAGGGCTATGGGGATGAAAGCCAGTACACATACGGTAGGCCTCACACAGTCTCTGGTAGAATTGTGCTGGACTTTCTTCTTTTCCCTGAATAACCTCAGAGACCTTGATAACGTTTGTGGCCTTCTGAGCTCCCCTCTTGAATGCTTCCAAGAGAGCTTCCCTGTCTCGGTTTAGCCTTTGCATATCCTCTCTTTCATTTGGGTCCCACTGGGGGTCGGTTCCTGGTAACTGGGTCCTTCCGTACTCTTGGGGGTTTTGAGAATCAGCTGGTGCCTGTTCCTCTAGCCACTCAGTTGCTGCTTGGAGCACCCTCCGCCTTTCATCTCTATGAAAGAGGAACATGAGCCACTGGTGGCGATCAGCCCAGGTGGGGTTGTGGGTCTGGAGAATAGTTTGGAGCAAATCAATTCCAGCCTGTGGCTTTTCGGGATAGGACGGGTTATTGTTTTTCCAGTGGAGAAGGTCGGCAGAGGTGAAGGGCTGGTAGAGAAAAACACGCCTGTCCACCACGTGACCATCCTCATCTCTCCCAGCATACCGCTGCTCTCTCAGGGGCATTTGGATCCCGGTTTTGGGTCATCAACCAGCTGCCAAGGGAGGGGTTTCTCCCGAGTCTTCACTTCCTCTCTTGTCTACTCTGGATGGCCTAGGGATAGGCTTGTCTTGCGGAGGCGCAAGCACTGTGGGCTCAAGAGTGGGGAGCCTCTTTCCCTGGGAAGGGGAGGGCACCACTGGGATCACTGGTGCTATCTCCTGCAGTGGACCTTCTGATGTTGGGTCGAACAGAACTTGAGGAGTTGATTTCCGTGGGCGGGTGGAGCAGAATCCTTCCTTAGCTATCTGTCCCTTTGCTACTAGTATTGCTGCTGCCTGCTCTCTTAAGCCACTGTGGGGGTTCTAGCACCAGCCGTCACCAGGTGTCTATGTATGGGAACTGGTCTAGGTATCCTTTCCCAGTTCCCTTGTGCCACACCTGAGAAACAAGGGACCTGTCCAGGCTTCCTTCTGACGGCCGAGCCACTTCTAATGTCAGGCAATCTATTTCCCACAAAGTTCTAAGTTCCCCGGTGGTCTGGTGGTTAGGAATCGGCACGCTCACTGCCACGGCTCAGGTTCAATTCCCGGTCATGTTGAACCAAGAAGCGGAGCAGGACGAGCCGCGGACAAACCCCTCAGACACCGGATTCCAGGAGGACCATGTTCCTTTTAATCCTCTCCAGGAGACAGGAGACGCGTCTTAAGAGCGGAGCTCCCCCCGAAGGAAGACAGAGTTCCTGGCCCTTTTCTCAGGGCTTACAACTCTAAGAGGTTCCACCTGAAAGGGTCTTTCGTGGTGGATTCAGAGCACATGTGCTTCGAGTGGAGGTGGGGGAGGTTCATCTTTTCACCTCAGGCCGGCTCATCAGTGGCACCGGCTGGTCTTGCCACTGGCTTCATTCCTCTTGTTTTTCAACTTTTACTTCGTCCTCCTCTTCAGAGACAGGAGACGGAAAGAGAAATGCCTTCTCTCCTCAGGGCGACAGGATGATATGACTCCCAATATCGCAGGGGGTGTACACCCCTCCTGTCATATTGTTCTTAATACCCTGGGAGGGAGAGGATAAGATTACATTGAATATCGCAGGGAATGTACACCCTCCCCCTCTCATACCCTCCCTAATATCCAGGGGAAGAGACGATAATTTTCCTCCCTTTGGATATTAGGGACAATATCACCGGGGAGGTCTACACCTTCTGGATTCGTGGGATTCATACCGTCCACTCCCCGCCTGGAGATCAGCAACAGGATCACAGGAGGGATGTCCACCCAGTGCGATATTTTCCATCATGTCATCCTCTAGCCCCTGACTATTAGGAGTCACATCCTAGAGGGGTGTACACTTTCTGCGATAATGGGAGTCATATCCTCTCCCCCACGGATATCGGGAACAGTTTTATTAATTATTAATATTAACAAATAATAAATATAATAGCAATTAATAGTAATCATCGATATTAATAACTACAGTGGAGACAGTAAAACTTCATGCGGATTAAAAATATTAATGATTACTATTAATAATTAATAGCAATATCAATATTAATAATAAAATAATGATATCCGTAATGAATGTTACTTAAATCCATCGTAAGTGATGTTGGTAATAAGACAATGATTAATAACATTAATAACTAATATTATTAAAAATGACATTAATAGTAAGAATTAATTTTAATCATGCAGAATCCTATCTTTAAAATAATCATTAATGATTAACAAAGTTCTACTATTAATTAATATTACCATTGATAATTATTAATGGGGCTGATGTTTAATAATTCATAATATGATGACTCCTAATACCGCAGGGGGTGGACACCTACCTGTGATATTGTTCCTAATATCCAGGCATGGAGAGCATGACATTAGATTTAATATCACAGTAGGTGTACACTCACCCTGGGACACTGATCCTAATATCCAGCGGGTGGAGTATGACGTGACTGCCAACATAGCAATGAATGTACAGCCACCCGGTGATATTGCTCCTAATATTCACGGGAGAAGCGTATGATATTACTCCCAATATCGCAGGGACTGTACACCTCTTCTGTGATATTGTTCCTAGTAACCCGAGGGGCAGAGGATGATAATAATTCCAGCACCGCAGGCTGTGTTCACCCACCCTGTGATATGGTTATTAATATCCTGAAAGGGAGGGGATGATATTTCTCCCGATAATAGACAGATATTACTCCCCATAATAGAGCAGGAGGTGGACACCCACCCTGTGATATTTTTCCTAATATTCAGAGACAGGGAAGTGGATATTATTCCCAATATCACAGGAAGTGTACACCCCCGTGCGAGATGGTCCTTCATGATAATCCAGGGCGGAGGGGGTGATATGACTACATATATCACAGAAAGTGTACACCCCCCCAGGGATATTGTACCCATGATACTGGAGGGAAGAGGATGATATTACTTTAAATATCACAGAAGGTGGACACGCCCCACTAATATTGTTTCTAACTGCAACGCGGGAGAGGAGGATATGACACCCAATACCGCAGGGAGTAGAAACACCCCTATGATACCGTTCCTAATATTCAGAGAGCAAGAGGATGATATTCCTCCCAATAAAGACGGGTGTACACCCATCTGTGAAATAGTTCATAATTTCCAGAGGGGAGATAATATGACGCACAATATGCTAAAGAGGCAGTGAGTCCACCGCGGCTCCTGGGAGCCAGGGGGGGACTAGGGGGCTGGCTCCCACTCCCCGCCTCGCGGGGGGTGCCTCGCCCCCCTGCGAGGGGGCTCCTGGGAGCCAGGGGGGGACTAGGGGGCTGGCTCCCACTCCCCGCCTCGCGGGGGGTGCCTCGCCCCCCTGCGAGGGGGCTCCTGGGAGCCAGGGGGGGACTAGGGGGCTGGCTCCCACTCCCCGCCTCGCGGGGGGTGCCTCGCCCCCCTGCGAGGGGGCTCCTGGGAGCCAGGGGGGGACTAGGGGGCTGGCTCCCACTCCCCGCCTCGCGGGGGGTGCCTCGCCCCCCTGCGAGGGGGCTCCTGGGAGCCAGGGGGGGACTAGGGGGCTGGCTCCCACTCCCCGCCTCGCGGGGGGTGCCTCGCCCCCCTGCGAGGGGGCTCCTGGGAGCCAGGGGGGGACTAGGGGGCTGGCTCCCACTCCCCGCCTCGCGGGGGGTGCCTCGCCCCCCTGCGAGGGGGCTCCTGGGAGCCAGGGGGGGACTAGGGGGCTGGCTCCCACTCCCCGCCTCGCGGGGGGTGCCTCGCCCCCCTGCGAGGGGGCTCCTGGGAGCCAGGGGGGGACTAGGGGGCTGGCTCCCACTCCCCGCCTCGCGGGGGGTGCCTCGCCCCCCTGCGAGGGGGCTCCTGGGAGCCAGGGGGGGACTAGGGGGCTGGCTCCCACTCCCCGCCTCGCGGGGGGTGCCTCGCCCCCCTGCGAGGGGGCTCCTGGGAGCCAGGGGGGGACTAGGGGGCTGGCTCCCACTCCCCGCCTCGCGGGGGGTGCCTCGCCCCCCTGCGAGGGGGCTCCTGGGAGCCAGGGGGGGACTAGGGGGCTGGCTCCCACTCCCCGCCTCGCGGGGGGTGCCTCGCCCCCCTGCGAGGGGGCTCCTGGGAGCCAGGGGGGGACTAGGGGGCTGGCTCCCACTCCCCGCCTCGCGGGGGGTGCCTCGCCCCCCTGCGAGGGGGCTCCTGGGAGCCAGGGGGGGACTAGGGGGCTGGCTCCCACTCCCCGCCTCGCGGGGGGTGCCTCGCCCCCCTGCGAGGGGGCTCCTGGGAGCCAGGGGGGGACTAGGGGGCTGGCTCCCACTCCCCGCCTCGCGGGGGGTGCCTCAGCCCCCTGCGAGGGGGCTCCTGGGAGCCAGGGGGGGACTAGGGGGCTGGCTCCCACTCCCCAATCGGGGTGTTATTGCTCCACGCTTCGCAGGGTGTTCCCTCGCCCCCCTACGATGTGAATCGTAGTATCCGGGGGGGGAGATCGTTGATATTACTCCTCTCATCGCCGGCGTGTATTAATCCATTACTCTTAAACGGTGTTCTCTTCTGCCACTCGTTTGACCCCCTGGCACATTATTTTCCGTATTGTGGAAGATG
The DNA here is from genome assembly GCF_028885655.2 of Pongo abelii. Classification (NCBI taxonomy): domain Eukaryota; kingdom Metazoa; phylum Chordata; class Mammalia; order Primates; family Hominidae; genus Pongo; species Pongo abelii. The sequence continues at coordinate 7,339,785 of NC_071991.2, forward strand.
CCACTATTAAAGTCACTGTTGGTATACACCTTGCGATGTTCCTAATATTGTAGAGGAATGTTAATCCTGATGTCACAGGACTCTATACACTCTTGTTTTATTCCCAATATCCTAGCGGGCCTAAAGAAGAATGTCAAAATGTGTGTACACCTTGGGTTGTTTTTGTTAGTCTCCTAATGAGAAGTTACTTCTATTGTCACATGAGGTATGTTCCCTTTGATATGATTCGTAATATGCTAGTGGGATCTCACTCCTTGTGTCACACCGTTTCTCCACCTTGTCAATTTCCTCGTATTATCCTTAGAAGATGTCACTCCTCATATCACAGGGAATGTACACTCTGTGATAATATCGTCATATTCCAGGGAAGTGTTGATTTTCATGTCACAGAGGGTGTACACCTTGTCAAATTTTTCGTTATAGTTTTGTGGGATGTTATTGCTAATGTCACACAGGGTGTACCCACAGTGGTGTTACGTTTAATATTCTCTAGAAATATTACTCGTAAGTCACAGGTCCTGTGCACTCTTTTATATTCTTCGTAATATTCTAGGAAAACGTGACTACTAATGTCACAGGGCATGTAGACCCTGTCATAAAATTCGTAATATCCTTGCGGGAAGTCACTACTAATTTCACAATGAGTGTACACCCTTTGATATTACTCGTATTGTCCTTAGGAGATGTTACTCCTCATGTCCCCGTGCAGTTAGACTCTCTGATATTCTTCATTATATCCTCGGGGGATGTTACTTCTAATGTCACATGGGGTGTACACCGTGTGCGTCAACTGCCTTTGATATTATTCCTAATATACTAGGGGGCTGTGACTTTGAATGTCACAAAGAGTGTACAAAATGTCACAGGTTGTGTATGCCTTATTATTCCCGATATCCAGAAGGATGTTACTCCTAAGGTCACAGGGGGTGCACAAACTTCGATAATATTTGTAGTCCTATAGGGAGATATCACTGTAAATCTCAGTGGGTGTACACTATGTGTAGACTCGCTGTGATATTATTTGTAGTATCTCAGAGATATTACAACTATAGCTTTTTGTGTTATATTAGAGTTATATCTAAGACAGTACAAATAATACCACAGTGGGTGTACCTCACGTGGGTACACTCTGTGATATTATTTGTAATATCCATGGTAAACATTACATCTAATATCACAGAGAGTGTTCTCCCTTTGATATTTCTCATACTCTCATAGGGAGATACTGCTTTTCATGTCGCAGTGGGTGTACACCCTGCGTGTACGTTCTGTGATGTACCTTACATCACAGGGAGATCTCTCTCCGAATATCACAGTGTGTGTACACCTTGTGATATTCTTCATAATATCCTAGAAGGATGTTACTCCTAACAAGACAGAGGGTGTACACCCAGTGATATTCTTCCTACTATCCTAGGGAGATGTTACTCCTAATGTCACACGGGGTGTACGCCCTTGATATTAGTCCTAATATTCTAGGGGGATGTTACTTTTAAAGTCACAGGGGGCGTTTGTAATATCCTAAGGTTGTTCGTAATATCCTAAGAAGATGTTAATGTCACATGGGTTGTACACCCTGTGATATTACTCGGAATATCTTATGGGGATGCTACTCCTAACGTCACAGGCTGTGTACACCCTGTGATATTATTCGGAATATCCACAGAGATGTTACTTTTCATGTCACAGATAGGGTTCACCCTTTGATATTTTTGATCATATCTTAGGGAGATATGACTTCAAATATCACACTGGGTGTACACCCACTGTGATGTTATTCGCAGTACCCTAGGGAGATATCTTTTAATATCACCGTACACGTACATACTATTTGTGTATGCCTACTGGGATATTATTCCCAATATCCTAAAAATAAATAGGACTCCTAATATCACAGTTGGTGTACACACTCTGATATGATTCCTAATCTTCCAGTGGGATGTTACTCTTCAGGTCCCAGGGGGTTAATACCTTGGGACAGTATTCCTCATATTCCAGAGCAGTGATACTCCTAAAGTCACAGGGTGTGTACCCTCTGTGATATTATTCCTCCTATTCAAGGGGACATTACTCCTAATGTCACAGGGGTGTGTATCCTCTTTGATATTATTCCTCCTATTCAAGGGGACATTACTCCTAATGTCACAGGGATGTACACCCTGTGATATTATTCATAGTATACCACAGGGATGTTAGTACTGTCACAATGCGTGTACACCTCGGGATATTATTCGTAATATCCTAATGTCACAGGAGGTGTGTCCCCTGTGATATCATTCCTAATATCCTAGACGGATATTGCTCCTAACATCACAGGGTGTATACACCTTGTCATATCATTCATAATGTCCTAAAACTACATTATTCCTCTTCTCACAGGGGGTGTTCACCCTGTGATATTATTCGTAATAGTTTTGTGGGCTGTTACTCCTGATGTCACACAGGGTGTAGAGAGTCACACAGTGATACGACCTGTAATATTCTATAGAAATGTTACTCGTAAATCACAGGGGCTGCACCTCCTGTGATATTATTCGTCATATTCTAGGGGAATGTCACTACTGTTGTCACAGGGGGTGTACACCTTGTGATATTACTCATCATATCCTAGCGGGATGTTACTACCTATGTCACAATGCGTGTACACCCTGTGATATGATTTACAATATCCTAAAGAGATGTTACTACTAAGGTCACAATGCATCTACACCCTCTGATATTATTCGTTCTATCCTCGGGGGATGTTACTCCTGTCACACGGGGTGTACTCCCTGTGATATTCTTCATAATATCCTAGGGGGATGTTACTTTTAATGTCACCGGGGGTGTAGATCATGCATGTTCAACGACTTTGATACTATTCCTAATATCCTAGGGGCATGTCCCGCCTAATGTCACATGGGATGTTCACCATGTGTGTACACCTGCTGTGATATTATTCGTAATATGCTAGGGGAATGTTACTCCTGATGGCACAGGCAGTGTACACCATGTGTGTACACTGTGCCATTACTTGTAATATCCTAGGAGGATGTTTCTTTTAATGTCACAGAAGGTGTACAAAATGTCACACAAGGTGTTCACCTTGTGACATTATCTGTAATAGCCTGGAAGGATGGTACTCCTAATAGGTCACAGGGGTGCATACACTTTGATATTATTTGTAATCTCATAGAGAGATATGACTTCAAATATCACAGTGGATGTACACACGTAGTATATACCCTGTGATATGATTCATAACACCCTAGGGAGATACAACTCCTGATATCACAGTGCGCGTACCCCATGTGTGTACACCCTTGATATTCGTCGTAATATCCAGGGTAAAGATTACTCGTAAGATTACACAGTGTGCACACCCTGTGATATTTTTCATATTATAGGGAGATATTCCTTCTAAGATCACAGTGGGTGTACCCCATGTGTGTATATCCCGTGACAGTATTTTTTGTATCCTAGGGAGGTATTACTCCTAATATCACAGTGGGTGTTCACCCTGTGATATCATTCTTATTTGAACTTGCTGCCTTTTTTAACCCACACTACAAAAGAATAGAACAGATAAGATATTGAGATTAGACTGTCCTGCCGTACGGCCGCCGCAGGACACCTTTAACATCCGTTTCTCAGGCTGTAGATGAAAGGGTTCAGCATGGCGGTGACCACCGTGCACATCACTGAGGCCACTGCACCCTTTCTGGGGGAAGATGACACATCTGAACTGAGGTACCCCCCAACGCCTGTTCCATAAACTCAGCAAACAGCTGACAGGTGAGACCCACAGGTGGAGAGGGCTTTATACTTTCCCACCTGGCGACGAAACCCTCAGAATTGAGGAAACAATTTTAGAGTAAGAGAAAATGGTCCCCGAGATGGGAAGAAAAGCAAACATGGCGGCAGGGAAATACATGATGATGTTATTGGTGAAGGCATCACAACATGCAAGATGGGGGAGTTGAGAAGGATCACAGAAGAAATTCGGAATTTCCACATCCTTGAAGTAGGTCATTAGCAAGGCAATCAAGTGGTGCAGCTGGGAGTCTAAAAGACTGAGAAGAAAAAAAAAGACAACAAAACTAGGAAGCCACAGAAACACGGGCTCATGATGACTGAACGATATAGAGGGTGACAGATGGCTACAAACCGGTCATAGGCCATCACACTCAGGAGCATGTCTCTCTTCCGTGCCTCCAAAAATGGCAAAGAGACATCTGAGTCAGGCAAGCCTGCAGAGGAGATGACTCTGCTGTGAGATTGGATGTCCACAATCATCTTGGGGACCGTGGTGGAGGTGAAACCGATTTCAGGCAAGGACAGGTTGGAGAGAAAGAAGTACATGGGGGTGTGGAGGTGGGAGTCAGCGCTGATGGCCAGGATGATGAGCAGGTTCCCCTGCACTGTGACCAGGCACATGGGCAGGAACAGCCCAGCGAGGACCGGCTGCAGTTCTGGATCCCCTGAGAGTTCTAGGAGGAGGAATAGAGAGACATCTGTTAGATTCTGTGGGTCTGCATAGTTTGGACACCTTTTGCATAGAAAAGAGTGTTGAAAAATCGGAAACAAATAAACAAACCCCGGCATTGTGTCTGCATTTTGAATAGAAGCAATTCACAAGTCATGTTCTCAGATTTCTGAGCAATCCACACTCAGCAATATTTTGCAGTTCTGACAGACTCAATTGTCTTCTAATGCTTTCATCTTTGATTTCTGTGTTATTCATTTCTTCCTGTACACACCTTAGAGACGTTAGATTCAAGAATGTTCCAAGAACGAGATCATCATACATAACAAATTTGTAACTGCTAGAAAATACAGCCTATCTTTTCTGAAAAAAACTACGTAAAAATACGATTCTCTTCACTTGAAGAAAAAGGTTATCCTAATTAAAGCAAATTAAGAACTCAAATATTTTAGTCTAGAAGGTTGATACAAATTCCCTTGATTTAGAACATTTATAAACACTGTATAACAGCTGAGACCATGCCATCTGGAAATGAAATTAAAGTTGATAGTTCATAAGCAGAAAATCATTCCACATGCCAGTTAGGTCCTAGTGATTTCATCGTTACGTTTTCTGACTTTTCTCCTTCAAGAGAGTAATTGCTTCCTCAAATCGGTGGGTCTGGCTTTAAACTTCATGTAAGCTATAACTCCTGTCCTTAGCTTAGGAGGACTTAAGAGTTTTCATCAGAAAGTTTGGCCGGACGCGGTGGCTCACACCTGTAATCCCAGCACTTTGGGAGGCCGAGGAGGGCGGATCATGGAGGTCAGGAGATCAAGACCATCCTGGCCAACATGGTGAGACCCTGCCTCTACTAAAAATTCAAAAACTTCACCTGGTACGGTGGCACGCACCTGTAGTCCCAGCTACTCAGGAGGCTGAGACGGGAGAATGGCTTGAACCTGGGAGGCAGAGGCTACGGTGAGCCGAGATCACACCACTGCACTGCAGCCTGGGCAACAAGAGCAAAACTCCGTCTCAAAAAACAAAAAACAAGAGGGATCAAGTAAGTCAAAGTCACACTTATGACAGCCAATTTTTGTGAACCAAGGAAGCGTGAATTCAATAATTAACATAGATTTTTACTTTTGCTCTCTCCTCTATGCCAGGCAAGATACAGGCTCTGGGGAATTATTAATTCAGCTTATTAAATCTCCCAGTTCTTTTCAATACAGAGAATATTTACATGACAAAACTTAAGTTAAAAATATGTTACAAAAAATACTGTTATGTGATGCTGTTTTATTTATGAAACCACCTAATTGCTCTAGGCATCTTTCAAAAATTTCAACTTACCCCGAATTTCAATTTACATTCAGAATATCATCCACATTTTTGTCATTTTTCAGTTTTCACTGAATGAATGGAATCACCATCTTTTTTTTTTTTTTTTTTTAAGATGGAATCTCACTCTGTTGCCCAGGGTAGAGGGCAGCGGCACAATCAAAGTTCACTGCAACCTCCACCTCTGAGGCTAAAGTGATCCTCCCACCTCAGCCTCCCAGGTAGCTGGCAGTAGAGGCATGCATCATGATACCTGGCTAACTTTTATAAAATTTTTTTGTAGAGATGACATCTTGCTATATTGCCCAGACTGGTCCTGAACTCCTGGGCTCAAGCAATCCTCCCGCCTTAGCCTCCCAGAATGCTGAAATTACAGGTGTGATCCACTGTGCCCTGCCTCACTGAACTTTTTACATCATAAAATTATCTGCATTCTGTACGTTCCTTGAGCGCATAGACACACTTTTTCATCATTGGGGACACATTCCTACGATAAGGCTGAGAAAAGAGAAGGGAGTTCAATACTTACTGAATAAATGTAGGCATAAACCTCACTACCTGTTTCAAAGGCCTCATTATTTTCTTCTCTAAGATAGAGTCACTTTGCAGTCATTTACAGATTTCTCTTTAAACACCCGTGGAGCCTAGAAATAGGGGTAAGTGGCTGGACTCTCAGTTCAAAAAGAATGCCATGCTTACCTTGTACATGCTGTAGCACTGCTGCGGCAGCGAACTATAAACCTTGTCCTGCAAACACGAAAACACAGCACACATCTGAATTCAAGGGAAAAACAATGTCCACTGGATAGATGGCAAAGGTACACTGACTCTTGGCCAAACAGTATAATGTTTATAAACTTGGTCCCACCATAGTCGTGTGCTGAAAAAAAGTGTTTCTGTTCTTTTTTTTTCTTTGAGATGGGAGTCTTGCTCTGTTGTCCAGGTTGGAGTGCAGTGGTGGAATCTTGGCTCACTGCAACGTCTGCTTCCCTGGTTCAAGAGATTCCCCTGCCTCAGCCTCCCGAGTAGCCGGGATGACAGGTGTGTGCCACCATCCCTGGCCAGTTGTTGTAGTTTTAGTACAGACAGGGTTCCGCCATATTGGCCAGGCTGGTCTTGAACCCCTGACCTCAAGTGATCGGCCCACCTCACCTCGGCCTCCCAAAGTACTAGGATTACAGGTGTGAATCACTGTTCCCAGCCAGAAGTGTTTACATTCTAATTTGTGAATCAGTAAGCCTTAGTAGAGGAGGGCTTTCAATATAGATGAAGAATAGAAGCTATTAGTGAGATAGGGTGCATATATATTTTTAAAAGATTGTGCTAGTGTAAATGATAAACATAAACCTTTGCTATATACCCCGAGAAACTTCCGCAAAAGCCACCTAGTTTAAATCCGACCAAGTAAGGCATTCAACATACTAATCAATACATTTAAAAAAAATAAATAAACAAACAATGACACATTACCAACAACTCCTCCTCTTGATATTCAATAACTTGTTTCCATCTTTACTGTTTTTCAATTATAGGATTCCGAACAACCCACAAAGTTTGATATACTCAATTTATACAATGAATTCATTAGACCATGTTTTTTATTTTGCCTTAGTTTAAAAATTTTGAACATGCGACAGCACCAGACACACAGCTTCTTAAAGCAGCCCCAAGAACGAATAAAGCAAATAGGAAGAACTTGATTTTAAAATTGCAACCAATTTTATTGTAATTTTATTTGGATGCAACAGCCAGAGAACTTTCCTAAATTCTGAATAGCAAAGATCACCCGTAACTTCACCATACAATTTCAGAAAGATACACTGTGTATGTAAATATCATGACCATCCAGAAATTTCCTTCTGGTTCATTAAAGAACTGTCTGTTCTTCTGTGTATGTAAAGATTTTGCAGGTTTTGATGGGCTAAAGGTCTTACAAAGGTGAAAAAATTATCTTTGGGACAATTCTCCAGCAGCAGTTTTAAGAATTCACTGAACTCTAAAAGGCACGCTTAGAGGTATTACCTTGTAAACTGTACAATGGCTTCACACAATCCGACATTTCTAATCTTCTCTCTTCTCATTCTTTTTCTGTTTTTTTTTTTTTTTTTGGAGACGGAGTCTCACTCTGTCGCCCAGGCTGGAGTGCAGTGGTGCAATCTCCGCTCACTGCAACCTCCGCCTCCCGGTTTCACACCATTCTCCTGCCTCAGCCTCCCGAGTAGCTGGGACTAAAGACGCCCGCCACCACGCCTGGCTAATTTCTTTGTATTTTTAGTAGAGACATAGTTTCATTTTGTTAGCCAGGGTGGTCTACATCTCCTGATCTCGTGATCCGTCCGCCTCAGCCTCCCAAAGTGCTGGGATTACAGGCTTGAGCCCCCGCGCCCGGCCTCTTCTCTTCTACCTCATTTGGATGATAAAATCAAATCTTATTTTCCTCCTGAAACTGAGGAAAGAGAAGCACATCATGAAGAGAAACATTTCATCTTAGCTACTGAAAACGCTAAGTTCAGTGTCGACCTCTTGTGGCGCACATGCTAATGACAAAACAAAAGAAAAACCGGTTTTAGAAAAACAGGAATTGTAATTCTGGCACTTTGAGAGGCCGAGAAGAGAGGATCACCTGAGCTCAGGAGTTCAAGACCAGCCTGGGCAACACCGTGAGACCTTGTCTCTATTTAAAAGAAGAAGAACAGGAATTATCTCATCATTGTGCAAATACTGCCCACCAGTCAGAAAGGCAATTTCGATAGTCAATAAGTCACATCTGAAGTAGCACCAGGTAATTTTTATGAAAACTCAAGTCTCCAGATTTCTTTCCTAGTGCTAATTTGTAATACACCAATGCTTGTAAGAAATAAAGGTGTGCACATCTGCAGACACATAGCTCCCTGAAAATTAAATCCAGCCAGTTCCCAGGCATTTGAACTGACGAGTTTTTTTTTTTTTCTTTTTCATTTTCTGCAGATGGGGTCTCTGTCACTCAGGCTGTAGTGCAGTGGCCCAATTACAGCTCACCTGCAGCCTCCATCACTTGGGCTCAAGCGATCCTCTGTCCTCAGCCTCCTGAGTAGATGGAAATACAGGTGCGTGCCACCACGCCTGGCTCATTTTCCGATTATTATTATGTTTTTTTGGTAGAGCTGGGGGTCTTGCTATGTTGCCCAGGCTGGTCTGGAACACCTGGCCCCAAGTACTCCTCCCATCTCCGCCTCCTAAAGTGCTGGGATTACAGGCGCGAGTCAGGGCGCCCAGCCTGGACAGTCTTTAAAAGAACTCTGACTTGCTGGAAATGAAACACAGCTCCGGACATCCTTTGAGAAAGTCGCCGTCCCCACCTCAGAAAAACCACACACACACACACACACACACACACACACACACACACACACACGCCCCGGAATTAATTTCCTCATTTCGGTGAAAACTTTTACAGGGTCCTCCAGGCTTGTATCATTTGAAGGCTAGCGTCTGCCACTCTGCTTCCACGCTTCTAGTTGGGGACTACCCACTTAACAAAGCCAAGTTCAATTTTAGTTTCCCAGAACTGACGCAAAGCAAAGCGCAAACAGCCTCAACCTGGGGTGTGGAGTGATACAGACCTGACGGGGCTTTATTCCACAGACAAGCGTGGACCCAGGACCTCAAGCGGTCCCCGCCTGCTGGCAAGACCCCGCCGCAGCCCCCCGCCCGGGCTCGCAACTGGCACAACGCAGGCTAGGTCAGTGCCGCTCGAGGTGGGCAGAACCACAGGGCCACCTCCCCGGGGAGCACCGACGCCGCCCCCTCCGCATACCTCTCCTTCCCGCGGCCAGAAGCGCGGGTTGTAGATGAAGAAACTCAGCAGCGCCGGCGGGAACTGCTTCTTCTGGGCCGCCCAGGGCCCGCTCCCTGCCCTGGCTGCCGCTGCAGCCATCCTGGCCCAGCCCCCCACCTCGGGAGCCTCCCACAGCCGCCCACAGACAGCAGCCACCTGCTACAACATCACACTTCCGCCTCCCTCGCCACCACCCCGGAAGCGATCACCGCTGACCAGGAAGAAGAACCCGCCTCGCAGCGTCGTCTTCTGGCACGCCAGGGTGGCCTTGTTATCTGTTTCCTGGCCGAGTTTGTTTTTTGCTGGCTCGCGGACTTTTCTCCTGGCTACAGGCGAGGGTTTCTCGTTTCAGGAAAAACTCAGCGGGGCACTGGCTTTTTTTGGATGGGATCTCAGTTTGTCATCCAGGCTGGAGTGTAACGGCGGGATCTCAGCTCACTGCAACCTCAACCTCTGGGACTCAAGCAATCCCCCTGCCTCAGCCTCCCAAGTAGCTAGGATTACAGGCGCCCGCCACCAAGGCCAGTTATATTTTTTGTAGAGGTGAGGTTTCTGTTGCCCAGGCTGCTCTCGAACTCCTGGCTTCACACGGTCTTCCATTTCGACCTCCCAAAGTGCTCTGATTATAGGCGTGAGACACCACCGCCCAACCTGCTGTTGTTTTGGTGGTATTGTTTTTAATTTAATTTAGAGACAGGATCTCGCTTTGTCACCGAGGTTGGAGTGCAGTTGTGCCATCATAGCTCAGTGCAGCCTCAACTCCCAGGCTCAGACGGTCTTCCCACCTCAGCCTGAGGAGTAGCTGAGACCACAGGCATGCACCACCATGCCCAGATAATTAAAAAAAAAAAAAAAAATAGACAGACAGATAGATAGACAGACAGATGGTAGACACAGGGTCTCACTTTGTTGCCCCAGCTGGTCTCGAACTCCTGGCATCAAGGGATCGTGCTGCCTCTGTTACTGGATGGAAGGTCTTGACCGTGGATTGCCCAGGTTCTTGGCGTGTTGAACAAAGAATTGAACAAAATGCACAAAGTAACAAAAGATCAAAGCAACGAAAAGAAACAAAAGAAAAAACCGGAGTAAGGAAGAGACAGCTTTATTGAAGCGAAAGTACAATTCACACAGCATGAGCGGGATAGAGCAAACGGCTCAATAGCCCACATTAGGATTTTTATTAAGCTGGAAGAATTAGATAACGCCCCTAGGTGCCCGTTAGAGGCCTCCGATTGGTTACACCCTCTGAAGGATTGGCCTGTGACCAATCAGAGGCTGAAATGGAGACTTGCGCACCACCACCCCCGCCCCCGCCGTCAATCAGAGGCTGTCACCCTCCCCCCTCGCCCTCCTGCCCCCGCCGTCAATCAGCCTCTGATTGACGGGATGCACACGTGGCCTCTATGCTGCCTAATCTTGCCTAGAACTGGCTGCATCTGCTGTTCTTTTGTTTATGCCTTAAGTCTTGGTTCCCCTCATTCCCTATTCTGCCTCACCTGGCCTCCCAAAGTGCTGGGATTACAGATAGAGCCACCCACACCTGGCCCATTGTTTTGCTTTTAGTTTATTTAAAAAGTATTTTATTCTAAGACAGCACTTTGCTCCGTTGCCCAGGCCGGAGTGCAGTGGCCAGATCATACTTCACTGCAGCCTGGAACTCCTGGGCTCAAGTGATCCTCCCACCTCAGCCTCGCGAATAGCTGGGACCACAGGTGCATGCCACCATGGCTGGCTAATTTTTAAATTTTTCGTAGAGCTGGGGTCTCACTAAGTTAACCCAGGCTGGTCTCGAACTCCTGGGCTCAAGTGATCCACTGGCCTTGGGCTCTCCAAATGCTGGGATTATAGGCATAAGCCCCTGTGCCATGGCAGTGTTTTTTGTAGAAGGAACTGTAAAGACAAAAAGGAAGCGTCATTTAGAAAGAAACAAGGCTGGGCACGGTGGCTCATTCCTGTAATCCCAGCACTTTGGGAGGCTGAGGTGGGTGAATCACTTGAGGCCCGGAGTTCGAGACCAGCCCCGTCTCTACTAAAATACCAAAAACAAGCCAGGCGTGGTGACACATGCCTGTGATTCCAGCTACTTGGGAGGCTTGAGGCAGAAGAATTACTTGAACCCAGTAGGTGGAGGTTGCAGTGAGCCAAGACTGCACCTCTACACTCCAGTCTGGGCAACAGAGCAAGACCCTGTCTCAACAAAAAAAAAAAAGAAAAGAAAAAAGAAAAGAAACACATTTCGGGGCAGATGTGCATTCCGTTTGGCCCATGAACATCATCTACAGGGTCCTTGTTTGAGAGACCTCAAGTGGCCATTGGATCACCCACACCTACAAAGCTTGCTCCTGCCCCCCATTCCTTCAGCGCAGGTCTGGAGGCAGATGGGGCACTGTGTGTGCCACGGGAGCAATATCAGAGGTGGCAGACTCCCCAGAGTGGCTGTTCCTGGACCTTGTCGCCTGGGATTCCCTTGCCTTTGAGTTGTGTGAGTTGTGGCATAGTTGGGATGGCTCGTTACAGTTATTTGCTATTTGCATTCACGCCTTGGCAGCATATGGTTTGACCAAACTCATGAAGACTTTGGTTTAGATTGCCTCATCTGTCACATATTAAGTTTGGAAGCAGAACCACTTCCCTTATCCAGCCTGGCAGAATAGACCACATTTAAGGAAATGATGAGTTGGAATTTGGACTTGAGACAGATCTGGGTACATATCCACTTTTGCCATTCACAGACTGCACCAATCTCCTTGCACCAGAGATAGAGACTCGCTCGTCTCTATCTCTTATTTGGGAAATGGCTAATAGTAAATTCCCGAAGTGAGAATCTCACTTGAAGAATTAAATGGGACTATGACTGTGCATCAAGTATCAGCACCTAATCACTATTTCATAAACGATTGCTACTGTTCCTTGCTATTGACTTTCCCAATTAGCTTGCTCTAGTGCATGAAATTATTCCATGAGAAATACATGTTTTGGCTGGGTGTGGTGGCTCATGCCTGTAATCTCAGCACTTTGGGAGGCCGAAGCTTGCAGATCACTTAAGGTCAGGAGTTTGAGGCCCAACATGGTGAAACACTGTCTCTACTAAAAAATAAAAATAAAAAAAATAGTCCTGCGTGGTGTCAGGCGCCTGTAGTCCCAGCTACTCAGGAGGCAGAGGCAGAAGAATTGCTTGAACCCGGGAGGTGGAGGTTGCAGTGAGCTGAGATAGCGCCACTGCACTCCAGCCTGGGTGACAGAGAGACTCTGCCTCAATAAATAAATAAATACATAAATAAATAAATATAAATGAAGTACAAGGTGCTATATAAGTGAGTGTGATTAATATTTTATAGTATGAGTCACAGTTTCTCCCAGGATACCTCTGTGTCCCTGTACATGTTTGCCTCTCCCTTCCTCCCGCATACAATTCATTGCAGGAGGCATCGAAAGAGGGAGATGACCAAAAACAAAATGAAACATCCAGAGATCAAAGAAAAGAATATGCTTTTACGGTTTCAAAGTTAAGGATGCAAGAACGCTTAGACATCAATGCATCTGCCTCACCAAACACAGTCCTTGGGTGTGCACGGGTACGAGGCAGGAGTGGCAGTGATGACAGACACCCACATAGGTTTGGAGGTCTCAGAGGAGAGGGTGTGTGTGTCTTTCTCCCTGGGGAAGCTGGGGGAGGTGGTGAGCTTTGCAGAGTTCCCCTCTGGGTCAAGCATGGTTCAGTAACAGTAGAGTAACCACGGAACAGGATTATCTCGGTGAGAAATCCTTATTGGTTCAGGAAGAAGCTGAATGATTTACTTGTGCACAGAAGGAATTCAGAGAAAGCCAGTGCTGAGAAGCCTCAAGGTCAGGACCAGGAGGAGGTAGCAGTGGCCCCTCAAGACCACCAGAGTAGAGAGGATTGAGGATGACTCTACGTTCACTATTCGGACTGAGAGTACTCCAGTCCCGTCTGGGGCCTCGACTCTCCCCCAGCCTATGGTAAGAAGGGAGAAGAGGTTGCTTAATTACCTGACATAATTAAGATTCTGATACCCAGCACAATGGGAATTCAAATCAAGTTCAGTTATAGAAATAGAAGTTAGATGTTTTGCACAAAGAATTTGCGAAGTCAAATTCCAAAGGAATGAGCTGTGGGAAAGACACATTTTGGTGCTGGAAAGGGAGCTCCATTCCAAGTAGAAAGTCACAGTTCCAGCCGGGCGCAGTGGCTCACGTCTGTAATCCCGGCAATTTAGGAGGCCAAGGTGGGCAGATCACTTGAGGTCAGGAGATTGAGACCAGGCTGGCCAACTTGGTGAAACCCCGTCTCCACTAAAAAAAAAAAAACAAAAATTAGCCGAGTGTGGTGGCAAGCACCTGCAATCCCAGCTTCTGGGGAGGCAGAGGCACTAGAATCACTTGAACCTGGGAGTTGGAATTTGCAGTGAGCAGAGATTGTGCCACTGCACTCCAGCCTGGGCTGCAAACTGAGGCTCTGTCTACAAAAAAAGAAAAAAAGTCACAGTTGCAGGCTAGCTGGTTCTGGACATAGGTTGTCACATATGTCTGTCTCCTCCCTATCAAGGGTATATACATATATATATATGAATATATACATATATGTGTGTATATATATGTGTGTGTATACATGTATATACACACACATATTATATATAGGTTTGAGACAGAGTCTTGCTCTGTTGCCCAGTTTATAGTGCAGTGGTATGATCATAGCTCACTGCAGCCTCTAACTCCTGGGCTCCAGTGATCCTCCTGCCTCTGCCTCCTATATAGCTGGGCCTACAGGCGCGGGCCTCTGTGCCCTCCTTCCTATCAAGGAAAGTGACCTTCTTGAGGCCAGGACTCTGTTGGCATCATCTTCTGGTTCCTGTTGTCTAACACAGTGCCTGCATCACAGGACACAGTCCATGTGTGTTGAATGAATGAATGGAGGAGGCGGGGGATGGGGAGGAGGGGGCAACAGACATCAGACATGGGCTTTCATCCTTCAGAGCTCAGCTACTGCTTATCCTGTGAATGGAGCTCCGTCCACAGGCTGATCTGAAGTTCAGGTGAGTTCTCTACTCCGCTCAGCACTGAGCTCTAAGAAGCAGCTGCGGGGTAAAGGTTTGGGTGCAATGAACACCGCTAAGACAAAGGGCCTCTTCATCCTATTCTGTTGGCAGAAATATCAGACCAGTGAATGGAGTTACCAATCTTTTCTCTGTTGATTTAGAGCACAGAGACCCTGTGTCAGTCAGAGGTCACCTTTACTGTGAGGGTACATCTTTCTCCAGCAGTTAAAATTGTCCTTGACTTCCATCTCCTGCTGAGATCACTTGTGAAGGAGCTTCAAAAAATCTGGTTTTTTGGTTTGTTTGACACAGGTTCTCTCTCTATCGCCCAGGCTGGAGTGCAGTGGTGCGATCTTGGCTCACTGCAACCTCTGCCTCCCAAGCTCAAGTGATCCTTCTGCCTCAGCCTCCTGAGTAGCTAAGATCACAGGTGTGCATCACCATGCCCAGTTCATTCTTTGCATCTTTGGTAGAGATAGGGTTTCTCCATGTTGGCCAGGCTGGTCCCAAACTCGTATGAAAAAGCCATCATGCAAGTAATACCACAATTTGATAAAGTGAGGTGGCAGGTGCACAGGTATTATGTTGCTCAGTATTCTCCTTATGTTTGAGATACTGTATGATTTAAAAATAATTTAAAGGCCAGGTGCGGTGACTCACACCCATAATCTTAGCACTTTGGGAGGCTGAGGCAGGCAAATCACTTGAGCCCGGGTGCTGGAAACCAGCCTGGGCGACATAGTGAGACCCCACCTCTACAAAAAAAAGAAAAAAGAAGAAAGAAATGAAAAAAACTTAGCTGGGCATGATGGCACGCAGCTGTAATCCAAGCTACTCAGGAGGCTGAGGTGGGAGGATCACCTGAGCCTGGGGAGGTCAAGGCTGCAGTGAGCCGTGATGACTCCCCTGTATGCCAGCCTGGGCAACACAGCAAGACCCTGTCTCAAAAACAAAATAATTTAAGGTGAATAGATTTACATTCATTGTAGAGCCCCTAGGAAAACAATGTCAAAATGTATACCCCCCACCAAAAAAAACTTGACTTTTTGAAACCCGTGAAAATGTACACAAATGTCTTTCCAGTGAGTAAATTAACAGGCCAGGTGGAAACCATCCTGGTGATTCCAATTTCATCTGTCTTCTTAAGTGTTTGCAAAGGAACCGCATACCTTCACATGAGCAGAAGAGACAGAAGATAGGTTTTTGCTTGCAGTGGGATTCCTGAGTGCCCATTACATAAACTTAAACTGTAGTCGTGACAGAGAATTAACTATGTACCTTGTAAACCTGTACAAATGGACAAGTATTTCCTATCTTCACTGTTTTGCTATCCTTTGCTTATGAGCTAGAAACAACTAGTTTGTAAATACTGCTGCTAAGTCTTTACTAAGTACTACTACTTAGTAATTATCTACTCAGAAAATACTAAAGCATTTACTGAGTATCAGTACTTAGCAAATGACCACATACAGAATACTAAAATAGTTACTTAATAGCCATACTTAGCAAATGACTACTTTGATAATATGAAAGTATTTACTGTGTAGCAGTACTTAGCAAAAGACTGCGTACAAAATGCTAACATATTTCCTGAGTAGCAGTACTTAGCAAACAACTATTACAAAATACTAATTAATGACAGATTTTGTGCAATTATGTAGTAGCGGTAAATATTAAAAGACTTACTATTTAAAAAATACTAAAGTATTTACTAATTAGTAGTATTTACAAAAAAGTATTTTCAGACTGGAGTGTAGTGGCATGATCATGGCTCACTGTGGCCTCAACTTCCAGGATCAAGGGATCCTCCCACCTCAGCCTCCCGAGTAGCTGGGACCACAGGTGCATCCTACCACACCCAGCTAATTTTTAAGGTTTTTTTTGTAGAGACACGGTCTCCCTATGCGGTCCAGACTGGTCTGTTTAACATTTTAATTTTAATTTTCTTCCTTCATTTTCTCTAGTTACCATGCTGCATTTTATTTTATTGATCACAGTTGGTGTACACACTGTGACATGATTCCTAATATTCCAGCGGGATGTTACTCCTCAGGTCACAGGGGGTTAATACCCTGGGACAGTATTCCTCATATTCCAGGGCGGTGATACGCCTAAAGTCACAGGGTGTCTACCCCCTGTGATATTATTCGTCCTATTCTAGGGGGACGTTACTCCTAATGTCACAGGGATGTACACCCTGTGATATTATTCACAGTATACCAGAGGGATATTAGTACTAATGTCACCATGCATGTACACCTTGGGATATTATTCGTAATATCCTAATGTCACAGGGGGTGTGTTCCCTGTGATATTGTTCCTAATATCCTAGATGGATATTGCTCCTAATGTCACAGGGCATGTACACCTTGTCATATCATTCATAATATCCTAAAAGTATGTTACTCCTCATGTCACAGGGGGTGTTCACCCTGTGATATTACTCGTAATAGTGTTGTGGGACGTTACTCCTAATGTCACACGGGGTGTACACAGACTCACACAGTGATACCACCTGTAATATTCTATAGAAATGTTACTCAGAAATCACAGGGGCTGTACCTCCTGTGATATTATTCATCATATTCTAGGGGAATGTTACTACTATTGTCACATGGGGTGTACAGCCTGTGATATTACTCGTCATATCGTAGCGGGACGTTACTACCAATGTCACAATGCGTGTACACCGTGTGATGATTTGTAATATCCTAAAGAGCGTTGCTACTAAGGTCACAATGCATCTACACCCTCTGATAGTATTCAATATATCCTCGGGGGATGTCACTCCTAATGTCACATGAGGTGTACTCCCTGTGATATTATTTGTCATATCCTAGGAGGATGTTACTTTTAATGTCACTGGGGGTGTGTATCATGTGGATTCAACGCCAGTGATACTATTCCTAATATCCTAGGGACATGTTCCTCCTAATGTCACATGGGGTATACACCACGTGTGTACACCTGCTGTGATATTATTCGTAATATCCTAGGGGAATGTTACTCCTGATGGCACAGGTGGTGTACAGCATGTGTGTACACCGCGTGTCTCATTATTCATAAAATCCTAGGGGAATGTTTCTCTCAATGTCACAAAGAGTATACAAAATGTCACAGAAGGTGTTAACCTTGTGACGTTATCTGTAATACCCTAGAAGGATGTTATTACTAATAAAATAAAATATTTTATTTTGTGCTACTAGATTGATACAAATTCCCTTGATTTAGAACATTTATAAACACTGTATAACAGCTGAGACCATGTCATCTGGAAATGAAATGAAAGTTGATAGTTCATAAGCAGAAAATATTTCCACATGCCGGTTAGGTCCTAGTGATTTCATCATTACGTTTTCTGACTTTTCTCCTTCAAGAGAGTAATTGCTTCCTCAAATCGGTGAGTCTTCTTTGAAAATTCACGTAAGCTATAACTCCTGTCCTTAGCTTAGGTGGACTTAGAGTTTTCATCAGAAAGTTCGGCCGGACGCGGTGGCTCACTCCTGTAATCCCAGCACTTTGGGAGGCCAAGGAGGGCGTATCACGGGGTCAGGAGATCAAGACCAGCCTGGCCAACATGGTGAAACCCCGCCTCTACTAAAAATACAAAAACTTCGCCCGGTATGGCGGCGCGTGCCTGTAGTCCCAGCTACTCGGGAGGCTGAGGCGGGAGAATGGCTTGAACCTGGGAGGCAGAGGCTACGGTGAGCCGAGATCACACCACTGCACTCCAGCCTGGGCAACAGGAGAAAAACTCTGTCTGAAAAAACAAAAAACAAAAAGAATCAAGTAAGTCGAAGTCACACCGATGACAGCCAATATTTGCGAACCAAGGAAGTGTCAATTCAAGAGTTAACATAGATTGTTACTTTTGACATCTCTTCTGTGCCAAGCAAGATATAGGCTCTGGGGCATCAGAAAGAAAAGAGACTCACTTGTTCCTCTCACAATACTCAGTAATTTCTGAGATAAGGGCAAAAGAAAATGTCCCGTCTGGAATGCAGGGAAAGCAGAACTGCAGGTCAGGGGATATTTCCGTTGAATTGCATGGAGTTGAAGCTGAAAATAGTCACGAATGTACCTAAAATTCAATTTGCCTTGACTTTATGCATCCATCACAGAGAGATCACGCAGCGGGCACCCACGATCGGTTTCATCATCGCTCGCTTCCATTGGATCAACTCGAAATCAGCTCAGATGAGAGTGCTGAGTCTCAGAGGATGGACCTCTCACCCCTTGCCATACAGAGAAGTAGAAAGGATGGTATTCCAAATTCATGGCCAGACTCTGAGTCCCGGGTACTAGACTTCATGGTCTTCCAACTCTCCAAAAGTTGTGGTTTTGGTTTTGGTTTTGGTTTTGCTTTTTTGAGACGGAGTCTTTCCATTGCCCAGACTGGAGTGCAGTGGAGTGATCTCGGCTCACTGCAACCTCCGCATCCCAGGTTCAAGCTATTCTCCTGCCTCAACCTGCCGAGGAGCTGAGATGACAGGCGCCCGCCACTATGCCCGGCTCATTTTTTTCTATTTTTAGTAGAGACGGGGTTTCACCATGTTGTCCAGGCTGGTCTCCAACACCTGACCTTGTGATTCGCCCGCCTCAGCCTCCCAAAGTGCTGGGATTACAGGCGTGAGCCACCGCGCCCAGTTTCCAAAAGTTGTAAGCAGAGCTCAGAGTTCTTAACCACAGGCACACCTGAGGAGCATTTTTTGAAATGGTTTCCAGCTTCCTCAATAGGAATGGAAGCCAAACTCCGAATTGATGACTCCTTTGAGGAAGTCGAGAGCGGTAAGGAAAGCCAGGAACAGGGGCAAGAGAGAGATGTGTCCCGAATGATCCTGTGCCCATGTTTTCTGGAACCTCTGATGTCATCTCAGCTGCCCTTTCTCTACTTGACACAGTGATTGTGGCACCCACTGGGCTAGGTGTGGTCTACGAGGAACCCCCAAAGGGACGGGCACAGTGAGCAGGGGCATCGGCCTGAGGGACAAGGATTTGGGAGGGCAGGTTGGATGCAGGGAGAGGACTGGCCAAATGCCATGTGTCTGGACTTTGACTGCCTGGTTCAAATTGGACTTCACCCTTTTTGACTTCATGATCTGGTACAAGTTCTATGAAAATGCGTTGCTCCTTTTCTAGTCCGTAAAATCAGCATGAAGTGTGCACTAATAAGTGGGAGACTACGCAGCTGAAATGAAACAAGCTGCATAGACCACAGAGCTCAGAGCCTGGCCTTTACGAAGGCCTCAGTAAGGGTTCATGATGCCCCGGTGTCTGTCTTCAGCCTCTTTATCCTCTTCATCACCTTCATCATCTTTTTGTTGTTCTTATGGATTAGTTAAGAGGGAGTCATTCCCTGCTATCATGGGTGAGGCGTCTATGAAAAGAACAAGCAGTGGGGGAGGAAGGCAAAATTTTGAAGAAGATTTCTGAGACCCCCCACCACAAGCAAGAACAGAAACTCCACAGTCTGCTGAGCGGAGAGTTTGCACCTTGGTCTCCTCCAACCTGCCCAACGCACTGTCCTGTTTGTCCTGAGGATGAGGAAACAAAGCAAGGCTCCCGACCGTCCGTCCCTGAGCACTCACTGAGCTGCCCTTCCCCTCTGCTGGGCCATGACCACAGAGAACAGGTCCACTGTCCTCCCTGCGTGGTGCACGATGGAGGCTCAGACTCCGTCCTCAAGGCTGGCAAGAAGACAGGGTGAGACATGAGCCTCGTGATACAGGTGACGGGTGTGGAGCCCACAGGACTGGAACCTCACACTGCAGGGCTGGAGGCACAGACTGAGTATTGACTATTCTATGGCCTGGGGGGCTCAAGGCACAGAGCTCCTCATTAGCCACAGTCGCCCAAGTTCCCCAATCTCTACAGATTTCCTCATAAGAATGCAGGAAGAAGAGAAAAGTGAGTGTCCACAGAAGCTTTGGGGCTCTTCCTGTCATCAGGAGGGAGCTTGTGTGTATTATTTGTGGGGAAAAGCAAGAGAGATCAGATTGTTAATATGTCTGTATAGAAAGAAGTAGACATAAGAGACTCCATTTTGTTCTGTATGAAGAAAAATTCTTCCGCCTTGAGATGCTGTTAATCTGTGACCTTACCCCCAACCCCGTGCTCTCTAAAACATGTGCTGTGTCAAACTCAAGGTTAAATGGATTAAGGGTTGTGCAAGGTGTGCTTTGTTAAACAAATGCTTGAAGGCAGCATGCTCCTTAAGAGTCATCACCACTCCCTAATCTCAAGTACCCAGGGACACAAAAACTGCGGAAGGCCGCAGGGACCTCTGCCTAGGAAAGCCAGGTATTGTCCAAGGTTTCTCCTCATGTGATAGTCTGAAATATGGCCTCGTGGGAAGGGAAAGACCTGACCGTCCCCCAGCCCGACACCCGTAAAGGGTCTGTGCTGAGGAGGATTAGTATAAGAGGAAGGCATACCTCTTGCAGTTGAGACAAGACAAAGGCATCTGTCTCCTGCCTGTCTCTGGGCAATGGAAGGTCTCGGTATGAAACCCAATTGTACGTTCCATCTACTGAGATAGGGAAAAACTGCCTTAGGGCTGGAGGTGAGACATGTGGGCGGCAGTACTGCTTAACAAAGCATTGAAATGTTTATGTCTATGCATTTCTAAAGCACAGCACTTGATTCTTTACCTTGTCTATGATGCAAAGGCCTTTGTTCACGTGTTTGTCTGCTGACCCTCTCCCCACTATTGTCTTGTGACCATGACACATCCCCCTCTCTAAAAAACACCGATAAGTAATCAATAAATACTAAGGGAACTCAGAAGCCAGTGGGATCCTCCATCTGCTGAACGCTGGTCCCCTGGGTCCCCTTATTTCTTTCTCTTCACTTTGTGTCTTTTCCTTTTCCAAGTCTCTCGTTCCACCCAACGAGAAACACCCACAGCTGTGAAGGGGCGACCCACCCCCTTCATTATTCGCCTCTTTCTTTTCTTTTTAAAGATCCAACTGCTTTCATTTTCATCTTTTATTATGGGAAAATATACCACGTATCAATACTAAAAGTTATAAATATATATGATTTCATCTAGAATGGCCACTATAAACACGACAATTTCCACTACTTTTCAGTTGGCAGTTGAATGACATTAAGTACATTCACATTGTTTAGCAACCATCACCGCCATCATCTCCAGAACAGTTTTATCTTTCAAAATGGAAATTGCACCATTCACCAAACTCTCCACTCCTCTCTCTCACTCACCCCGGGGGCCACCATTCTAATTTGCAACTCTGTGAGTTTAACTACTCTAGACACTTGATAGAAGTGGAATCATGCCGTGGTGAATGTTTTTTTTTTCTTTTGGAGACAGAGTACTTCTCTGTCACCCAGACTGGAGTGCAGCGGCGTGATCTCGGCTCACTGCAACCTCCATATCATGGGTCTGAGCGATTCTTGTGTCCCAGTCTCCGGAGTACCTGGGATTAAAGGCGTGCGCCACCACGCCCAGCTAATTTTTGTATTTTTAATAGAGAGGAGCTTTCACCATATTGGCCAGGCTGCTCTCGAACTCCTGACCTTAAGGGATCCGCCTGCCTCAGCCTCCCAAAGTGCTGGGGTTACAGGTGCGAGCCACTGAGCCTGGTCGTGTTTATCCTTTTGGGATTTATTTATTTCACTGACGATAATGTCTTCAAGGTTCATCCATGTTGCCTCCTGTGTCAGAAGTGTCTGTCTGGTTTTGTTTTTGTTTTTGTTTTTTGGTTTTGTTTCATTTTGTTTTGTGTTGTGTTTACATGGAGTCTCACTCTGTGGCACAGACTGGAGTGCAGTGGCACAATCTGGGCTCACTGCAGCCTCCACCTCCCGGGTTCAAGCGATTCTTGTGCCTCAGCCTCCCGAGTAGCTGGGACTATAGGCGCACGCCACCACCCTCGGCTAATTTTTTGCATTTTCAGTAGAGACAGGGTTTCACCAAGTTGGCCAGGCTGGCCTTGAACTCCTGACCTCAGGTGATCCGCCCACCTCGGTCTTCCAAGATGCTGGGATTACAGGCTTGAGCCACCGCACCGGCCAGAAGTGCCTGCCTTTTGAAGGCTGAATAGTCTTCCACTGTATGAAGGCACTGCAGTGTGCTTTCTCATTCATCTGTCCATGAACCCTTGGGTTGCTTCCACATTTTCGCTGTTGTGAATAATGCTACTATGAATATGGGTTCACAAATCTCTCTTCCACTAATGCCTTCTCATTCTTTTTCGTAGGTACCCACAAATGCAACTGCGGGAACATCTGATCATTCTATTTCTAGTTTTTCCGGTACACGCCATAGTATTTTCCCTTTTCCTTCACGGTTTTACATTCCCTTCAATCATATTCGAGCATTCCTACTTCCCTCTAGTCTCACCAATGCTTGTTTGTTTATCATATGCATCCTAACGTGTGGTATCACATTATTGGTTTGATTTGCGTTTCCCTGTGATGAGTGATTTTGACCATCATTTTAGATGCTTATTGGCCATTGCTATATCTTCTTTAGGGGCGCGTCTACTCGAGTCTTCTGAGCATTGTGAATGGGATTCTTTGGGTTTCTTGTTGTTTAGTTCTAGCTGTTCTTGATATATGACGGATATCAGCCTCTTTTCAGATAGATGATTTGCAAATATGTTTCCTCATCCATGGGTTATCTTTTCACACAGTTCACAGTGTTTTTTGCTGCACAAAAGTGTCTGTCATTTAGATGTAATCCAAGGAATCTAATTTTCTTTTGTTGCCTATGCTTTTGGTGTCATATCCCAGATAGCATTGCCCAATCTGTCATGAAAGTGTGGCCAATGTTTTCTTTTAGGCCTATGATACTTTTAGCACTTGGGGTTAGCTCTTCGGTCCAGTTGGTGTTAATTTTTGCACCCGGTGTGCCATAGGGTCCACCTTCATTCCTCTGCATGTGGAAATCAATGTCCTCCGACACCATTTCTTGAGAAGGCTGCTTTTCCACCAATGAGCTTTCTTAGCACTCATGTGAAAAATCGTTTGAACATAGAGGTGAGAAGTTATTTCTGGGCTCAAAAACAAACAAACAAACAACAAGAGACAACAGATAAGGATACAGCATGGGCCGGGAGCAGTCGCTCATGCCTGTAACCCCAGCACTTTGGGAGACTGAGGCGGGCGGATCATCTGAGGTCAGGAGTTCAAGACCAGCCTGAGCGACAGGGAGAAACCCCCGTCTCTACTACAAATACAACATTAGCTGGGCGTGCTTGCGCTTGCCTGTAATCCCAGCTACTCGGGAGGTGGAGGCAGGAGAGTCGCTTGAACCCAGGAGGCAGAGGTTGCAGTGAGCCACGATTGCACCATTCCACTCCAGCCTGGGCAACAAGAGCGAAACTCCATCTCAAAACAAAAAACAAAAAACCAGCATGAAATTCAAGAGCAGAAAGAGAAGAGCTTCAAAACCAGCATAATGAGAAAGTTGGGAAGCTTCTTACCAAAGCGTCTGGAAATAGACAAGAAATTCTTGTGAACTCCAATTTTCATACTGTACTGTCAAACACTAGAACTCACTGATTCCACCTTGCTGTATTTTGGGACCGAATTATCCACTTTGCTTCATTCCCCATCCCACCCCTTTTCTTCCCAGCGTCTGTTACTCTCCACCTTCCTGAGATTCCCTTTGTGTGTAGGTGTGAGATGGAGTCTCTTTCTGTTGCCCAGGTTGGGGTACACAGGCAGAATCCGGGCTCAATGCCACCTCTGCCTCCGGAGGTCAAGCGCTTCTTGGGCCTCAGCCTTCCGAGTAGCTGAGGCTACAGGCACGCGTCACCACGCCCGGCGAATTGTTTCTGTTATTAGTAGAGACGGGGTTTCACCATGTTGGCCAGGCTGGTCTCGAACTCCTGGCCTCAAGTGATCCGTGCGACTCGGCCTCCCATCGTGCTGGGATTACAGGCCTGAGCCACCACATCTGGCCAACATTTTCTTTTTTATTCCTACACAGAAGTGAGGACGTGTAATATTTGTCATTCTGTGCCTGCCTTATTTCACTTAACATACAGACCCTGCAGTCTCATCCATTTTTTCTGCAGTGGAGAGGATTTTATTCCTCTTGAGGCTGAAGAATACTTCATTGTGTGTGCATACCACAGTTTCTTCATTGAAACAAATTTCTAAAAAACAAATATTTTTAAGATGTCTCGGAATGTGAAACTTTAGGGATACTGTGCCCATTTTATTCTTTTCGATTTCTCATTTTATGTCTAAATAAGTGTACAACAAAGCAACAATCAATGTGTGTAGAAATCTATAACTTCAAGAAATGTACAATGAAAATGCTAAGTGGTGGCTGGGTGCCGTCGCTCACGCCTGTAATCCCGGCACTTTGGGAGGCCGAAGCGGGCGGATCACCTGAGGTCGGGAGTTGAAGACCAGCGTGACCAATATGGAGAAACAATGTCTCTACTAAAAATACAAAAAAAAAAAAAAAAAAATTTAACGGGGCATGGTAGCACATGCCTGTAATCCCAGCTACTCGGAAGGCTGAGACAGAAGAATTGCTTGAATACGGGAGGCAGAGGTTGCAGTGAGCCGAGATCGTGCCATTGCACTCCAGCCTGGGCAACTAGAGTGAAATTCTGTCTCAAAAAAAAAAAGAAAGAAAAAGAAAAGAAGAAAAAAAAAATCTTACTTCCATAATCGCAGGGGGTGTTCACCCCGATGATACCGTTTTCTAATATCCAGGGAAGGAGGGTATGATATTACTCCCAATATCGCAGGGGTTGTACACATTTTTGTGATACTGTGTCTAATATCCAAGCAAACAGAGGATGACATTGGTTTCAATATCGCACAGGGTGGACTACCCCCCGGATACAGTTCTGAATATCCCAACGGGGAGAGGATGATATTACCCCCCATATCGGAGGAAATGCACACCACCCTGGGATTTAACTCCTGATATCCAGAAAGGAAAAGTATGATATGACTCCCAACACGGGAGGAAATGTACACCCGCCCTGTGATAATTTTGCCAATATCCGGGGGACAGAGGATCATGTTACTTCCAATATCGCAGGGTGCGTACACCCCCTCTGTGATCTTGTTGCTAACATCCAGGTTTGGGGAGGACGACATTACTCCCAATATCACAGGGGGAGTACACCCCCCATGACCTTGTTCGTAATTTCCTGAGTGGAGAGGATGATACTACTCCCAATATGGCAGGGGTGTACACCCCACCGTGATGGATTTCTAAATACTCAGGGCGGGATAGGATAATATTACTCCCAATATCGCAGAAGGTGTACATCTCTGCTGTGATATTTTTCATAGTATCCAGGGAAAAAGAGGATGATACTTTCCAAATAGCCGGGGTTTTCCACGACGCCCGCGCCGTGATGTTGTTCCTAATATGCAGGTGGGCAAAGAATCATATGACTGCGAATATCGCAGGTGGTGTACAGGCCCCTTGTAACGTTGTTCCCAATATCCAGGGAAGGAGGGACCGATATTACTACCAATATCACACCAGCTGTACAACCCACTGTGATTTCTTTTCTAAAACCCGTGGCACAGAGGATGATAGTACTTTCAATATCGCACAGGTGTACACACTTCACCCCGTGATATTGTTCCTAATAGCCAGAGGGCGAGTATAGGGAAAAGAAAGAGAGATCAGACTGTCACTGTGTCTATGTAGAAAGGGAAGACATAAGAGACTCCATTTTGAAAAAGACCTGTACTTTAAACAATTGCTTTGCTGAGATGTTGTTAATTTGTAGCTTTGCCCCAGCCACTTTCACCCAGCCACTTCGACCCAAGTTGGAGCTCACAAAAACATGTGTTGTATAAAATCCAGGTTTAAGGGATCTAGGGCTGTGCAGGACGTGCCTTGCTAACAAAATGTTTACAGGCAGTATACTTGGTAAAAGTCATCACCATTCTCTAGTCTCAATAAACCAGGGGAACAATGCACTGTGGAAAGCTGCAGGGGCCTCTGCCCTTGAAAGCGGGGTATTGTCCAAGGTTTCTCCCCATATGATAGTCTGAAATATTTCCTCATGGGATGAGAAAGACCTGACTGTCCCCCAGCCTGACACCCGTAAAGGGTCTGTGCTGAGGTGGATTAGTGAAAGAGGAAAGTCTCTTGCAGCTGAGATGGAGGAAGGCCACTGTCTCCTGCTTGCCCCTGGGAACTGAATGTCTCGGTGTAAAACCCGACTGTACATTTGTTCAACTCTGACATAGGAGAAAAGCTGCCCTGTGGCGGGAGGCGAGACATGTTGGCAGTAATTCTGCCTTGTTATTCTTTACTGCGCTGAGATGTTCAGGTGGAGAGAAACATAAATCTGGCCTACGTGCACGTCCAGGCATAGTACCTTCCCTTGAACTTAATCATGATATAGATTCTTTTGCTCCCATGTTTTTTGCTGATCTTCTCTTTATTATCACCCTGCTCTCCTACTACATTCCTTTTTGCAGAAATAATGAAAATAATAATCAATAAAAACTGAGGGAACTCAGAGGCCGGTGCCGGTGCAGGTCCTTGGTGTGCTGAGTGCCAGTCCCCTAGACCCACTGTTGTTTCTTTCTACTTTGTCTCTGTGTCTTAATTCTTTTCTCCGTCTCTCATGCCACCCGACTAGAAATACCCACAGGTGTGGAGGGGCAGGCCACCCCTTCTTCTGCCACCCAACGCAGGTGCCTTTCTCTAGGGTGAAGGTACGCTAACAATGTGAACGTTGAGGACAGCCGACGAGAGATTCCCGAGTGCATCCAGTCAGCCTTGCGGTAAGCTTGTGCCCTTGGAGGAATCCAGGGTAACAATGGGGCAAATTGAAAGTAAATATGCCTCTTATCTCAGCTTCATTAAAATTCTCTTAAGAAGACGGGGAGTTAAAGCTTCTACAGAAAATCTAGTCACGCTATCTCAAACAATAGAACAAGTCTGCCCATGGTTTCCAGAATAGGGAACTTTAGATTTAAAAGATTGGGAAGAAATTGGCAAAGAACTAAAACAAGCAACTAGGGAAGGTCAAATCATCCCACTTACAGTATGGAATGATTGGGCCATTACTAAAGCAACTTTAGAACCATTTCAAAGAGAAGAAGACAGCATTTCAGTCTTTGATGCCCCTGAAAGCTGAGTAATAGATTGTGAAGAAGAGGCAGGAACAGAGTTAAAAAAGGAATGGAAAGTTCACGTTGTAAAAATGCAGTAGAGCCTGGAATGGCTCGGTCAACCCAAAATGTTGACTATAATCAATTACAGGAGGTAATATATCCTGAATCATCAAAACTGGGGGAAGGAGGTCCAGAATTATTTGGGCCATCAGAGTTTAAACCACGATGGCCACCAACTCCTTCTCCTGCGGTTCAGATGGCTGTGACATCACAATCTCAAAAGCCAATCCAGGCACAGTATCCGCAATAGCAGCCAGTAGAAAATAAAACCCAACCATCGGTAGTTTGTCAACACCAGCCGCCAGCCGAATGTCAGTATCCGCCATCTCCAGAGGTTCCGTATGGATCTCAGGCTGTGCGTCCTGTGCCAAATAGCAAGGCACTATAGCAACAACCCAGGGCGATGGCGTTTGATCCTACATTACCACCTAGTGGACAAGATAGTGCACTGCATGGGACCGTTGCTACAGCCGGAAAACGGGGAGATCTTGAGGCATGGCAGTATCCGGTAATGTTACAACCGATGCCGGTCGGGAAAGGGAGTCAAGCAGGAGCGTCTGTCCGAACTGAGGCTAGATATGAATCTTTCACCATGAAAATGTTAAAAGATATGAAAGAAGCAGAAAGAAAATGTTAAAAGATACGAAAGAACCACGTCTCCTTATATGAGAACATTATTAGATTCCATTGCTCGTGGAAATAGACTTATTCCTTATGATTGGGAAATTTTGGCTAAATCTTCCCTTTCACCCTCTCAGTATCTACAGTTTAAAACCTGGTGGATTGATGGGGTACAAGAACAGGTACATAAAAATCATGCTATTAACCCTGTTGTTTATATAGATGCAGACCAATTGCTAGGAACAGGTCCAAATTGGGGCACTATTAACCAACAATCAGTAATGGAAAATGAAGCTATTGAACAACTAAGGGCTATTTGCCTCAGGGCCTGGGAAAAGATTCAGGACCCAGGAATCTCCTGCCCTTCTTTTAGTTCAATCAGACAAAGCTCTAAGGAGCCATATCCAGACTTTGTGGCAAGGTTGCAAGATGCAGCTCCAAAATCCATTGCAGTTAATAACGTCCGAAAAGTTATTGTAGAAATAATGGCTTCTCAAAATGCAAATCCAGAATGTCAATCGGCCATAAAGCCATTAAGAGGAAAGGTTTCAGCAGGAGTTGATGTAATTACAGAATAGGTGAAGGCCTGTGATGGGATTGGAGGAGCTATGCATAAAGCAATGCTATTGGCTCAAGCAATTACAGGGGCTGCTTTAGGAGGACAAGTTGAAACATTTGGGGGAAAATGTTATGATTGTGGTCAAATCGGTCATCTAAAAAAGAATTGCCCAGGCTTAAATAAACAGAGCAATAAAAAGGAGCCTCCTGGCCTGTGTCCAAGATGTGGAAAAGGAAATCATTGGGCTAAGGAATGTCGTTCTACATTTGATAAAAATGGACAACCATTGTCAGGAAAAAGGAACAGGGGCCAGTCCCAGGCCCTGCAAAAAAGTGGGGCATTCCTGATTCAGCCATTTTTTCTTGAGGGTTTTCAGGGACAACAACCCCCACAGTAAATACCACCATTTCAGGAAATCGGCCAATTACAACAATACAACAGTTCTCCCCCGCCACAGCAGGCAGCGCTGCAGTAGATTTATGTTCTACACAAATGATTTCTTTACTCCTTGGAGAGCCCCCGCAAAAGATTCCTACAGGGGTATATGGCCCGCTGCCAGAAGGGACGGTAGGCCTTATTTGAGGACGATCAAGTCTAAATCTGAAGGGAGTTCAAATTCATACTGGGGTAATTGATTCAGATTATAAAGGGGAAATTCAGTTAGTGATCAGCTCTACTGTTCCCTGGAGTGCCAATCCAGGTGATAGAATTGCTTAATTACTGCTCTTGCCTTATATTAAAATTGGGGATAGCAAAACAGAAAGAACAGGAGGGTTTGGAAGTACCAACCCTGCTGCGAAAGCTGTTTATTGGGCTAGTCAGGTCTCAGAGAATAGACTTGTGTGTACAGTTACTATTCAGGGAAAGCAGTTTGAAGGATTAGTAGGTACTGGGGCTGATGTTTCTATCATTGCCTTAAATCAATGGCCAAAAAAAATTGGTCTAAACAAAAGCCTGTTGCAGGATTTGTTGGTGTGGGCACTGCCTCAGAAGTGTATCAAAGTGCCAAAATTTTACATTGTCTAGGACCTGATAATCAAGAAAGTACAGTTCAGCCTATGATTACTTCTATTCCAATTAATTTATGGGGCCGAGACTTATTAGAACAGTGGTATGCAGAGATTACTATTCCAGTCTCCGTATACAGCCCCCTGAGTCAAAAAATCATGACACAAATGGGATATCTCCCTGGAAAAGGACTAGGGAAAAATGGAGAAGACATTAAAGTTCCGGTTGAGGCTAAGGGAAATCCAGAAAGAAAAGGACTAGGGTATCCTTTTTCGGGGTGGCCACTGTAGAGCCTCCAAAACTCATTCCATGAGCTTGGAAAACGGAAAAGCCTGTATATGTAAATCAGTGGCCACTACCAAAACAAAAGCTGCAGGCCTTACACTTATTGGCAAAGGAACAATTAGAAAAGGGACGTATTGAGCCTTTATTTCCACCTTGGAATTCTCCTGTGTTTGCAAGTCAGAAAAAATCAGGCAGAGGGCGCATGCTAACCGATTTAAGAGCCGTTAATGCAAGAATTCAACCCATGGGGCCTCTCCAACCTGGGCTGCCCTCTCCAGCCGTGATCCCCAAAGATTGGCCTTTAATTATAATTGATCTGAAGGATTGCTTTTTTACCATTCCTCTGGCAAAACAGGATTTTGAAAAATTTGCTTTTATGATACCAGCCATAATTAATGAAGAACCAGCCACCAGATTTCAGTGGAAAGTGTTGCCTCAGGGAATGCTTAGTAGTCTAACTATGTGTCAGACTTTTGTAGCTCAAGTTCTTCAACCAGTTAGAGACAAGTTTTCAGACTCTTATATCATTCATTATCTTGATGATATTTTGTGTGCTGCAGAAACAAGAGACAAATTAATTGGCTGTTACACATTTCTGCAGACACAGGTTGCAAACGCAGGCCTGACAATGGCATCTGATAAGATTCAGACCTCCACTCCTTTTCATTATTTGGGAATGCAGGTAGAGGAGAGAAAAATTAAACCACACAAGGTAGAAATAAGAAAAGACACATTAAGAACATTAAATGACTTTCAAAAATTGCTAGGAGATATTAATTGGATTCGGCCAACTCTAGGCATCCCTACTTATGCCAGATCAAATTTGTTCTCCATCTTCAGAGGGGATCCAGACTTGAATAGTAAAAGAACATTAACTCCAGAGGCAACTAAAGAAATTGAATTAGTTGAAGAAAAATTTCAGTCAGCACAAGTAAATAGAATACATCACTTAGCCCCAGTTCAACTTTTAATTTTTGCTACTGCACATTCTCCAACAGGCATTATTATTCAAAATACAGATCTTGTGGAGTGGTCATTCCTTCCCCACAGTAAACTTCAGACTTTTACATTGTACTTAGATCAAATGGCTACATTACTTGGTCAGGCAAGACTACGAATAGTAAAATTGTGTGGAAATGACCCAGATAAAATCACTGTTCCTTTAAACAAGGAACAGGTTGGACAAGCTTTATCAATTCTGGTGCATGGCAGATTGGTCTTGCTGATTTTGTGGGAATTATTGATAATCATTACCCACAAGCAAAAATCTTCCAGTTTTTGAAATTGACTACTTGGATTTTACCTAAAATTACCAGACATAAAGCTTTAGAAAATGCTCTCACAGTGTTTACTGAGGGTTCCAGCAATGGAAAAGTGGCTTACACTGGGCCAAAAGAATGAGTCATTGAAACTCAATATCACTCATCTCAAAGAGCAGAATTGATTGCTGTCATTTCAGCTTTACAAGATTTTAATCAGCCTATTAACATTGTTTCAGATTCTGCATATGTAGTACAGGCTACAAAGGATGTTGAGACAACCCTAATCAAATATAGGATGGATGATCAGTTAAATCAGCTGTTTAAATTGTTACAACAAACTGTGAGAAAAGAGAAATTTCCCATTTTATATTACTCATATTCGAGCACATACTAATTTCCCAGGGCCTTTAACTAAGGCCAATAAACAAGCTGATTTGCTAGTATCATCTGCCTTCATGGAAGCACAAGAACTTCATGCGCTGACTCATGTAAATGCAACAGGATTAAAAAACAAATTTGATATCACACGGAAACAAGCAAAAAATATTGTACAACATTGTGCTCAGTGTCAAGTCTTACACCTGCCCACTCAAGAGGCAGGAGTTAATGCCAGAAGCTTATGTCCTGATGCATTATGACAAATGGATGTTACACACACACCTTCATTTCGAAAACTGTCATTTGTCCATGTGACAGTTGATACTTATTCACATTTCATATGGGCAACCTGCCAGACAGGAGAAAGTACTTCCCATGTTAAAAGACATTTATTATCTTCTTTTGCAGTCATGGGAGTTCCAGAAAAAATTAAAACAGATAATGGGCCAGGATACTCTAGTAAAGGATTTCAAATATTCTTAAATCAGTGGAATATTACACATACAACAGGAATCCTTTCTAATTCCCAAGAACAGGCCATAATTGAAAGAACTAATAGAACACTCAAAGCTCAATTGGTTAAACAAAATAAAAAAAGGAAAAAGACAGTAATGAGTATAACACTACCCAGATGCAACTTAATCTAGCACTCTATACTTTAAATTTTTAAAATATATATAGAAATCAGACCACTACTTCTGCAGAACAACATTTGACTGGTAAAAAGAACAGCCCACATGAGGGAAAACTGACTTGGTGGAAACACAACAAACATAAAACATGGAAAATAGGTAAGGTGATAACATGGGGGAGAGGTTTTGCTTGTGTTTCAGCAGGAGAAAATCAGCTTCCTGTTTGGGTACCCGCTAGACATGTGAAGTTCTACAATGAACCCACCAGAGATGCAAAGGAAGGCGCCTCCCCAGACACAGAGAACCCGCAATCGAACATCATCAACTCGCAGGGTGAACAAAATGGTGATATCAGAAGAACAGATGAAGCTGCCATCCACCAAGAAGGCGGAGCCTCCGACCTGGGCCCAGCTAAAGAAGCTGGCACAGTTAGCTGAAAAAAGCCTGGAAAACACCAGGGTAACACAAACTCCAGAGAATATGCTGCTTGCAGCTTTCGTGATTGTATCAATGGTGGTAAGTCTCCCTATGTCTGCAGGAGCCGCTGCAGCTAACTATACTTATTGGGCCTATGTGCCTTTCCCAGCCTGAATTCGGGCAGTCACTTGGATAGATAATCCTATTGAAGTAGATGTTAATAACAGTGCATGGGTACAAGGCCCCACAGATGACCGTGGCCCTGCCCAACCTGAAGAAGAAGGAATGATGATAAACATTTCCACTGGGTACCATTATCCTCCTATTTGCCTGGGAAAAGCACCAGGATGCTTAATGCCTACAATCCAAAATTGATTGGTAGAAGTACCTACTGTCAGTGCCACCAGTAAATTTACTTATCATAGGATAAGTGGAATGTCACTTGAGTCACAAGTGAATAATTTACAGAATTCTTCCTATCAAAGATCCTTACAATTTAGGCCTAAAGGGAAACCATGTCCCAAGGAAATTCCAAAAGAATCAAAAGACCCAGAAGTCTTAGTTTGGGAAGAATGTGTGGCTGATACTGTAGTGGTACTACAAAACAATACATTTGGAATTATTATAGACTGGGCCCCTCAAGGCCAATTATATTATGATTGTATGGGCCAGACTCACTCATGTTCACAGGCTCCATCTGTCTGGCCCACTAATCCAGCCTATGATAGTGATTTAACTAAAAAGCTAGACCAGGTTTATAGAAGGCTAGAATCACCCTATCATTGGAAAGGGGGTGAAAAGGGGATTTCATCACCCTGACCAAAGTTACTTAGTCCTGTTGTTGGTCCTGAACACCCAGAATTATGGAAGCTCACTGTGGCCTCATACCACATTAGAATTTGGTCTGGAAATCAACTTATGGGAAGAAGAAATCATAAGCCATATTATACTATTAACCTAAGTTCCAATCTGACAATTCCTTTGCAAAGTTGTGTAAAACCCCCTTCTATGCTGGTTGTAGGAAACATAGTTCTTAAACCAGATTCCCAAACTATAACCTGTGAAAATTGCAGGTTGTTTACTTGCATTGATTCAACTTTGGATTGGCAGCATCGTGTTCTGTTAGTAATGGCAAGAGAAGGCGTGTGGATCCCCGTGTCCACGGACCAACCGTGGGAGGCTTCTCCATCCGTACATATCATCACAGAAGTATTAAAAGGAGTCCTAACCAGATCTAAAAAATTCATTTTTACTTTAATTGCAGTGATTATGGGTCTTATTGCAGTCACAGCTACTGCTGCAGCTGCTGGAATTGCTTTACACTCCTCTGTTCAAACTGCAGAATATGTGAATAATTGGCAAAAGAATTCCTCAAAATTGTGGAATTCTTAGACTCAAATAGATCAAAAATTGGGAAATCCAATTAATGATCTTAGACAAACTGTTATCTGGATGGGAGATAGGCTCATGAGCTTGGAATATCTTTCTCAGTTACAGTGTGACTGGAATACATCAGATTTTTGTATTACACCTGGAGCCAAGAACGAATCTGAACATCACTGGGACATGGTCAGATGCCATCTACAAGGAAGAGAAGATAATCTAACCTTAGATGTTTCTAAATTGAAAGAACAAATTTTTGAAACATCAAAAGCCCAGTGAAATCTGGTGCCGGAAAGGGAGGCAATGGTAAAAGCTGTTAATAGCCTCACAAATCTTAACCCTGTCACTTGGGTTAAAACCACTGGAAATTCCACTATTGCAAATTTTGTATTAATCCTTGTATGTCTGTGTTCTCTATTGTTATTCTACGGGTGTATCCGGCAGCTCTGGAGAAACAGTGACCAGCGAGAATGGGCCATGATGACGATGGCGGTTTTGTCAAAATGAAAAGGGGGAAATGTAGGGAAAAGAAAGAGAGATCAGACTGTCACTGTGTCTATGTAGAAACGGAGGACATAAGAGACTCCATTTTGAAAAAGACCTGAACTTTAAACAATGGCTTTGCTGAGATGTTGTTAATTTGTAGCTTTGCCCCAGCCACTTGGACCCAGCCACTTGGACCCAACTTGGAGCTCACAAAAACATGTGTTGTATAAAATCAAGGTTTACGGGATCTAGAGCTGTGCAGGATGTGCCTTGTTAACAAAATGTTTATAGGGAGTATACTTGGAAAAAGTCATTGCCATTCTCTAGTCTCAATAAACCAAGGTCACAATGCACTGTGGAAAGCCGCAGGGACCTCTGCCCTTGACAGCGGTGTGTTGTCCAAAGTTTCTCCCCATGTCACAGTCTGAAATATGGCCTCGTGGGATGAGAAAGGCCTGACTGTCCCCCAGCCTGACACCCGTAAAGGGTCTGTACTGAGGTGGATTAGTAAAAGAGGAAAGTCTCTTGCAGCTGAGATGGAGGAAGGCCACTGTCTCCTGCTTGCCCCTGGGAACTGAATGTCTCGGTGTAAAACCCGACTGTACACTTGTTCAACTCTGACATAGGAGAAAAGCTGCCCTGTGGCGGGAGGGGAGACATGCTTGCAGTAATGCTGCCTTGTTATTCTTTACTCCGCTGAGATGTTCAGGTGGAGAGAAACATAAATCAGGCCAACGTGCACGTCCAGGTGTAGTACCTTCCCTTGAACTTAATCATGATATAGATTCTTTTGCTCCCATGTCTTTTGTTGACCTTCTCCTTATTATCACCCTGCTCTCCTACTACATTCCTTTTTGCAGAAATAATGAGAATAATAACCAATGAAAACTGAGGGAACTCAGAGGCCGGTGCCGGTGCAGGTCCTTGGTGTGCTGAGTGCCAGTCCCCTAGACCCACTGTTGTTTCTTTCTACTTTGTCTGTGTGCCTTATTTCTTTTCTCTGTCTCTCATCCCACGAGACTAGAAATACCCACAGGTGTGGAGGGGCAGGCCACCCCTTCAGCGAGAGCATGATATGACTCCTAATATCACAGGGGGTTTGACACCAATATCCCAGGGGGTGGACACCCCCCTGTGATGTTGTTCCTAATATCCAGGGGGAGAGAGGGTGATATTACTCCCAATATCGCAGGGGATATAAACCACCCCTGTGATATTACTCCTAATATCCAGGCGGAGAGAGGAAGATATTACTCCCAATATCGCAACAGGTGTACCAACTGCATGATTTCGTTTTGAACATCCGGGGGGCAGAGGATGATATTACTCCCCGTGTTGCAGGGAGTGTACCCACCCATGTGATACTCTTCCTGATATCCAGAGGGCGACAGGATATTATTCCCAATATTGCAGGGGTTGCACACATCCCTGGGAAACTCTCCCTCATATCCAGAGGGAGAGAGGATGATATCACTCCCACTACCGCAGGGGGCGTACACGGCCCTGTGATACTCTTCCTCATATCCAGAGGGAGAGAGGCTGATATTACTCCCAATATCGCAGGGGGTGTACACAACCCTGTGATATTGTTCCTCATATGCAGAGCGAAAGAGGATGATATGACTCTCAATATCGCAGAGGGTGTATGACCCTCTTGTCATATTGTTCTTAGTACCTTGGGAGGGAGAGGATAAGATTCCATTGAGTATCGCAGGGAATGTACACCCTTCCACTCTGATACCCTTCCTAATATCCAGGGGAAGAGAGGATAATTTTACTCCCAATATCGCAGAGGCAGTACACCCCCACCCCCCACCCCGTGCTATTGTTCCTAATATGCAAGGGGGGAGAGGATGATACTTCTCCCAATATCGCAGGGCTGTTCACATCCCCAGTTACATTTTTCCTAATATCTAGGGGAGAGACAATTAGATGACAGCAAATATCGCAGGGTGTGTCCATCCCTTCCTGATATTGTTCCTAATATCCGGGGGGAAGAGGATGATATCAAATATCAAAGGGGGTGTACAGGTCCCCCCACGATATTGTTCTTAATATTCATGAGGGGAGATGACGATACTACTCGAAATATTGCAGGGGATATTCACAGCCCCTGTGATATTGTTGCTAATATCCACGGGGGGAGAAAATAATACTACTTCTAATATCGCAGGTGGTGTACACCCCACCTGAAATATTGCGCCGAATATCCAAAGAGGGAGAGGATGGTATTCATACCAATGTCAAAGTGTGTGTACACGCCCCTTGTGATATGGTTTGTAATATCCAGGGGGCGGGAGGACGATATTAGACCCAACATCACAGAGGGTGTACACTACCCCTGTGATATAGTCCGTAACTTCCAGAGGGGAGAGGATGATATCACTCCCCATATCTCAGAAGTTGTACAACCCCCGTGATATTGTTCGTCATATCCAGGGAGGCACAGGATGACATTACATCCAATTTCGCGACAGGCGTACACGCACACTGTGATATTTTGCCTCATATCCAAGAAGGGAGAGGATGATATTACTCCCAAGAAAGCAGTGGGTGTACATTACCCCTGAGTTGTTGTCTCTAATATCCGGGGGCGGGGTGGAGAGGATAACATCCCCTCAACTTTGGCAGGTGGTTGGACGCCCCTTGTGGTATTGTTTTTAATATCCAGCGGGGAAGACAAGAATACTATTTTGGATAGTCCGATTCATCCACTCCACCTTTCCGGAACTCTGAGGCCGGTAGGCGGCATGTAGTTTCCATGTGATCCCCGATACCTGTGCCGTCTTCTGTTCCCCAAGTCAGCCACAAACGCAGGCCCGTTATCTGAGCCGATCCGTAAGGGCAGTCCAAATCTAGGAATGAGATCTCAAAGAAGCACACGGGCTAGTTCACGAGCTTTCTCAGTTCGTGTTGGAGAAGCCTCCACCCACCCAGAGTAGGTACACCCAAGAACAAGTAAATACTTGTTACCTCCACACTTTGGCATCTCTGTGAAGTCTACCTGGAGATCTTGAAAGGGGGCTGCTCCATCAGCTTGTATGCCGGACTCAATGGCTGGACCTTGCCTCGCCTTATGCTGTCGGCAGGTTACACACCACACGGCTGCGTCACCGTGTTGGCAAGGGCTGACAAATGCGCGATGTCGAAATACCGGCCTAACAACTTTTGCGGTGATTCCTGACCTAGATGGGTGGTTTCATGGAAAGCCAGTACAACTGTGGCTCCTAGCAGCTGTGGCACAGCTGCTCTCCCATCTGGTAACCCAGTCGATCCTTTCTCCATCACTTGTCCTTCCCTCTACCTGGAGAAAGTCTCTTTCTTCTTTAGAAGAAGTAGGTAGAAGATCAGGTGCCTGAGGGAGCAGAGGGGCTGTGACTGGTGCCCGGAAGGGGGCAGATGCTGCTTTTCCAGCCTCTGAGTCAGCGCGGGAATTCCCCAAACCCACCAAGGTGGAAGCTCGCAGGTGTCCTCTGCGATGCGTAACTGCCACCTTGTGGGGTTTCCATACTGCTTCTAATCATTGCAAGATTCCTTGTTGATATTTTCTGTCTTTTCCCCCAGAGTTCAATAGGCTCTTTTCTTTCTAGAATGCTCCATGCGCTTGAAGCGTTCAAAAGGCATACCAAGAATCAGTGTAAATGTTGACAGTCTTACCTTCAGGGAGTTCTGAGGCCCGAATTAAAGCAATGAGTTCAGCTTTCTGGGCTGAAGTGCCCTGGGGCAACGATCTGGCTTCAACCACAGTGTCCAGGGTTACCACTGCATACCCTGCACATCTCTCTCCTTGTGGCTTGATGAAGCTGCTCCCGTCCACTTACAGTTCCCGGTCTACTGAAGCCCAAGGCTGGTCCTGGAGGTCAGGTCTGCTAGAGTCAACTGCGTCCAACACTTGTACACGATCATGCTCGACAGGGCTCTCTCTGATACCGGGAGCAAGGTGGCAGGGTTTAGGGTGTTCCAAACTTCAGTGGTTATATGGGGATTTTCACAGAGCAAACTTTGGTACTTGGTGAGTCTAGCATTCATTAGCCAACAGTGTCCTTTAGTATTCATTAGAGTCAGCACAGCATGGGGGGCTTTTATGTGCAGGTTTTGCCCAGGAGTCAGCTTATTTGCTTCTTGTACTAGCAGGGCAGTTGCTGCCAAGGCCCTCAAACACGGGGGCCATCCTTTAGGAACCCCGTCTAGTTGTTGAGAGAGGTAGGCCACCAGCCTCGGCCAGGGCCCCACAGTTTGGGTGAAAACTCCAACTGCCATCTTTTCTCTCTCTGACGCATACAATGGAAAAGGCTTTGTCAGATCAGGTAGCCCCAGGGCTGGGGCTGCCATCAGTTTTTTCCTTTAACTCATGAAAGGCTTGCTGCTGTTGGGATCCCCATTCGAGAGGTTCCTGGTCCCCCCCTTTGTGACCTCATACAAATGCTTGGCTCATACTGCAAAGCTTGGGATCCACAGTCTACAAAACCCCACAGCTCCTAAGAATTCTCTCACATGCCTTCCGCTCTTAGGCTCCGGTCGATTGCAAATCACCTGCTTTCTTTCTGCTCCCAGGCTGCGTTCCCCATGTCAGATAGTAAATCCCAAGGAACGTACCCGCTGTCGGCAGATCTGAGCCTTTTTCTTGGACACCTTATACCCACAGTCCTCCAGGTGCCGGAGCAGGGCATCTATTCCCTTGGCACACCCGACTGCCATAGGGTGTCCCAGCAAAAGGTCATCAACCTACTGGAGCAACAGGCAGCCTATGTTTCTGGTGGGAAACTTCCGGAGGTCTGGGGCCAACGCCTCCCCGAAGATGGTGGGGAAGTTCTTGAACCCTTGGGGAAGCCGGGTCCAAGTGTACTGAGTAGTGACACCTGACTCCGGATCTTCCCACTGAAAGGCAAACAGCTTCTGGCTCTCTGGGGCTAATCTGATATGAAAGAAAGCTGCTTTCAGGTCCAAGCAGGTGAACCAGCTGTCCTCAGCTGGCAGCAACCCCAACAATGTGTACGGGTTAGGTAGTGTTGGATGGAAAGTCATTGTAGCTTGATGAAGCAAGCGCAAATCCTGTACCGGCCTGTAGTCCTTGGTCCCTGGCTTGGGAACAGGCAGGAGGGGAGTGTTCCATGGGACTGAGAAGGAACTCGAATTCCAGAAGTTCTTAGGTGCTTGAGATGGACCTGGATACCTTGAAGAGCTTCTCCGGGGACCGGGTCCTGTTTTTGCCTAACCGGCTGGGCCCCAGGCTTCACTTCTATGAGTCTGGGGGCTTGGTTGATTGCCAACCCTGGAGGGTTGTCTTCCGCCCCTACTCTTGGCCACCGCTTAGCCAGAGCTGGTCTTCTCTCTTGGCCCAGCTCAGTTAAGAAAAGTCTCTATTCCTCCTCTCGGGGGACCGTAAGGGTCATAATGCTTCCCGTTCCGGGTCACTTTAGCAGCAAAGAGCCGTGCTCTGTCAAAGAGACAGTGGCTCTCAGCTGGCTAAGCAAGTCCCTTCCCAACAAGGGCAAGGGACAGTCAGGCGCGGACAAAAACTGATGAATCACTCTATGTCCTCCTACAGTGCAAGTCCGAGGCAAGCAGACAGCTTGCTTTGCTGAAACCCCCGTGGCTCCGATGATGTCAATAGTCTCTTTGGAGAAGGGGGCGACCGGGGCGGTTACTACCGAATGTTCAGCACCGGTATCTACAAGAAAATCAACGTCTCTACCCCCGACTGTCATTCTGTCCACAGGCTCTTTGGGGACCCTTGAGCCCGGTCTCCCTCAGTCCAAGAACACTTACTTCTGCCAGGTCGAGCTGGGCCCCTTCCTCCTTGTCCGGGGCCTCTTGCTCTGAGTCACCTTGTTTTCTTTTCAGCTGAGGGCATCTGTTCTTCCAATGTCCGATTTCTGTTCAATAAGCACACTGCTCACGCTGCCAACTCTGACAGCCAAGCTGAGTTTCTTTCCCAGGGCCCCCCTTCCCTTGCCTCTCTGGGGGGACCCCTCTGATTGCTGCAGCTAACAGGTCGGTGTTTCACCGGGCCTGACGTTCACTCTCTTTGTGGTTTTCCTTACAGCTTACTGCATCCCTGTTTACAAACACCTGTTTAGCTATTTCTAAGAATTGTGATGTATCCATCCCTGCAAACCCAGCCTGTTTCTGCAGGTTTCTTCACATGTCTTCTGCACTCTGACTGGCTCAAACTACGTGAATCGTGCGCTGATTTTCAGGGCTATGGGGATGAAAGCCAGTACACATACGGTAGGCCTCACACAGTCTCTGGTAGAATTGTGCTGGACTTTCTTCCTTTCCCTGAATAACCTCAGAGACCTTGATAACGTTTGTGGCCTTCTGAGCTCCCCTCTTGAATGCTTCCAAGAGAGCTTCCCTGTCTCGGTTTAGCCTTTGCATATCCTCTCTTTCATTTGGGTCCCACTGGGGGTCGGTTCCTGGTAACTGGGTCCTTCC
This sequence comes from Pongo abelii, assembly GCF_028885655.2. NCBI lineage: Eukaryota > Metazoa > Chordata > Mammalia > Primates > Hominidae > Pongo > Pongo abelii. The sequence continues at coordinate 7,381,056 of NC_071991.2, forward strand.
GTACTCTTGGGGGTTTTGAGAATCAGCTGGTGCCTGTTCCTCTAGCCACTCAGTTGCTGCTTGGAGCACCCTCCGCCTTTCATCTCTGTGAAAGAGGAACATGAGCCACTGGTGGCCATCAGCCCAGGTGGGGTTGTGGGTCTGGAGAATAGTTTGGAGCAAATCAATTCCAGCCTGTGGCTTTTCGGGATAGGACGGGTTATTGTTTTTCCAGTGGAGAAGGTCGGCAGAGGTGAAGGGCTGGTAGAGAAAAACACGCCTGTCCACCACGTGACCATCCTCATCTCTCCCAGCATACCGCTGCTCTCTCAGGGGCATTTGGATCCCGGTTTTGGGTCATCAACCAGCTGCCAAGGGAGGGGTTTCTCCCGAGTCTTCACTTCCTCTCTTGTCTACTCTGGATGGCCTAGGGATAGGCTTGTCTTGCGGAGGCGCAAGCACTGTGGGCTCAAGAGTGGGGAGCTTCTTTCCCTGGGAAGGGGAGGGCACCACTGGGATCACTGGTGCTATCTCCTGCAGTGGACGTTCTGATGTTGGGTCGAACAGAACTTGAGGAGTTGATTTCCGTGGGCGGGTGGAGCAGGATCCTTCCTTAGCTATCTGTCCCTTTGCTACTAGTATTGCTGCTGCCTGCCCTCTTAGCCACTGTGGGGGTTCTAGCACCAGCCGTCACCAGGTGTCTATGTATGGGAACTGGTCTAGGTATCCTTTCCCAGTTCCCTTGTGCCACACCTGAGAAACAAGGGACCTGTCCAGGCTTCCTTCTGACGGCCGAGCCACTTCTAATGTCAGGCAATCTATTTCCCACAAAGCTCTAAGTTCCCCGGTGGTCTGGTGGTTAGGAATCGGCACGCTCACTGCCACGGCTCAGGTTCAATTCCCGGTCATGTTGAACCAAGAAGCGGAGCAGGACGAGCCGCGGACAAACCCCTCAGACACCGGATTCCAGGAGGACCATGTTCCTTTTAATCCTCTCCAGGAGACAGGAGACGCGTCTTAAGAGCGGAGCTCCCCCCGAAGGAAGACAGAGTTCCTGGCCCTTTTCTCAGGGCTTACAACTCTAAGAGGTTCCACCTGAAAGGGTCTTTCGTGGTGGATTCAGAGCACATGTGCTTCGAGTGGGGGTGGGGGAGGTTCATCTTTTCACCTCAGGCCGGCTCATCAGTGGCACCGGCTGGTCTTGCCACTGGCTTCATTCCTCTTGTTTTTCAACTTTTACTTCGTCCTCCTCTTCAGAGACAGGAGACGGAAAGAGAAATGCCTTCTCTCCTCAGGGCGACAGGATGATATGACTCCCAATATCGCAGGGGGTGTACACCCCTCCTGTCATATTGTTCTTAATACCCTGGGAGGGAGAGGATAAGATTACATTGAATATCGCAGGGAATGTACACCCTCCCCCTCTCATAGCCTCCCTAATATCCAGGGGAAGAGACGATAATTTTCCTCCCTTTGGATATTAGGGACAATATCACCGGGGAGGTCTACACCTTCTGGATTCGTGGGATTCATACCGTCCACTCCCCGCCTGGAGATCAGCAACAGGATCACAGGAGGGATGTCCACCCAGTGCGATATTTTCCATCATGTCATCCTCTACCCCCTGACTATTAGGAGTCACATCCTAGAGGGGTGTACACTTTCTGCGATAATGGGAGTCATATCCTCTCCCCCACGGATATCGGGAACAGTTTTATTAATTATTAATATTAATAAATAATAAATATAATAGCAATTAATAGTAATCATCGATATTAATAACTACAGTGGAGACAGTAAAACTTCATGCGGATTAAAAATATTAATGATTACTATTAATAATTAATAGCAATATCAATATTAATAATAAAATAATGATATGCGTCATTAATGTTACTTAAATCCATCGTAAGTGATGTTGGTAATAAGACAATGATTAATAACATTAATAACTAATATTATTAAAAATGACATTAATAGTAAGAATTAATTTTAATCATGCAGAATCCTATCTTTAAAATAATCATTAAAGATTAATAAAGTTCTACTATTAATTAATATTACCATTGATAAATATTAATGGGGCTGATGTTTAATAATTCATAATATGATGACTCCTAATACCGCAGGGGGTGTACACCTACCTGTGATATTGTTCCTAATATCCAGGCATGGAGAGCATGACATTAGTTTTAATATCACAGTAGGTGTACACTCACCCTGTGACACTGATCCTAATATCCAGCGGGTGGAGTATGACGTGACTGCCAACACAGCAATGAATGTACAGCCACCCGGTGATATTGCTCCTAATATTCACGGGAGAAGCGTATGATATTACTCCCAATATCGCAGGGACTGTACACCTCTTCTGTGATATTGTTCCTAGTAACCCGAGGGGCAGAGGATGATAATAATTCCAGCACCGCAGGCTGTGTTCACCCACCCTGTGATATGGTTATTAATATCCTGAAAGGGAGGGGATGATATTTCTCCCGATAATAGACAGATATTACTCCCCATAATAGAGCAGGAGGTGGACACCCACCCTGTGATATTTTTCCTAATATTCAGAGACAGGGAAGTGGATATTATTCCCAATATCACAGGAAGTGTACACCCCCGTGCGAGATGGTCCTTCATGATAATCCAAGGCGGAGGGGGTGATATGACTACATATATCACAGAAAGTGTACACCCCCCAGGGATATTGTACCCATGATACTGGAGGGAAGAGGATGATATTACTTTAAATATCACAGAAGGTGGACACGCCCCACTAATATTGTTTCTAACTGCAACGCGGGAGAGGAGGATATGACACCCAATACCGCAGGGAGTAGAAACACCCCTATGATACCGTTCCTAATATTCAGAGAGCAAGAGGATGATATTCCTCCCAATACAGACGGGTGTACACCCATCTGTGAAATAGTTCATAATTTCCAGAGGGGAGATAATATGACGCACAATATGCTAAAGAGGCAGTGAGTCCACCGCGGCTCCTGGGAGCCAGGGGGGGACTAGGGGGCTGGCTCCCACTCCCCGCCTCGCGGGGGGTGCCGCACCCCCCTGCGAGGGGGCTCCTGGGAGCCAGGGGGGGACTAGGGGGCTGGCTCCCACTCCCCGCCTCGCGGGGGGTGCCGCACCCCCCTGCGAGGGGGCTCCTGGGAGCCAGGGGGGGACTAGGGGGCTGGCTCCCACTCCCCGCCTCGCGGGGGGTGCCGCACCCCCCTGCGAGGGGGCTCCTGGGAGCCAGGGGGGGACTAGGGGGCTGGCTCCCACTCCCCGCCTCGCGGGGGGTGCCGCACCCCCCTGCGAGGGGGCTCCTGGGAGCCAGGGGGGGACTAGGGGGCTGGCTCCCACTCCCCGCCTCGCGGGGGGTGCCGCACCCCCCTGCGAGGGGGCTCCTGGGAGCCAGGGGGGGACTAGGGGGCTGGCTCCCACTCCCCGCCTCGCGGGGGGTGCCGCACCCCCCTGCGAGGGGGCTCCTGGGAGCCAGGGGGGGACTAGGGGGCTGGCTCCCACTCCCCGCCTCGCGGGGGGTGCCGCACCCCCCTGCGAGGGGGCTCCTGGGAGCCAGGGGGGGACTAGGGGGCTGGCTCCCACTCCCCGCCTCGCGGGGGGTGCCGCACCCCCCTGCGAGGGGGCTCCTGGGAGCCAGGGGGGGACTAGGGGGCTGGCTCCCACTCCCCGCCTCGCGGGGGGTGCCGCACCCCCCTGCGAGGGGGCTCCTGGGAGCCAGGGGGGGACTAGGGGGCTGGCTCCCACTCCCCGCCTCGCGGGGGGTGCCGCACCCCCCTGCGGCGGGGCTCCTGGGAGCCAGGGGGGGACTAGGGGGCTGGCTCCCACTCCCCGCCTCGCGGGGGGTGCCGCACCCCCCTGCGGCGGGGCTCCTGGGAGCCAGGGGGGGACTAGGGGGCTGGCTCCCACTCCCCGCCTCGCGGGGGGTGCCGCACCCCCCTGCGAGGGGGCTCCTGGGAGCCAGGGGGGGACTAGGGGGCTGGCTCCCACTCCCCGCCTCGCGGGGGGTGCCGCACCCCCCTGCGAGGGGGCTCCTGGGAGCCAGGGGGGGACTAGGGGGCTGGCTCCCACTCCCCGCCTCGCGGGGGGTGCCGCACCCCCCTGCGAGGGGGCTCCTGGGAGCCAGGGGGGGACTAGGGGGCTGGCTCCCACTCCCCGCCTCGCGGGGGGTGCCGCACCCCCCTGCGAGGGGGCTCCTGGGAGCCAGGGGGGGACTAGGGGGCTGGCTCCCCCTCCCCGCCTCGCGGGGGGTGCCGCACCCCCCTGCGAGGGGGCTCCTGGGAGCCAGGGGGGGACTAGGGGGCTGGCTCCCCCTCCCCGCCTCGCGGGGGGTGCCTCACCCCCCTGCGAGGGGGCTCCTGGGAGCCAGGGGGGGACTAGGGGGCTGGCTCCCCCTCCCCGCCTCGCGGGGGATGCCTCACCCCCCTGCGAGGGGGCTCCTGGGAGCCAGGGGGGGACTAGGGGGCTGGCTCCCCCTCCCCGCCTCGCGGGGGGTGCCTCACCCCCCTGCGAGGGGGCTCCTGGGAGCCAGGGGGGGACTAGGGGGCTGGCTCCCCCTCCCCGCCTCGCGGGGGGTGCCTCACCCCCCTGCGAGGGGGCTCCTGGGAGCCAGGGGGGGACTAGGGGGCTGGCTCCCCCTCCCCGCCTCGCGGGGGGTGCCTCACCCCCCTGCGAGGGGGCTCCTGGGAGCCAGGGGGGGACTAGGGGGCTGGCTCCCCCTCCCCGCCTCGCGGGGGGTGCCTCACCCCCCTGCGAGGGGGCTCCTGGGAGCCAGGGGGGGACTAGGGGGCTGGCTCCCCCTCCCCGCCTCGCGGGGGGTGCCTCACCCCCCTGCGAGGGGGCTCCTGGGAGCCAGGGGGGGACTAGGGGGCTGGCTCCCCCTCCCCGCCTCGCGGGGGGTGCCTCACCCCCCTGCGAGGGGGCTCCTGGGAGCCAGGGGGGGACTAGGGGGCTGGCTCCCCCTCCCCGCCTCGCGGGGGGTGCCTCACCCCCCTGCGAGGGGGCTCCTGGGAGCCAGGGGGGGACTAGGGGGCTGGCTCCCCCTCCCCGCCTCGCGGGGGGTGCCTCACCCCCCTGCGAGGGGGCTCCTGGGAGCCAGGGGGGGACTAGGGGGCTGGCTCCCCCTCCCCGCCTCGCGGGGGGTGCCTCACCCCCCTGCGAGGGGGCTCCTGGGAGCCAGGGGGGGACTAGGGGGCTGGCTCCCCCTCCCCGCCTCGCGGGGGGTGCCTCACCCCCCTGCGAGGGGGCTCCTGGGAGCCAGGGGGGGACTAGGGGGCTGGCTCCCACTCCCCGCCTCGCGGGGGGTGCCTCACCCCCCTGCGAGGGGGCTCCTGGGAGCCAGGGGGGGACTAGGGGGCTGGCTCCCACTCCCCGCCTCGCGGGGGGTGCCTCACCCCCCTGCGAGGGGGCTCCTGGGAGCCAGGGGGGGACTAGGGGGCTGGCTCCCACTCCCCAATCGGGGTGTTATTGCTCCACGCTTCGCAGGGTCTTCCCTCGCCCCCTACCATGTGAATCGTAGTATCCGGGGGGGGGAGATCGTTGATATTACTCCTCTCATTGCCGGCGTGTATTAATCCATTACTCTTAAACGGTGTTCTCTTCTGCCACTCTTGTTTGACCCCCTGGCACATTATTTTCCGTATTGTGGAAGATGCCACTATTAAAGTCACTGTTGGTATACACCTTGCGATGTTCCTAATATTGTAGAGGAATGTTAATCCTGATGTCACAGGACTCTATACACTCTTGTTTTATTCCCAATATCCTAGCGGGCCTAAAGAAGAATGTCAAAATGTGTGTACACCTTGGGTTGTTTTTGTTAGTCTCCTAATGAGAAGTTACTTCTATTGTCACATGAGGTATGTTCCCTTTGATATGATTCGTAATATGCTAGTGGGATCTCACTGCTTGTGTCACACGGTTTCTCCACCTTGTCAATTTCCTCGTATTATCCTTAGAAGATGTCACTCCTCATATCACAGGGAATGTACACTCTGTGATAATATCGTCATATTCCAGGGAAGTGTTGATTTTCATGTCACAGAGGGTGTACACCTTGTCAAATTTTTCGTTATAGTTTTGTGGGATGTTATTGCTAATGTCACACAGGGTGTACCCACAGTGGTGTTACGTTTAATATTCTCTAGAAATATTACTCGTAAGTCACAGGTCCTGTGCACCCTTTTATATTCTTCGTAATATTCTAGGAAAACGTGACTACTAATGTCACAGGGCATGTAGACCCTGTCATAAAATTCGTAATATCCTTGCGGGAAGTCACTACTAATTTCACAATGAGTGTACACCCTTTGATATTACTCGTATTGTCCTTAGGAGATGTTACTCCTCATGTCCCCGTGCAGTTAGGCTCTCTGATATTGTTCATTATATCCTCGGGGGATGTTACTTCTAATGTCACATGGGGTGTACACCGTGTGCGTCAACTGCCTTTGATATTATTCCTAATATACTAGGGGGCTGTGACTTTGAATGTCACAAAGAGTGTACAAAATGTCACAGGTTGTGTATGCCTTATTATTCCCGATATCCAGAAGGATGTTACTCCTAAGGTCACAGGGGGTGCACAAACTTCGATAATATTTGTAGTCCTATAGGGAGATATCACTGTAAATCTCAGTGGGTGTACACTATGTGTAGACTCGCTGTGATATTATTTGTAGTATCTCAGAGATATTACAGTTATAGCTTTTTGTGTTATAGTAGAGTTATATCTAAGACAGTACAAATAATACCACAGTGGGTGTACCTCACGTGGGTACACTCTGTGATATTATTTGTAATATCCATGGTAAACATTACATCTAATATCACAGAGAGTGTTCTCCCTTTGATATTTCTCATACTCTCATAGGGAGATACTGCTTTTAATGTCGCAGTGGGTGTACACCCTGCGTGTACATCCTGTGATGTACCTTACATCACAGGGAGATCTCTCTCCGAATATCACAGTGTGTGTACACCTTGTGATATTCTTCATAATATCCTAGAAGGATGTTACTCCTAACAAGACAGAGGGTGTACACCCAGTGATATTCTTCCTACTAGCCTAGGGAGATGTTACTCCTAATGTCACACGGGGTGTGCGCCCTTGATATTAGTCCTAATATTCTAGGGGGATGTTACTTTTAAAGTCACAGGGGGCGTTTGTAATATCCTAAGGTTGTTCGTAATATCCTAAGAAGATGTTAATGTCACATGGGTTGTACACCCTGTGATATTACTCGGAATATCTTATGGGGATGCTACTCCTAACGTCACAGGCTGTGTACACCCTGTGATATTATTCGGAATATCCACAGAGATGTTACTTTTCATGTCACAGATAGGGTTCACCCTTTGATATTTTTGATCATATCTTAGGGAGATATGACTTCAAATATCACACTGGGTGTACACCCACTGTGATGTTATTCGCAGTACCCTAGGGAGATATCTCTTAATATCACCGTACACGTACATACTATTTGTGTATGCCTACTGGGATATTATTCCCAATATCCTAAAAATAAATAGGACTCCTAATATCACAGTTGGTGTACACACTCTGATATGATTCCTAATCTTCCAGTGGGATGTTACTCTTCAGGTCCCAGGGGGTTAATACCTTGGGACAGTATTCCTCATATTCCAGAGCAGTGATACTCCTAAAGTCACAGGGTGTGTACCCTCTGTGATATTATTCCTCCTATTCAAGGGGACGTTACTCCTAATGTCACAGGGGTGTGTATCCTCTTTGATATTATTCCTCCTATTCAAGGGGACATTACTCCTAATGTCACAGGGATGTACACCCTGTGATATTATTCATAGTATACCACAGGGATGTTAGTACTGTCACAATGCGTGTACACCTCGGGATATTATTCGTAATATCCTAATGTCACAGGAGGTGTGTCCCCTGTGATATCATTCCTAATATCCTAGACGGATATTGCTCCTAACATCACAGGGTGTATACACCTTGTCATATCATTCATAATGTCCTAAAACCACATTATTCCTCTTCTCACAGGGGGTGTTCACCCTGTCATATTATTCGTAATAGTTTTGTGGGCTGTTACTCCTGATGTCACACGGGGTGTACAGAGTCACACAGTGATACGACCTGTAATATTCTATAGAAATGTTACTCGTAAATCACAGGGGCTGCACCTCCTGTGATATTATTCGTCATATTCTAGGGGAATGTCACTACTGTTGTCACAGGGGGTGGACACCTTGTGATATTACTCATCATATCCTAGCGGGATGTTACTACCTATGTCACAATGCGTGTACACCCTGTGATATGATTTACAATATCCTAAAGAGATGTTACTACTAAGGTCACAATGCATCTACACCCTCTGATATTATTCGTTCTATCCTCGGGGGATGTTACTCCTGTCACACGGGGTGTACTCCCTGTGATATTCTTCATAATATCCTAGGGGGATGTTACTTTTAATGTCACCGGGGGTGTAGATCATGCATGTTCAACGACTTTGATACTATTCCTAATATCCTAGGGGCATGTCCCGCCTAATGTCACATGGGATGTTCACCATGTGTGTACACCTGCTGTGATATTATTCGTAATATCCTAGGGGAATGTTACTCCTGATGGCACAGGCAGTGTACACCATGTGTGTACACTGTGCCATTACTTGTAGTATCCTAGGAGGATGTTTCTTTTAATGTCACAGAAGGTGTACAAAATGTCACACAAGGTGTTCACCTTGTGACATTATCTGTAATAGCCTGGAAGGATGGTACTCCTAATAGGTCACAGGGGTGCAACTTTGATATTATTTGTAATCTCATAGAGAGATATGACTTCAAATATCACAGTGGATGTACACACGTAGTATATACCCTGTGATATGATTCATAACACCCTAGGGAGATACAACTCCTGATATCACAGTGCGCGTACACCATGTGTGTACACCCTTGATATTAGTCGTAATATCCAGGGTAAAGATTACTCGTAAGATTACACAGTGTGCACACCCTGTGATATTTTTCATATTATAGGGAGATATTCCTTCTAAGATCACAGTGGGTGTACCCCATGTGTGTATATCCCGTGACAGTATTTTTTGTATCCTAGGGAGGTATTACTCCTAATATCACAGTGGGTGTTCACCCTGTGATATCATTCTTATTTGAACTTGCTGCCTTTTTTAACCCACACTACAAAGGAATGGAACAGATAAGATATTGAGATTAGACTGTCCTGCCGTACGGCCGCCGCAGGACACCTTTAATATCCGTTTCTCAGGCTGTAGATGAAAGGGTTCAGCATGGCGGTGACCACCGTGCACATCACTGAGGCCACTGCACCCTTTCTGGGGGAAGATGACACATCTGAACTGAGGTACCCCCCAACGCCTGTTCCATAAACTCAGCAAACAGCTGACAGGTGAGACCCACAGGTGGAGAGGGCTTTATACTTTCCCACCTGACGACGAAACCCTCAGAATTGAGGAAACAATTTTAGAGTAAGAGAAAATGGTCCCCGAGATGGGAAGAAAAGCAAACATGGCGGCAGGGAAATACATGATGATGTTATTGGTGAAGGCATCACAACATGCAAGATGGGGGAGTTGAGAAGGATCACAGAAGAAATTCGGAATTTCCACATCCTTGAAGTAGGTCATTAGCAAGGCAATCAAGTGGTGCAGCTGGGAGTCTAAAAGACTGAGAAGAAAAAAAAAGACAACAAAACTAGGAAGCCACAGAAACACGGGCTCATGATGACTGAATGATATAGAGGGTGACAGATGGCTACAAACCGGTCATAGGCCATCACACTCAGGAGCATGTCTCTCTTCCGTGCCTCCAAAAATGGCAAAGAGACATCTGAGTCAGGCAAGCCTGCAGAGGAGATGACTCTGCTGTGAGATTGGATGTCCACAATCATCTTGGGGACCGTGGTGGAGGTGAAACCGATTTCAGGCAAGGACAGGTTGGAGAGAAAGAAGTACATGGGGGTGTGGAGGTGGGAGTCAGCGCTGATGGCCAGGATGATGAGCAGGTTCCCCTGCACTGTGACCAGGCACATGGGCAGGAACAGCCCAGCGAGGACCGGCTGCAGTTCTGGATCCCCTGAGAGTTCTAGGAGGAGGAATAGAGAGACATCTGTTAGATTCTGTGGGTCTGCATAGTTTGGACACCTTTTGCCTAGAAAAGAGTGTTGAAAAATCGGAAACAAATAAACAAACCCCGGCATTGTGTCTGCATTTTGAATAGAAGCAATTCACAAGTCATGTTCTCAGATTTCTGAGCAATCCACACTCAGCAATATTTTGCAGTTCTGACAGACTCAATTGTCTTCTAATGCTTTCATCTTTGATTTCTGTGTTATTCATTTCTTCCTGTACACACCTTAGAGACATTAGATTCAAGAATGTTCCAAGAACGAGATCATCATACATAACAAATTTGTAACTGCTAGAAAATACAGCCTATCTTTTCTGAAAAAAACTACGTAAAAATACGATTCTCTTCACTTGAAGAAAAAGGTTATCCTAATTAAAGCAAATTAAGAACTCAAATATTTTAGTCTAGAAGGTTGATACAAATTCCCTTGATTTAGAACATTTATAAACACTGTATAACAGCTGAGACCATGCCATCTGGAAATGAAATTAAAGTTGATAGTTCATAAGCAGAAAATCATTCCACATGCCAGTTAGGTCCTAGTGATTTCATCGTTATGTTTTCTGACTTTTCTCCTTCAAGAGAGTAATTGCTTCCTCAAATCGGTGGGTCTGGCTTTAAACTTCATGTAAGCTATAACTCCTGTCCTTAGCTTAGGAGGACTTAAGAGTTTTCATCAGAAAGTTTGGCCGGACGCGGTGGCTCACACCTGTAATCCCAGCACTTTGGGAGGCCGAGGAGGGCGGATCATGGAAGTCAGGAGATCAAGACCATCCTGGCCAACATGGTGAGACCCTGCCTCTACTAAAAATTCAAAAACTTCACCTGGTACGGTGGCACGCACCTGTAGTCCCAGCTACTCAGGAGGCTGAGACGGGAGAATGGCTTGAACCTGGGAGGCAGAGGCTACGGTGAGCCGAGATCACACCACTGCACTGCAGCCTGGGCAACAAGAGCAAAACTCCGTCTCAAAAAACAAAAAACAAGAGGGATCAAGTAAGTCAAAGTCACACTTATGACAGCCAATTTTTGTGAACCAAGGAAGCGTCAATTCAATAATTAACATAGATTTTTACTTTTGCTCTCTCCTCTATGCCAGGCAAGATATAGGCTCGGGGGAATTATTAATTCAGCTTATTAAATCTCCCAGTTCTTTTCAATACAGAGAATATTTACATGACAAAACTTAAGTTAAAAATATGTTACAAAAAATACTGTTATGTGATGCTGTTTTATTTATGAAACCACCTAATTGCTCTAGGCATCTTTCAAAAATTTCAACTTACCCCGAATTTCAATTTACATTCAGAATATCATCCACATTTTTGTCTTTTTTCAGTTTTCACTGAATGAACGGAATCACCATCTTTTTTTTTTTTTTTTTTTAAGATGGAATCTCACTCTGTTGCCCAGGGTAGAGGGCAGTGGCACAATCAAAGTTCACTGCAACCTCCACCTCTGAGGCTAAAGTGATCCTCCCACCTCAGCCTCCCAGGTAGCTGGCAGTAGAGGCATGCATCATGATACCTGGCTAACTTTTATAAAATTTTTTTGTAGAGATGACATCTTGCTATATTGCCCAGACTGGTCCTGAACTCCTGGGCTCAAGCAATCCTCCCGCCTTAGCCTCCCAGAATGCTGAAATTACAGGTGTGATCCACTGTGCCCTGCCTCACTGAACTTTTTACATCATAAAATTATCTGCATTCTGTACATTCCTTGAGCGCATAGACACACTTTTTCATCACTGGGGACACATTCCTACTATAAGGCTGAGAAAAGAGAAGGGAGTTCAATACTTACTGAATAAATGTAGGCATAAACCTCACTACCTGTTTCAAAGGCCTCATTATTTTCTTCTCTAAGATAGAGTCACTTTGCAGTCATTTACAGATTTCTCTTTAAACACCCGTGGAGCCTAGAAATAGGGGTAAGTGGCTGGACTCTCAGTTCAAAAAGAATGCCATGCTTACCTTGTACATGCTGTAGCACTGCTGCGGCAGCGAACTATAAACCTTGTCCTGCAAACACGAAAACACAGCACACATCTGAATTCAAGGGAAAATCAATGTCCACTGGATAGACGGCAAAGGTACACTGACTCTTGGCCAAACAGTATAATGTTTATAAACTTGGTCCCACCATAGTCGTGTGCTGAAAAAAAGTGTTTCTGTTCTTTTTTTTTCTTTGAGATGGGAGTCTTGCTCTGTTGTCCAGGTTGGAGTGCAGTGGTGGAATCTTGGCTCACTGCAACGTCTGCTTCCCTGGTTCAAGAGATTCCCCTGCCTCAGCCTCCCGAGTAGCCGGGATGACAGGTGTGTGCCACCATCCCTGGCCAGTTGTTGTAGTTTTAGTACAGACAGGGTTCCGCCATATTGGCCAGGCTGGTCTTGAACCCCTGACCTCAAGTGATCGGCCCACCTCACCTCGGCCTCCCAAAGTACTAGGATTACAGGTGTGAATCACTGTTCCCAGCCAGAAGTGTTTACATTCTAATTTGTGAATCAGTAAGCCTTAGTAGAGGAGGGCTTTCAATATAGATGAAGAATAGAAGCTATTAGTGAGATAGGGTGCATATATATTTTTAAAAGATTGTGCTAGTGTAAATGATAAACATAAACCTTTGCTATATACCCCGAGAAACTTCCGCAAAAGCCACCTAGTTTAAATCCGACCAAGTAAGGCATTCAACATACTAATCAATACATTTAAAAAAAATAAATAAACAAACAATGACACATTACCAACAACTCCTCCTCTTGATATTCAATAACTTGTTTCCATCTTTACTGTTTTTCAATTATAGGATTCCGAACAACCCACAAAGTTTGATATACTCAATTTATACAATGAATTCATTAGACCATGTTTTTTATTTTGCCTTAGTTTAAAAATTTTGAACATGCGACAGCACCAGACACACAGCTTCTTAAAGCAGCCCCAAGAACGAATAAAGCAAATTGGAAGAACTTGATTTTAAAATTGCAACCAATTTTATTGTAATTTTATTTGGATGCAACAGCCAGAGAACTTTCCTAAATTCTGAATAGCAAAGATCACCCGTAACTTCACCATACAATTTCAGAAAGATACACTGTGTATGTAAATATCATGACCATCCAGAAATTTCCTTCTGGTTCATTAAAGAACTGTCTGTTCTTCTGTGTATGTAAAGATTTTGCAGGTTTTGATGGGCTAAAGGTCTTACAAAGGTGAAAAAATTATCTTTGGGACAATTCTCCAGCAGCAGTTTTAAGAATTCACTGAACTCTAAAAGGCACGCTTAGAGGTATTACCTTGTAAACTGTACAATGGCTTCACACAATCCGACATTTCTAATCTTCTCTCTTCTCATTCTTTTTCTTTTTTCTTTTTTTTTTTTTTTTGGAGACGGAGTCTCACTCTGTCGCCCAGGCTGGAGTGCAGTGGTGCAATCTCCGCTCACTGCAACCTCCGCCTCCCGGTTTCACACCATTCTCCTGCCTCAGCCTCCCGAGTAGCTGGGACTAAAGACGCCCGCCACCACGCCTGGCTAATTTCTTTGTATTTTTAGTAGAGACATAGTTTCATTTTGTTAGCCAGGGTGGTCTACATCTCCTGATCTCGTGATCCGTCCGCCTCAGCCTCCCAAAGTGCTGGGATTACAGGCTTGAGCCCCCGCGCCCGGCCTCTTCTCTTCTACCTCATTTGGATGATAAAATCAAATCTTATTTTCCTCCTGAAACTGAGGAAAGAGAAGCACATCATGAAGAGAAACATTTCATCTTAGCTACTGAAAACGCTAAGTTCAGTGTCGACCTCTTGTGGCGCACATGCTAATGACAAAACAAAAGAAAAACCGGTTTTAGAAAAACAGGAATTGTAATTCTGGCACTTTGAGAGGCCGAGAAGAGAGGATCACCTGAGCTCAGGAGTTCAAGACCACCCTGGGCAACACCGTGAGACTTTGTCTCTATTTAAAAGAAGAACAGGAATTATCTCATCATTGTGCAAATACTGCCCACCAGTCAGAAAGGCAATTTCGATAGTCAATAAGTCACATCTGAAGTAGCACCAGGTAATTTTTATGAAAACTCAAGTCTCCAGATTTCTTTCCTAGTGCTAATTTGTAATACACCAATGCTTGTAAGAAATAAAGGTGTGCACATCTGCAGACACATAGCTCCCTGAAAATTAAATCCAGCCAGTTCCCAGGCATTTGAACTGACGAGTTTTTTTTTTTTTTTCTTTTTCATTTTCTGGAGATGGGGTCTCTGTCACTCAGGCTGTAGTGCAGTGGCCCAATTACAGCTCACCTGCAGCCTCCATCACTTGGGCTCAAGCGATCCTCTGTCCTCAGCCTCCTGAGTAGATGGAAATACAGGTGCGTGCCACCACGCCTGGCTCATTTTCCGATTATTATTTTTTTTTTTGGTAGAGCTGGGGGTCTTGCTATGTTGCCCAGGCTGGTCTGGAACACCTGGCCCCAAGTACTCCTCCCATCTCCGCCTCCTAAAGTGCTGGGATTACAGGCGCGAGTCAGGGCGCCCAGCCTGGACAGTCTTTAAAAGAACTCTGACTTGCTGGTAATGAAACACAGCTCCGGACATCCTTTGAGAAAGTCGCCGTCCCCACCTCAGAAAAACCACCCACACCCACACCCACACCCCCACACCCCCACACCCACACACCCACACCCCCACACCCCCACACCCCCACACACACACGCCCCGGAATTAATTTCCTCATTTCGGTGAAAACTTTTACAGGGTCCTCCAGGCTTGTATCATTTGAAGGCTAGCGTCTGCCACTCTGCTTCCACGCTTCTAGTTGGGGACTACCCACTTAACAAAGCCAAGTTCAATTTTTAGTTTCCCAGAACTGACGCAAAGCAAAGCGCAAACAGCCTCAACGTGGGGTGTGGAGTGATACCAGACCTGACGGGGCTTTATTCCACAGACAAGCGTGGACCCAGGACCTCAAGCGGTCCCCGCCTGCTGGCAAGACCCCGCCGCAGCCCCCCGCCCGGGCTCGCAACTGGCACAACGCAGGCTAGGTCAGTGCCGCTCGAGGTGGGCAGAACCACAGGGCCACCTCCCCGGGGAGCACCGACGCCGCCCCCTCCGCATACCTCTCCTTCCCGCGGCCAGAAGCGCGGGTTGTAGATGAAGAAACTCAGCAGCGCCGGCGGGAACTGCTTCTTCTGGGCCGCCCAGGGCCCGCTCCCTGCCCTGGCTGCCGCTGCAGCCATCCTGGCCCAGCCCCCCACCTCGGGAGCCTCCCACAGCCGCCCACAGACAGCAGCCACCTGCTACAACATCACACTTCCGCCTCCCTCGCCACCACCCCGGAAGCGATCACCGCTGACCAGGAAGAAGAACCCGCCTCGCAGCGTCGTCTTCTGGCACGCCAGGGTGGCCTTGTTATGTTTCCTGGCCGAGTTTGTTTTTTGCTGGCTCGCGGACTTTTCTCCTGGCTACAGGCGAGGGTTTCTCGTTTCAGGAAAAACTCAGCGGGGCACTGGCTTTTTTTGGATGGGATCTCAGTTTGTCATCCAGGCTGGAGTGTAACGGCGGGATCTCAGCTCACTGCAACCTCAACCTCTGGGACTCAAGCAATCCCCCTGCCTCAGCCTCCCAAGTAGCTAGGATTACAGGCGCCCGCCACCAAGGCCAGTTATATTTTTTGTAGAGGTGAGGTTTCTGTTGCCCAGGCTGCTCTCGAACTCCTGGCTTCACACGGTCTTCCATTTCGACCTCCCAAAGTGCTCTGATTATAGGCGTGAGACACCACCGCCCAACCTGCTGTTGTTTTGGTGGTATTGTTTTTAATTTAATTTAGAGACAGGATCTCGCTTTGTCACCGAGGTTGGAGTGCAGTTGTGCCATCATAGCTCAGTGCAGCCTCAACTCCCAGGCTCAGACGGTCTTCCCACCTCAGCCTGAGGAGTAGCTGAGACCACAGGCATGCACCACCATGCCCAGATAATTAAAAAAAAAAAAAAAAATAGACAGACAGATAGATAGACAGACAGATGGTAGACACAGGGTCTCACTTTGTTGCCCCAGCTGGTCTCGAACTCCTGGCATCAAGGGATCGTGCTGCCTCTGTTACTGGATGGAAGGTCTTGACCGTGGATTGCCCAGGTTCTTGGCGTGTTGAACAAAGAATTGAACAAAATGCACAAAGTAACAAAAGATCAAAGCAACGAAAAGAAACAAAAGAAAAAACCGGAGTAAGGAAGAGACAGATTTATTGAAGCGAAAGTACAATTCACACAGCATGAGCGGGATAGAGCAAACGGCTCAATAGCCCACATTAGGATTTTTATTAAGCTGGAAGAATTAGATAACGCCCCTAGGTGTCCGTTAGAGGCCTCCGATTGGTTACACCCTCTGAAGGATTGGCCTGTGACCAATCAGAGGCTGAAATGGAGACTTGCGCACCACCACCCCCGCCCCCGCCGTCAATCAGAGGCTGTCACCCTCCCCCCTCGCCCTCCTGCCCCCGCCGTCAATCAGCCTCTGATTGACGGGATGCACACGTGGCCTCTATGCTGCCTAATCTTGCCTAGAACTGGCTGCATCTGCTGTTCTTTTGTTTATGCCTTAAGCCTTGGTTCCCCTCAATCCCTGTTCTGCCTCACCTGGCCTCCCAAAGTGCTGGGATTACAGATAGAGCCACCCACACCTGGCCCATTGTTTTGCTTTTAGTTTATTTAAAAAGTATTTTATTCTACGACAGCACTTTGCTCCGTTGCCCAGGCCGGAGTGCAGTGGCCAGATCATACTTCACTGTAGCCTGGAACTCCTGGGCTCAAGTGATCCTCCCACCTCAGCCTCGCGAATAGCTGGGACCACAGGTGCATGCCACCATGGCTGGCTAATTTTTAAATTTTTCGTAGAGCTGGGGTCTCACTAAGTTAACCCAGGCTGGTCTCGAACTCCTGGGCTCAAGTGATCCACTGGCCTTGGGCTCTCCAAATGCTGGGATTATAGGCATAAGCCCCTGTGCCATGGCAGTGTTTTTTGTAGAAGGAACTGTAAAGACAAAAAGGAAGCGTCATTTAGAAAGAAACAAGGCTGGGCACGGTGGCTCATTCCTGTAATCCCAGCACTTTGGGAGGCTGAGGTGGGTGAATCACTTGAGGCCCGGAGTTCGAGACCAGCCCCGTCTCTACTAAAATACCAAAAACAAGCCAGGCGTGGTGACACATGCCTGTGATTCCAGCTACTTGGGAGGCTTGAGGCAGAAGAATTACTTGAACCCAGTAGGTGGAGGTTGCAGTGAGCCAAGACTGCACCACTACACTCCAGTCTGGGCAACAGAGCAAGACCCTGTCTCAACAAAAAAAAAAAAAAAAAGAAAAAAGAAAAGAAACACATTTCGGGGCAGATGTGCATTCCGTTTGGCCCATGAACATCATCTACAGGGTCCTTGTTTGAGAGACCTCAAGTGGCCATTGGATCACCCACACCTACAAAGCTTGCCCCTGCCCCCCATTCCTTCAGCGCAGGTCTGGAGGCAGATGGGGCACTGTGTGTGCCACGGGAGCAATATCAGAGGTGGCAGACTCCCCAGAGTGGCTGTTCCTGGACCTTGTCGCCTGGGATTCCCTTGCCTTTGAGTTGTGTGAGTTGTGGCATAGTTGGGATGGCTCGTTACAGTTATTTGCTATTTGCATTCACGCCTTGGCAGCATATGGTTTGACCAAACTCAAGAAGACTTTGGTTTAGATTGCCTCATCTGTCACATATTAAGATTGGAAGCAGAACCACTTCCCTTATCCAGCCTGGCAGAATAGACCACATTTAAGGAAGTGATGAGTTGGAATTTGGACTTGAGACACATCTGGGTACATATCCACTTTTGCCATTCACAGACTGCACCAATCTCCTTGCACCAGAGATAGAGACTCGCTCGTCTCTATCTCTTATTTGGAAAATGGCTAATAGTAAATTCCCGAAGTGAGAATCTCACTTGAAGAATTAAATGGGACTATGACTGTGCATCAAGTATCAGCACCTAATCACTATTTTATAAACGATTGCTACTGTTCCTTGCTATTGACTTTCCCAATTAGCTTGCTCTAGTGCATGAAATTATTCCATGAGAAATATATGTTTTGGCTGGGTGTGGTGGCTCATGCCTGTAATCCCAGCACTTTGGGAGGCCGAAGCTTGCAGATCACTTAAGGTCAGGAGTTTGAGGCCCAACATGGTGAAACACTGTCTCTACTAAAAAATAAAAATAAAAAAATAGTCCTGCGTGGTGTCAGGCGCCTTTAGTCCCAGCTACTCAGGAGGCATAGGCAGAAGAATTGCTTGAACCCGGGAGGTGGAGGTTGCAGTGAGCTGAGATAGCGCCACTGCACTCCAGCCTGGGTGACAGAGAGACTCTGCCTCAATAAATAAATAAATACATAAATAAATAAATAAATAAATATAAATGAAGTACAAGGTGCTATATAAGTGAGTGTGATTAATATTTTATAGTATGAGTCACAGTTTCTCCCAGGATACCTCTGTGTCCCTGTACATGTTTGCCTCTCCCTTCCTCCCACATACAATTCGTTGCAGGAGGCATCGAAAGAGGGAGATGACCAAAAACAAAATGAAACATCCAGAGATCAAAGAAAAGAATATGCTTTTACGGTTTCAAAGTTAAGGATGCAAGAACGCTTAGACATCAATGCATCTGCCTCACCAAACACAGTCCTTGGGTGTGCACGCGTACGAGGCAGGAGTGGCAGTGATGACAGACACCCACATAGGTTTGGAGGTCTCAGAGGAGAGGGTGTGTGTGTCTTTCTCCCTGGGGAAGCTGGGGGAGGTGGTGAGCTTTGCAGAGTTCCCCTCTGGGTCAAGCATGGTTCAGTAACAGTAGAGTAACCACGGAACAGGATTATCTCGGTGAGAAATCCTTATTGGTTCAGGAAGAAGCTGAATGATTTACTTGTGCACAGAAGGAATTCAGAGAAAGCCAGTGCTGAGAAGCCTCAAGGTCAGGACCAGGAGGAGGTAGCAGTGGCCCCTCAAGACCACCAGAGTAGAGAGGATTGAGGATGACTCTCCGTTCACTATTCAGACTGAGAATACTCCAGTCCCGTCTTGGGCCTCGACTCTCCCCCAGCCTATGGTAAGAAGGGAGAAGAGGTTGCTTAATTACCTGACATAATTAAGATTCTGATACCCAGCACAATGGGAATTCAAATCAAGTTCCGTTATACAAATAGAAGTTAGATGTTTTGCACAAAGAATTTGCGAAGTCAAATTCCAAAGGAATGAGCTGTGGGAAAGACACATTTTGGTGCTGGAAAGGGAGCTCCATTCCAAGTAGAAAGTCACAGTTCCAGCCGGGCGCAGTGGCTCACGTCTGTAATCCCGGCAATTTAGGAGGCCAAGGTGGGCAGATCACTTGAGGTCAGGAGATTGAGACCAGGCTGGCCAACTTGGTGAAACCCCGTCTCCACTAAAAAAAAAAAAACAAAAATTAGCCGAGTGTGGTGGCAAGCACCTGTAATCCCAGCTTCTGGGGAGGCAGAGGCACTAGAATCACTTGAACCTGGGAGTTGGAATTTGCAGTGAGCAGAGATTGTGCCACTGCACTCCAGCCTGGGCTGCAAAGTGAGGCTCTGTCTACAAAAAAAGAAAAAAAGTCACAGTTGCAGGCTAGCTGGTTCTGGACATAGGTTGTCACATATGTCTGTCTCCTCCCTATCAAGGGTATATACATATATATATATGAATATATACATATATGTGTATATATATATGTGTGTGTATACATGTATATACACACACATAT
Source organism: Pongo abelii (assembly GCF_028885655.2). Lineage (NCBI taxonomy): Eukaryota > Metazoa > Chordata > Mammalia > Primates > Hominidae > Pongo > Pongo abelii. The sequence goes on from NC_071991.2 coordinate 7,401,009, forward strand.
TATATATAGGTTTGAGACAGAGTCTTGCTCTGTTGCCCAGTTTATAGTGCAGTGGTATGATCATAGCTCACTGCAGCCTCTAACTCCTGGGCTCCAGTGATCCTCCTGCCTCTGCCTCCTATATAGCTGGGCCTACAGGCGCGGGCCTCTGTGCCCTCCTTCCTATCAAGGAAAGTGACCTTCTTGAGGCCAGGACTCTGTTGGCGTCATCTTCTGGTTCCTGTTGTCTAACACAGTGCCTGCATCACAGGACACAGTCCATGTGTGTTGAACGAATGAATGGAGGAGGTGGGGTATGGGGAGGAGGGGGCAACAGACATCAGACATGGGCTTTCATCCTTCAGAGCTCAGCTACTGCTTATCCTGTGAATGGAGCTCCGTCCACAGGCTGATCTGAAGTTCAGGTGAGTTCTCTACTCCGCTCAGCACTGAGCTCTAAGAAGCAGCTGCGGGGTAAAGGTTTGGGTGCAATGAACACCTCTAAGACAAAGGGCCTCTTCATCCTATTCTGTTGGCAGAAATATCAGACCAGTGAATGGAGTTACCAATCTTTTCTCTGTTGATTTAGAGACCAGAGACACTGTGTCAGTCAGAGGTCACCTTTACTGTGAGGGTACATCTTTCTCCAGCAGTTAAAATTGTCCTTGACTTCCATCTCCTGCTGAGATCACTTGTGAAGGAGCTTCAAAAAATCTGGTGTTTTGGTTTGTTTGACACAGGTTCTCTCTCTATCGCCCAGGCTAGAGTGCAGTGGTGCGATCTTGGCTCACTGCAACCTCTGCCTCCCAAGCTCAAGTGATCCTTCTGCCTCAGCCTCCTGAGTAGCTAAGATCACAGGTGTGCATCACCATGCCCAGTTCATTCTTTGCATCTTTGGTAGAGATAGGGTTTCTCCATGTTGGCCAGGCTGGTCCCAAACTCGTATGAAAAAGCCATCATGCAAGTAATACCAGGATTTGATAAAGTGAGGTGGCAGGTGCACAGGTATTATGTTGCTCAGTATTCTCCTTATGTTTGAGATACTTTATGATTTAAAAATAATTTAAGGGCCAGGTGCAGTGACTCACACCCATAATCTTAGCACTTTGGGAGGCTGAGGCAGGCAAATCACTTGAGCCCGGGTGTTGGAAACCAGCCTGGGCGACATAGTGAGACCCCACCTCTACAAAAAAAAGAAAAAAGAAGAAAGAAATGAAAAAAACTTAGCTGGGCATGATGGCACGCAGCTGTAATCCAAGCTACTCAGGAGGCTGAGGTGGGAGGATCACCTGAGCCTGGGGAGGTCAAGGCTGCAGTGAGCCGTGATGACTCCCCTGTATGCCAGCCTGGGCAACACAGCAAGACTCTGTCTCAAAAACAAAATAATTTAAGGTGAATAGATTTACATTCATTGTAGAGCCCCTAGGAAAACAATGTCAAAATGTATACCCCCCACCAAAAAAAACTTGACTTTTTGAAACCCGTGAAAATGTACACAAATGTCTTTCCAGTGAATAAATTAACAGGCCAGGTGGAAACCATCCTGGTGATTCCAATTTCATCTGTCTTCTTAAGTGTTTGCAAAGGAACCGCATACCTTCACATGAGCAGAAGAGACAGAAGATAGGTTTTTGCTTGCAGTAGGATTCCTGAGTGCCCATTACATAAACTTAAACTGTAGTCGTGACAGAGAATTAACTATGTACCTTGTAAACCTGTACAAATGGACAAGTATTTCCTGTCTTCACTGTTTTGCTATCCTTTGCTTATGAGCTAGAAACAACTAGTTTGTAAATACTGCTGCTAAGTCTTTACTAAGTACTACTACTTAGTAATTATCTACTCACAAAATACTAAAGCATTTACTGAGTATCAGTACTTAGCAAATGACCACATACAGAATACTAAAATATTTACTTAATAGCCATACTTAGCAAATGACTACTTTGATAATATGAAAGTATTTACTGTGTAGCAGTACTTAGCAAAAGACTGCGTACAAAATGCTAACATATTTCCTGAGTAGCAGTACTTAGCAAACAACTATTACAAAATACTAATTAATGACAGATTTTGTGCAATTATGTAGTAGCGGTAAATATTAAAAGACTTACTATTTAAAAAATACTAAAGTATTTACTAATTAGTAGTATTTACAAAAAAGTATTTTCAGACTGGAGTGTAGTGGCATGATCATGGCTCACTGTGGCCTCAACTTCCAGGATCAAGGGATCCTCCCACCTCAGCCTCCCGAGTAGCTGGGACCACAGGTGCATCCTACCACACCCAGCTAATTTTTAAGTTTTTTTTTGTAGAGACACGGTCTCCCTATGCTGTCCAGACTGGTCTTTTTAACATTTTAATTTTAATTTTCTTCCTTCATTTTCTCTAGTTACCATGCTGCATTTTATTTTATTGATCACAGTTGGTGAACACACTGTGATGTGATTCCTAATATTCCAGCGGGATGTTACTCCTCAGGTCACAGGGGGTTCATACCCTGGGACAGTATTCCTCATATTAAAGGGCGGTGATACGCCTAAAGTCACAGGGTGTCTACCCCCTGTGATATTATTCGTCCTATTCTAGGGGGACGTTACTCCTAATGTCACAGGGATGTACACCCTGTGATATTATTCACAGTATACCAGAGGGATATTAGTACTAATGTCACCATGCATGTACACCTTGGGATATTATTCGTAATATCCTAATGTCACAGGGGGTGTGTTCCCTGTGATATTGTTCCTAATATCCTAGATGGATATTGCTCCTATTGTCACAGGGCGTGTACACCTTGTCATATCATTCATAATATCCTAAAAGTATGTTACTCCTCATGTCACAGGGGGTGTTCACCCTGTGATATTACTCGTAATAGTGTTGTGGGACGTTACTCCTAATGTCACGCGGGGTGTACACAGACTCACACAGTGATACAACCTGTAATATTCTATAGAAATGTTACTCAGAAATCACAGGGGCTGTACCTCCTGTGATATTATTCATCATATTCTAGGGGAATGTTACTACTATTGTCACATGGGGTGTACAGCCTGTGATATTACTCGTCATATCGTAGCGGGACGTTACTACCAATGTCACAATGCGTGTACACCGTGTGATGATTTGTAATAACCTAAAGAGTGTTGCTACTAAGGTCACAATGCATCTACACCCTCTGATAGTATTCAATATATCCTCGGGGGATGTCACTCCTAATGTCACATGAGGTGTACTCCCTGTGATATTATTTGTCATATCCTAGGAGGATGTTACTTTTCATGTCACTGGGGGTGTGTATCATGTGGATTCAACGCCAGTGATACTATTCCTAATATCCTAGGGACATGTTCCTCCTAATGTCACATGGGGTGTACACCACGTGTGTACACCTGCTGTGATATTATTCGTAATATCCTAGGGGAATGTTACTCCTGATGGCACAGGTGGTGTACAGCATGTGTGTACACCGCGTGTCTCATTATTCATAAAATCCTAGGGGAATGTTTCTCTCAATGTCACAAAGAGTATACAAAATGTCACAGAAGGTGTTAACCTTGTGACGTTATCTGTAATACCCTAGAAGGATGTTATTACTAATAAAATAAAATATTTTATTTTGTGCTACTAGATTGATACAAATTCCCTTGATTTAGAGCATTTATAAACACTGTATAACAGCTGAGACCATGTCATCTGGAAATGAAATGAAAGTTGATAGTTCATAAGCAGAAAATATTTCCACATGCCGGTTAGGTCCTAGTGATTTCATCATTACGTTTTCTGACTTTTCTCCTTCAAGAGAGTAATTGCTTCCTCAAATCGGTGAGTCTTCTTTGAAAATTCACGTAAGCTATAACTCCTGTCCTTAGCTTAGGTGGACTTAGAGTTTTCATCAGAAAGTTCGGCCGGACGCGGTGGCTCACTCCTGTAATCCCAGCACTTCGGGAGGCCGAGGAGGGCGGATCACGGGGTCAGGAGATCAAGACCAGCCTGGCCAACATGGTGAAACCCCGCCTCTACTAAAAATACAAAAACTTCGCCCGGTATGGCGGCGCTTGCCTGTAGTCCCAGCTACTTGGGAGGCTGAGGCGGGAGAATGGCTTGAACCTGGGAGGCAGAGGCTACGGTGAGCCGAGATCACACCACTGCACTCCAGCCTGGGCAACAGGAGAAAAACTCTGTCTGAAAAAACAAAAAACAAAAAGAATCAAGTAAGTCGAAGTCACACCGATGACAGCCAATGTTTGCGAACCAAGGAAGTGTCAATTCAAGAGTTAACATAGATTGTTACTTTTGACATCTCTTCTGTGCCAAGCAAGATATAGGCTCTGGGGCATCAGAAAGAAAAGAGACTCACTTGTTCCTCTCACAATACTCAGTAATTTCTGAGATAAGGGCAAAAGAAAATGTCCCGTCTGGAATGCAGGGAAAGCAGAAATGCAGGTCAGGGGATATTTCCGTTGAATTGCATGGAGTTGAAGCTGAAAATAGTCACGAATGTACCTAAAATTCACTTTGCCTTGACTTTATGCATCCATCACAGAGAGATCACGCAGCGGGCACCCACGATCGGTTTCATCATCGCTCGCTTCCATTGGATCAACTCGAAATCAGCTCAGATGAGAGTGCTGAGTCTCAGAGGATGGACCTCTCACCCCTTGCCATACAGAGAAGTAGAAAGGATGGTATTCCAAATTCATGGCCAGACTCTGAGTCCCGGGTACTAGACTTCATGGTCTTCCAACTCTCCAAAAGTTGTGGTTTTGGTTTTGGTTTTGCTTTTGCTTTTTTGAGACGGAGTGTTTCCATTGCCCAGACTGGAGTGCAGTGGAGTGATCTCGGCTCACTGCAACCTCCGCATCCCAGGTTCAAGCTATTCTCCTGCCTCAACCTGCCGAGTAGCTGAGATGACAGGCGCCCGCCACTATGCCCGGCTCATTTTTTTCTATTTTTAGTAGAGACGGGGTTTCACCATGTTGTCCAGGCTGGTCTCCAACACCTGACCTTGTGATTCGCCTGCCTCAGCCTCCCAAAGGGCTGGGATTACAGGCGTGAGCCACCGCGCCCAGTTTCCAAAAGCTGTAAGCAGAGCTCAGAGTTCTTAACCACAGGCACACCTGAGGAGCATTTTTTGAAATGGTTTCCAGCTTCCTCAATAGGAATGGAAGCCAAACTCCGAATTGATGACTCCTTTGAGGAAGTCGAGAGCGGTAAGGAAAGCCAGGAACAGGGGCAAGAGAGAGATGTGTCCCGAATGATCCTGTGCCCATGTTTTCTGGAACCTCTGATGTCATCTCAGCTGCCCTTTCTCTACTTGACACAGTGATTGTGGCACCCACTGGCCTAGGTGTGGTCTACGAGGAACCCCCAAAGGGAAGGGCACAGTGAGCAGGGACATCGGCCTGAGGGACAAGGATTTGGGAGGGCAGGTTGGATGCAGGGAGAGGACTGGCCAAATGCCATGTGTCTGGACTTTGACTGCCTGGTTCAAATTGGACTTCACCCTTTTTGACTTCATGATCTGGTACAAGTTCTATGAAAATGCGTTGCTCCTTTTCTAGTCCGTAAAATCAGCATGAAGTGTGCACTAATAACTGGGAGACTATGCAGCTGAAATGAAACAAGCTGCATAGACCACAGAGCTCAGAGCCTGGCCTTTACGAAGGCCTCAGTAAGGGTTCATGATGCCCCGCTGTCTGTCTTCAGCCTCTTTATCCTCATCATCACCTTCATCATCTTTTTGTTGTTCTTATGGATTAGTTAAGAGGGAGTCATTCCCTGCTATCATGGGTGAGGCGTCTATGAAAAGGACAAGCAGTGGGGGAGGAAGGCAAAATTTTGAAGAAGATTTCTGAGACCCCCCACCACAAGCAAGAACAGAAACTCCACAGTCTGCTGAGCGGAGAGTTTGCACCTTGGTCTCCTCCCACCTGCCCACCGCACTGTCCTGTTTGTCCTGAGGATGAGGAAACAAAGCAAGGCTCCCGACCGTCCGTCCCTGAGCACTCACTGAACTGCCCTTCCCCTCTGCTGGGCCATGACCACAGAGAACAGGTCCACTGTCCTCCCTGCGTGGTGCACGATGGAGGCTCAGACTCCGTCCTCAAGGCTGGCAAGAAGACAGGGTGAGACATGAGCCTCCTGATACAGGTGACGGGTGTGGAGCCCACAGGACTGGAACCTCACACTGCAGGGCTGGAGGCACAGACCGAGTATTGACTATTCTATGGCCTGGGGGGCTCAAGGCACAGAGCTCCTCATTAGCCACAGTCGCCCAAGTTCCCCAATCTCTACAGATTTCCTCATAAGAATGCAGGAAGAAGAGAAAAGTGAGTGTCCACAGAAGCTTTGGGGCTCTTCCTGTCATCAGGAGGGAGCTTGTGTGTATTATTTGTGGGGAAAAGCAAGAGAGATCAGATTGTTAATATGTCTGTATAGAAAGAAGTAGACATAAGAGACTCCATTTTGTTCTGTATGAAGAAAAATTCTTCCGCCTTGAGATGCTGTTAATCTGTGACCTTACCCCCAACCCCGTGCTCTCTAAAACATGTGCTGTGTCAAACTCAAGGTTAAATGGATTAAGGGTTGTGCAAGGTGTGCTTTGTTAAACAAATGCTTGAAGGCAGCATGCTCCTTAAGAGTCATCACCACTCCCTAATCTCAAGTACCCAGGGACACAAAAACTGCGGAAGGCCGCAGGGACCTCTGCCTAGGAAAGCCAGGTATTGTCCAAGGTTTCTCCTCATGTGATAGTCTGAAATATGGCCTCGTGGGAAGGGAAAGACCTGACCGTCCCCCAGCCCGACACCCGTAAAGGGTCTGTGCTGAGGAGGATTAGTATAAGAGGAAGGCATACCTCTTGCCGTTGAGACAAGACAAAGGCATCTGTCTCCTGCCTGTCCCTGGGCAATGGAAGGTCTCGGTATGAAACCCAATTGTACGTTCCATCTACTGAGATAGGGAAAACTGCCTTAGGGCTGGAGGTGAGACATGTGGGCGGCAGTACTGCTTAACAAAGCATTGAAATGTTTATGTCTATGCATTTCTAAAGCACAGCACTTGATTCTTTACCTTGTCTATGATGCAAAGGCCTTTGTTCACGTGTTTGTCTGCTGACCCTCTCCCCACTATTGTCTTGTGACCATGACACATCCCCCTCTCTAAAAAACACCGATAAGTAATCAATAAATACTAAGGGAACTCAGAAGCCAGTGGGATCCTCCATCTGCGGAACGCTGGTCCCCTGGGTCCCCTTATTTCTTTCTCTTCACTTTGTGTCTTTTCCTTTTCCAAGTCTCTCGTTCCACCCAACGAGAAACACCCACAGCTGTGAAGGGGCGACCCACCCCCTTCATTATTCGCCTCTTTCTTTTCTTTTTAAAGATCCAACTGCTTTCATTTTCATCTTTTATTATGGGAAAATATACCACGTATCAATACTAAAAGTTATAAATATATATGATTTCATCTAGAATGGCCACTATAAACACGACAATTTCCACTACTTTTCAGTTGGCAGTTGAATGACATTAAGTACGTTCACATTGTTTAGCAACCATCACCGCCATCATCTCCAGAACAGTTTTATCTTTCAAAATGGAAATTGCACCATTCACCAAACTCTCCACTCCTCTCTCTCACTCACCCCGGGGGCCACCATTCTAATTTGCAACTCTGTGAGTTTAACTACTCTAGACACTTGATAGAAGTGGAATCATGCCGTGGTGAATGTTTTTTTTTTCTTTTGGAGACAGAGTACTTCCCTGTCACCCAGGCTGGAGTGCAGCGGCGTGATCTCGGCTCACTGCAACCTCCATATCATGGGTCTGAGCGATTCTTGTGTCCCAGTCTCCGGAGTACCTGGGATTAAAGGCGTGTGCCACCACGCCCAGCTAATTTTTGTATTTTTAATAGAGAGGAGCTTTCACCATATTGGCCAGGCTGCTCTCGAACTCCTGACCTTAAGGGATCCGCCTGCCTCAGCCTCCCAAAGTGCTGGGGTTACAGGTGCGAGCCACTGAGCCTGGTCGTGTTTATCCTTTTGGGATTTATTTATTTCACTGACGATAATGTCTTCAAGGTTCATCCATGTTGCCTCCTGTGTCAGAAGTGTCTGTCTGGTTTTGTTTTTGTTTTTGTTTTTTGGTTTTGTTTCATTTTGTTTTGTGCTGTGTTTACATGGAGTCGCACTCTGTGGCACAGACTGGAGTGCAGTGGCACAATCTGGGCTCACTGCAGCCTCCACCTCCCGGGTTCAAGCGATTCTTGTGCCTCAGCCTCCCGAGTAGCTGGGACTATAGGCGCACGCCACCACCCTTGGCTAATTTTTTGCATTTTCAGTAGAGACAGGGTTTCACCAAGTTGGCCAGGCTGGCCTTGAACTCCTGACCTCAGGTGATCCGCCCACCTCGGTCTTCCAAGATGCTGGGATTACAGGCCTGAGCCACCACATCTGGCCAACATTTTCTTTTTTATTCCTACACAGAAGTGAGGACGTGTAATATTTGTCATTCTGTGCCTGCCTTATTTCACTTAACATACAGACCCTGCAGTCTCATCCATTTTTTCTGCAGTGGAGAGGATTTTATTCCTCTTGAGGCTGAAGAATACTTCATTGTGTGTGCATACCACAGTTTCTTCATTGAAACAAATTTCTAAAAAGCAAATATTTTTAAGATGTCTCGGAATGTGAAACTTTAGGGATACTGTGCCCATTTTATTCTTCTCGATTTCTCATTTTATGTCTAAATAAGTGTACAACAAAGCAACAATCAATGTGTGTAGAAATCTATAACTTCAAGAAATGTACAATGAAAATGCTAAGTGGTGGCTGGGTGCCGTCGCTCACGCCTGTAATCCCGGCACTTTGGGAGGCCGAAGCGGGCGGATCACCTGAGGTCGGGAGTTGAAGACCAGCGTGACCAATATGGAGAAACAATGTCTCTACTAAAAATACAAAAAAAAAAAAAAATTAACGGGGCATGGTAGCACATGCCTGTAATCCCAGCTACTCGGAAGGCTGAGACAGAAGAATTGCTTGAATACGGGAGGCAGAGGTTGCAGTGAGCCGAGATCGTGCCATTGCACTCCAGCCTGGGCAACTAGAGTGAAATTCTGTCTCAAAAAAAAAAAAGAAAGAAAAAGAAAAGAAGAAAAAAAAAGAAAATCTTACTTCCATAATCGCAGGGGGTGTTCACCCCGATGATACTGTTTTCTAATATCCAGGGAAGGAGGGTATGATATTACTTCCAATATCGCAGGGGTTGTACACATTTTTGTGATATTGTGTCTAATATCCAAGCAAACAGAGGATGACATTGGTTTCAATATCGCACAGGGTGGACACCCCCCCGGATACAGTTCTGAATATCCCAACGGGGAGAGGATGATATTACCCCCCATATCGGAGGAAATGCACACCACCCTGGGATTTAACTCCTGATATCCAGAAAGGAAAAGTATGATATGACTCCCAACACGGGAGGAAATGTACACCCGCCCTGTCATAATTTTGCCAATATCCGGGGGGCAGAGGATCATGCTACTTCCAATATCGCAGGGTGCGTACACCCCCTCTGTGATCTTGTTGCTAACATCCAGGTTTGGGGAGGACGACATTACTCCCAATATCACAGGGGGAGTACACCCCCCATGACCTTGTTCGTAATTTCCTGAGTGGACAGGATGATACTACTCCCAATATGGCAGGGGTGTACACCCCACCGTGATGGATTTCTAAATACTCAGGGCGGGATAGGATAATATTACTCCCAATATCGCAGAAGGTGTACATCTCTGCTGTGATATTTTTCATAGTATCCAGGGAAAAAGAGGATGATACTTTCCAAATAGCCGGGGTTTTCCACGACACCCGCGCCGTGATGTTGTTCCTAATATGCAGGTGGGCAAAGAATCATATGACTGCGAATATCGCAGGTGGTGTACAGGCCCCTTGTAACGTTGTTCCCAATATCCAGGGAAGGAGGGACCGATATTACTACCAATATCACACCAGCTGTACAACCCACTGTGATTTCTTTTCTAAAACCCGTGGCACAGAGGATGATAGTACTTTCAATATCGCACAGGTGTACACACTTCACCCCGTGATATTGTTCCTAATAGCCAGAGGGCGAGTATAGGGAAAAGAAAGAGAGATCAGACTGTCACTGTGTCTATGTAGAAAGGGAAGACATAAGAGACTCCATTTTGAAAAAGACCTGTACTTTAAACAATTGCTTTGCTGAGATGTTGTTAATTTGTAGCTTTGCCCCAGCCACTTTCACCCAGCCACTTCGACCCAAGTTGGAGCTCCCAAAAACATGTGTTGTATAAAATCAAGGTTTAAGGGATCTAGGGCTGTGCAGGACGTGCCTTGCTAACAAAACGTTTACAGGCAGTATACTTGGTAAAAGTCATCGCCATTCTCTAGTCTCAATAAACCAGGGGAACAATGAACTGTGGAAAGCTGCAGGGGCCTCTGCCCTTGAAAGCGGGGTATTGTCCATGGTTTCTCCCCATATGATAGTCTGAAATATTTCCTCATGGGATGAGAAAGACCTGACTGTCCCCCAGCCTGACACCCGTAAAGGGTCTGTGCTGAGGTGGATTAGTGAAAGAGGAAAGTCTCTTGCAGCTGAGATGGAGGAAGGCCACTGTCTCCTGCTTGCCCCTGGGAACTGAATGTCTCGGTGTAAAACCCGACTGTACATTTGTTCAACTCTGACAAAGGAGAAAAGCTGCTCTGTGGCGGGAGGCGAGACATGTTGGCAGTAATGCTGCCTTGTTATTCTTTACTCCGCTGAGATGTTCAGGTGGAGAGAAACATAAATCTGGCCTACGTGCACGTCCAGGCATAGTACCTTCCCTTGAACTTAATCATGATATAGATTCTTTTGCTCCCACGTTTTTTGCTGATCTTCTCTTTATTATCACCCTGCTCTCCTACTACATTCCTTTTTGCAGAAATAATGAAAATAATAATCAATAAAAACTGAGGGAACTCAGAGGCCGGTGCCGGTGCAGGTCCTTGGTGTGCTGAGTGCCAGTCCCCTAGACCCACTGTTGTTTCTTTCTACTTTGTCTCTGTGTCTTAATTCTTTTCTCCGTCTCTCATGCCACCCGACTAGAAATACCCACAGGTGTGGAGGGGCAGGCCACCCCTTCTTCTGCCACCCAACGCAGGTGCCTTTCTCTAGGGTGAAGGTACGCTAACAATGTGAACATTGAGGACAGCCGACGAGAGATTCCCGAGTACATCCAGTCAGCCTTGCGGTAAGCTTGTGCCCTTGGAGGAATCCAGGGTAACAATGGGGCAAATTGAAAGTAAATATGCCTCTTATCTCAGCTTCATTAAAATTCTCTTAAGAAGACGGGGAGTTAAAGCTTCTACAGAAAATCTAGTCACGCTATCTCAAACAATAGAACAAGTCTGCCCATGGTTTCCAGAATAGGGAACTTTAGATTTAAAAGATTGGGAAGAAATTGGCAAAGAACTAAAACAAGCAACTAGGGAAGGTCAAATCATCCCACTTACAGTATGGAATGATTGGGCCATTACTAAAGCAACTTTAGAACCATTTCAAAGAGAAGAAGACAGCATTTCAGTCTTTGATGCCCCTGAAAGCTGAGTAATAGATTGTGAAGAAGAGGCAGGAACAGAGTTAAAAAAGGAATGGAAAGTTCACGTTGTAAAAATGCAGTAGAGCCTGGAATGGCTCGGTCAACCCAAAATGTTGACTATAATCAATTACAGGAGGTAATATATCCTGAATCATCAAAACTGGGGGAAGGAGGTCCAGAATTATTTGGGCCATCAGAGTTTAAACCACGATGGCCACCAACTCCTTCTCCTGCGGTTCAGATGCCTGTGACATCACAATCTCAAAAGCCAATCCAGGCACAGTATCCGCAATAGCAGCCAGTAGAAAATAAAACCCAACCATCGGTAGTTTGTCAACACCAGCCGCCAGCCGAATGTCAGTATCCGCCATCTCCAGAGGTTCCGTATGGATCTCAGGCTGTGCGTCCTGTGCCAAATAGCAAGGCACTATAGCAACAACCCAGGGCGATGGCGTTTGATCCTACATTACCACCTAGTGGACAAGATAGTGCACTGCATGGGACCGTTGCTACAGCCAGAAAACGGGGAGATCTTGAGGCATGGCAGTATCCGGTAATGTTACAACCGATGCCGGTCGGGAAAGGGAGTCAAGCAGGAGCGTCTGTCCGAACTGAGGCTAGATATGAATCTTTCACCATGAAAATGTTAAAAGATATGAAAGAAGCAGAAAGAAAATGTTAAAAGATACGAAAGAACCACGTCTCCTTATATGAGAACATTATTAGATTCCATTGCTCGTGGAAATAGACTTATTCCTTATGATTGGGAAATTTTGGCTAAATCTTCCCTTTCACCCTCTCAGTATCTACAGTTTAAAACCTGGTGGATTGATGGGGTACAAGAACAGGTACATAAAAATCATGCTATTAACCCTGTTGTTTATATAGATGCAGACCAATTGCTAGGAACAGGTCCAAATTGGGGCACTATTAACCAACAATCAGTAATGGAAAATGAAGCTATTGAACAACTAAGAGCTATTTGCCTCAGGGCCTGGGAAAAGATTCAGGACCCAGGAATCTCCTGCCCTTCTTTTAGTTCAATCAGACAAAGCTCTAAGGAGCCATATCCAGACTTTGTGGCAAGGTTGCAAGATGCAGCTCCAAAATCCATTGCAGTTAATAACGTCCGAAAAGTTATTGTAGAAATAATGGCTTCTCAAAATGCAAATCCAGAATGTCAATCGGCCATAAAGCCATTAAGAGGAAAGGTTTCAGCAGGAGTTGATGTAATTACAGAATAGGTGAAGGCCTGTGATGGGATTGGAGGAGCTATGCATAAAGCAATGCTATTGGCTCAAGCAATTACAGGGGCTGCTTTAGGAGGACAAGTTGAAACATTTGGGGGAAAATGTTATGATTGTGGTCAAATCGGTCATCTAAAAAAGAATTGCCCAGGCTTAAATAAACAGAGCAATAAAAAGGAGCCTCCTGGCCTGTGTCCAAGATGTGGAAAAGGAAATCATTGGGCTAAGGAATGTCGTTCTACATTTGATAAAAATGGACAACCATTGTCAGGAAAAAGGAACAGGGGCCAGTCCCAGGCCCTGCAAAAAAGTGGGGCATTCCTGATTCAGCCATTTTTTCTTGAGGGTTTTCAGGGACAACAACCCCCACAGTAAATACCACCATTTCAGGAAATCGGCCAATTACAACAATACAACAGTTCTCCCCCGCCACAGCAGGCAGCGCTGCAGTAGATTTATGTTCTACACAAATGATTTCTTTACTCCTTGGAGAGCCCCCGCAAAAGATTCCTACAGGGGTATATGGCCCGCTGCCAGAAGGGACGGTAGGCCTTATTTGAGGACGATCAAGTCTAAATCTGAAGGGAGTTCAAATTCATACTGGGGTAATTGATTCAGATTATAAAGGGGAAATTCAGTTAGTGATCAGCTCTACTGTTCCCTGGAGTGCCAATCCAGGTGATAGAATTGCTTAATTACTGCTCTTGCCTTATATTAAAATTGGGGATAGCAAAACAGAAAGAACAGGAGGGTTTGGAAGTACCAACCCTGCTGCGAAAGCTGTTTATTGGGCTAGTCAGGTCTCAGAGAATAGACTTGTGTGTACAGTTACTATTCAGGGAAAGCAGTTTGAAGGATTAGTAGGTACTGGGGCTGATGTTTCTATCATTGCCTTAAATCAATGGCCAAAAAAAATTGGTCTAAACAAAAGCCTGTTGCAGGATTTGTTGGTGTGGGCACTGCCTCAGAAGTGTATCAAAGTGCCAAAATTTTACATTGTCTAGGACCTGATAATCAAGAAAGTACAGTTCAGCCTATGATTACTTCTATTCCAATTAATTTATGGGGCCGAGACTTATTAGAACAGTGGTATGCAGAGATTACTATTCCAGTCTCCGTATACAGCCCCCTGAGTCAAAAAATCATGACACAAATGGGATATCTCCCTGGAAAAGGACTAGGGAAAAATGGAGAAGACATTAAAGTTCCGGTTGAGGCTAAGGGAAATCCAGAAAGAAAAGGACTAGGGTATCCTTTTTCGGGGTGGCCACTGTAGAGCCTCCAAAACTCATTCCATGAGCTTGGAAAACGGAAAAGCCTGCATATGTAAATCAGTGGCCACTACCAAAACAAAAGCTGCAGGTCTTACACTTCTTGGCAAAGGAACAATTAGAAAAGGGACATATTGAGCCTTTATTTCCACCTTGGCATTCTCCTGTGTTTGCAAGTCAGAAAAAATCAGGCAGAGGGCGCATGCTAACCGATTTAAGAGCCGTTAATGCAAGAATTCAACCCATGGGGCCTCTCCAACCTGGGCTGCCCTCTCCAGCCGTGATCCCCAAAGATTGGCCTTTAATTATAATTGATCTGAAGGATTGCTTTTTTACCATTCCTCTGGCAAAACAGGATTTTGAAAAATTTGCTTTTATGATACCAGCCATAAATAATGAAGAACCAGCCACCAGATTTCAGTGGAAAGTGTTGCCTCAGGGAATGCTTAGTAGTCTAACTATGTGTCAGACTTTTGTAGCTCAAGTTCTTCAACCAGTTAGAGACAAGTTTTCAGACTCTTATATCATTCATTATCTTGATGATATTTTGTGTGCTGCAGAAACAAGAGACAAATTAATTGACTGTTACACATTTCTGCAGACACAGGTTGCAAACGCAGGCCTGACAATGGCATCTGATAAGATTCAGACCTCCACTCCTTTTCATTATTTGGGAATGCAGGTAGAGGAGAGAAAAATTAAACCACACAAAGTAGAAATAAGAAAAGACACATTAAGAACATTAAATGACTTTCAAAAATTGCTAGGAGATATTAATTGGATTCGGCCAACTCTAGGCATCCCTACTTATGCCAGATCAAATTTGTTCTCTATCTTCAGAGGGGATCCAGACTTGAATAGTAAAGGAACATTAACTCCAGAGGCAACTAAAGAAATTGAATTAGTTGAAGAAAAATTTCAGTCAGCACAAGTAAATAGAATACATCACTTAGCCCCAGTTCAACTTTTAATTTTTGCTACTGCACATTCTCCAACAGGCATTATTATTCAAAATACAGATCTTGTGGAGTGGTCATTCCTTCCCCACAGTAAACTTCAGACTTTTACGTTGTACTTAGATCAAATGGCTACATTAATTGGTCAGGCAAGACTACGAATAGTAAAATTGTGTGGAAATGACCCAGATAAAATCACTGTTCCTTTAAACAAGGAACAGGTTGGACAAGCTTTATCAATTCTGGTGCATGGCAGATTGGTCTTGCTGATTTTGTGGGAATTATTGATAATCATTACCCAAAAGCAAAAATCTTCCAGTTTTTGAAATTGACTACTTGGATTTTACCTAAAATTACCAGACATAAACCTTTAGAAAATGCTCTCACAGTGTTTACTGAGGGTTCCAGCAATGGAAAAGTGGCTTACACTGGGCCAAAAGAATGAGTCATTGAAACTCAATATCACTCATCTCAAAGAGCAGAATTGATTGCTGTCATTTCAGTTTTACAAGATTTTAATCAGCCTATTAACATAGTTTCAGATTCTGCATATGTAGTACAGGCTACAAAGGATGTTGAGACAACCCTAATCAAATATAGGATGGATGATCAGTTAAATCAGCTCTTTAAATTGTTACAACAAACTGTGAGAAAAGAGAAATTTCCCATTTTATATTACTCATATTCGAGCACATACTAATTTCCCAGGGCCTTTAACTAAGGCCAATGAACAAGCTGATTTGCTAGTATCATCTGGCTTCATGGAAGCACAAGAACTTCATGCGCTGACTCATGTAAATGCAACAGGATTAAAAAACAAATTTGATATCACACGGAAACAAGCAAAAAATATTGTACAACATTGTGCTCAGTGTCAAGTCTTACACCTGCCCACTCAAGAGGCAGGAGTTAATGCCAGAAGCTTATCTCCTGATGCATTATGACAAATGGATGTTACACACGCACCGTCATTTTGAAAATTGTCGTTTGTCCATGTGACAGTTGATACTTATTCACATTTCATATGGGCAACCTGCCAGACAGGAGAAAGTACTTCCCATGTTAAAAGACATTTATTATCTTCTTTTGCAGTCATGGGAGTTCCAGAAAAAATTAAAACAGATAATGGGCCAGGATACTCTAGTAAAGGATTTCAAATATTCTTAAATCAGTGGAATATTACACATACCACAGGAATCCTTTCTAATTCCCAAGAACAGGCCATAATTGAAAGAACTAATAGAACACTCAAAGCTCAATTGGTTAAACAAAATAAAAAAAGGAAAAAGACAGTAATGAGTATAACACTACCCAGATGCAACTTAATCTAGCACTCTATACTTTAAATTTTTAAAATATATATAGAAATCAGACCACTACTTCTGCAGAACAACATTTGACTGGTAAAAAGAACAGCCCACATGAGGGAAAACTGACTTGGTGGAAACACAACAAACATAAAACATGGGAAATAGGTAAGGTGATAACATGGGGGAGAGGTTTTGCTTGTGTTTCAGCAGGAGAAAATCAGCTTCCTGTTTGGGTACCCGCTAGACATGTGAAGTTCTACAATGAACCCACCAGAGATGCAAAGGAAGGCGCCTCCCCAGACACAGAAAACCCGCAATCGAACATCATCAACTCGCAGGGTGAACAAAATGGTGATATCAGAAGAACAGATGAAGCTGCCATCCACCAAGAAGGCGGAGCCTCCGACCTGGGCCCAGCTAAAGAAGCTGGCACAGTTAGCTGAAAAAAGCCTGGAAAACACCAGGGTAACACAAACTCCAGAGAATATGCTGCTTGCAGCTTTCGTGATTGTATCAACGGTGGTAAGTCTCCCTATGTCTGCAGGAGCCGCTGCAGCTAACTATACTTATTGGGCCTATGTGCCTTTCCCAGCCTGAATTCGGGCAGTCACTTGGATAGATAATCCTATTGAAGTAGATGTTAATAACAGTGCATGGGTACAAGGCCCCACAGATGACCGTGGCCCTGCCCAACCTGAAGAAGAAGGAATGATGATAAACATTTCCACTGGGTACCATTATCCTCCTATTTGCCTGGGAAAAGCACCAGGATGCTTAATGCCTACAATCCAAAATTGATTGGTAGAAGTACCTACTGTCAGTGCCACCAGTAAATTTACTTATCATAGGATAAGTGGAATGTCACTTGAGTCACAAGTGAATAATTTACAGAATTCTTCCTATCAAAGATCCTTACAATTTAGGCCTAAAGGGAAACCATGTCCCAAGGAAATTCCAAAAGAATCAAAAGACCCAGAAGTCTTAGTTTGGGAAGAATGTGTGGCTGATACTGCAGTGGTACTACAAAACAATAAATTTGGAACTATTATAGACTGGGCCCCTCGAGGCCAATTATATTATGATTGTATGGGCCAGACTCACTCATGTTCACAGGCTCCATCTGTCTGGCCCACTAATCCAGCCTATGATAGTGATTTAACTAAAAAGCTAGACCAGGTTTATAGAAGGCTAGAATCACCCTATCATTGGAAAGGGGGTGAAAAGGGGATTTCATCACCCTGACCAAAGTTACTTAGTCCTGTTGTTGGTCCTGAACACCCAGAATTATGGAAGCTCACTGTGGCCTCATACCACATTAGAATTTGGTCTGGAAATCAACTTATGGGAAGAAGAAATCATAAGCCATATTATACTATCAACCTAAGTTCCAATCTGACAATTCCTTTGCAAAGTTGTGTAAAACCCCCTTCTATGCTGGTTGTAGGAAACATAGTTCTTAAACCAGATTCCCAAACTATAACCTGTGAAAATTGCAGGTTGTTTACTTGCATTGATTCAACTTTGGATTGGCAGCATCGTATTCTGTTAGTAATGGCAAGAGAAGGCGTGTGGATCCCCGTGTCCACGGACCAACCGTGGGAGGCTTCTCCATCCGTACATATCATCGCAGAAGTATTAAAAGGAGTCCTAACCAGATCTAAAAAATTCATTTTTACTTTAATTGCAGTGATTATGGGTCTTATTGCAGTCACAGCTACTGCTGCAGCTGCTGGAATTGCTTTACACTCCTCTGTTCAAACTGCAGAATATGTGAATAATTGGCAAAAGAATTCCTCAAAATTGTGGAATTCTTAGACTCAAATAGATCAAAAATTGGGAAATCCAATTAATGATCTTAGACAAACTGTTATCTGGATGGGAGATAGGCTCATGAGCTTGGAATATCTTTCTCAGTTACAGTGTGACTGGAATACATCAGAGTTTTGTATTACACCTGGAGCCAAGAATGAATCTGAACATCACTGGGACATGGTTAGATGCCATCTACAAGGAAGAGAAGATAATCTAACCTTAGATGTTTCTAAATTGAAAGAACAAATTTTTGAAACATCAAAAGCCCAGTGAAATCTGGTGCCAGAAAGGGAGGCAATGGTAAAAGCTGTTAATAGCCTCACAAATCTTAACCCTGTCACTTGGGTTAAAACCACTGGAAATTCCACTATTGCAAATTTTGTATTAATCCTTGTATGTCTGTGTTCTCTATTGTTATTCTACAGGTGTATCCGGCAGCTCTGGAGAAACAGTGACCAGCGAGAATGGGCCATGATGACGATGGCGGTTTTGTCAAAATGAAAAGGGGGAAATGTAGGGAAAAGAAAGAGAGATCAGACTGTCACTGTGTCTATGTAGAAACGGAGGACATAAGAGACTCCATTTTGAAAAAGACCTGAACTTTAAACAATTGCTTTGCTGAGATGTTGTTAATTTGTAGCTTTGCCCCAGCCACTTGGACCCAGCCACTTGGACCCAACTTGGAGCTCACAAAAACATGTGTTGTAGAAAATCAAGGTTTACGGGATCTAGAGCTGTGCAGGATGTGCCTTGTTAACAAAATGTTTATAGGGAGTATACTTGGAAAAAGTCATTGCCATTCTCTAGTCTCAATAAATCAAGGTCACAATGCACTGTGGAAAGCCGCAGGGACCTCTGCCCTTGACAGCGGTGTGTTGTCCAAAGTTTCTCCCCATGTCACAGTCTGAAATATGGCCTCGTGGGATGAGAAAGGCCTGACTGTCCCCCAGCCTGACACCCGTAAAGGGTCTGTACTGAGGTGGATTAGTAAAAGAGGAAAGTCTCTTGCAGCTGAGATGGAGGAAGGCCACTGTCTCCTGCTTGCCCCTGGGAACTGAATGTCTCGGTGTAAAACCCGACTGTACACTTGTTCAACTCTGACATAGGAGAAAAGCTGCCCTGTGGCGGGAGGGGAGACATGCTTGCAGTAATGCTGCCTTGTTATTCTTTACTCCGCTGAGATGTTCAGGTGGAGAGAAACATAAATCAGGCCAACGTGCACGTCCAGGTGTGGTACCTTCCCTTGAACTTAATCATGATATAGATTCTTTTGCTCCCATGTCTTTTGTTGACCTTCTCCTTATTATCACCCTGCTCTCCTACTACATTCCTTTTTTGCAGAAATAATGAGAATAATAATCAATGAAAACTGAGGGAACTCAGAGGCCGGTGCCGGTGCAGGTCCTTGGTGTGCTGAGTGCCAGTCCCCTAGACCCACTGTTGTTTCTTTCTACTTTGTGTGTGTGCCTTATTTCTTTTCTCCGTCTCTCATCCCACGAGACTAGAAATACCCACAGGTGTGGAGGGGCAGGCCACCCCTTCAGCGAGAGCATGATATGACTCCTAATATCACAGGGGGTTTGACACCAATATCCCAGGGGGTGGACACCCCCCTGGGATGTTGTTCCTAATATCCAGGGGGAGAGAGGGTGATATTACTCCCAATATCGCAGGGGATATAAACCACCCCTGTGGTATTACTCCTAATATCCAGGCGGAGAGAGGAAGATATTACTCCCAATATCGCAACAGGTGTACCAACCGCATGATTTGGTTTTGAACATCCGGGGGGCAGAGGATGATATTACTCCCCGTGTTGCAGGGAGTGTACCCACCCATGTGATACTCTTCCTGATATCCAGAGGGCGACAGGATATTATTCCCAATATTGCAGGGGTTGCACACATCCCTGGGAAACTCTCCCTCATATCCAGAGGGAGAGAGGATGATATCACTCCCACTACCGCAGGGGGCGTACACGGCCCTGTGATACTCTTCCTCATATCCAGAGGGAGAGAGGCTGATATTACTCCCAATATCGCAGGGGGTGTACACAACCCTGTGATATTGTTCCTCATATGCAGAGCGAAAGAGGATGATATGACTCTCAATATCGCAGAGGGTGTATGACCCTCTTGTCATATTGTTCTTAGTACCTTGGGAGGGAGAGGATAAGATTCCATTGAGTATCGCAGGGAATGTACACCCTTCCACTCTGATACCCTTCCTAATATCCAGGGGAAGAGAGGATAATTTTACTCCCAATATCGCAGAGGCAGTACACCCCCACCCCCCACCCCGTGCTATTGTTCCTAATATGCAAGGGGGGAGAGGATGATACTTCTCCCAATATCGCAGGGCTGTTCACATCCCCAGTTACATTTTTCCTAATATCTAGGGGAGAGACAATTAGATGACAGCAAATATCGCAGGGTGTGTCCATCCCTTCCTGATATTGTTCCTAATATCCGGGGGGAAGAGGATGATATCAAATATCAAAGGGGGTGTACAGGTCCCCCCACGATATTGTTCTTAATATTCATGAGGGGAGATGACGATACTACTCGAAATATTGCAGGGGATATTCACAGCCCCTGTGATATTGTTGCTAATATCCACGGGGGGAGAAAATAATACTACTTCTAATATCGCAGGTGGTGTACACCCCACCTGAAATATTGCGCCGAATATCCAAAGAGGGAGAGGATGGTATTCATACCAATGTCAAAGTGTGTGTACACGCCCCTTGTGATATGGTTTGTAATATCCAGGGGGCGGGAGGACGATATTAGACCCAACATCACAGAGGGTGTACACTACCCCTGTGATATAGTCCGTAACTTCCAGAGGGGAGAGGATGATATCACTCCCCATATCTCAGAAGTTGTACAACCCCCGTGATATTGTTCGTCATATCCAGGGAGGCACAGGATGACATTACATCCAATTTCGCGACAGGCGTACACGCACACTGTGATATTTTGCCTCATATCCAAGAAGGGAGAGGATGATATTACTCCCAAGAAAGCAGTGGGTGTACATTACCCCTGAGTTGTTGTCTCTAATATCCGGGGGCGGGGTGGAGAGGATAACATCCCCTCAACTTTGGCAGGTGGTTGGACGCCCCTTGTGGTATTGTTTTTAATATCCAGCGGGGAAGACAAGAATACTATTTTGGATAGTCCGATTCATCCACTCCACCTTTCCGGAACTCTGAGGCCGGTAGGCGGCATGTAGTTTCCATGTGATCCCCGATACCTGTGCCGTCTTCTGTTCCCCAAGTCAGCCACAAACGCAGGCCCGTTATCTGAGCCGATCCGTAAGGGCAGTCCAAATCTAGGAATGAGATCTCAAAGAAGCACACGGGCTAGTTCACGAGCTTTCTCAGTTCGTGTTGGAGAAGCCTCCACCCACCCAGAGTAGGTACACCCAAGAACAAGTAAATACTTGTTACCTCCACACTTTGGCATCTCTGTGAAGTCTACCTGGAGATCTTGAAAGGGGGCTGCTCCATCAGCTTGTATGCCGGACTCAATGGCTGGACCTTGCCTCGCCTTATGCTGTCGGCAGGTTACACACCACACGGCTGCGTCACCGTGTTGGCAAGGGCTGACAAATGCGCGATGTCGAAATACCGGCCTAACAACTTTTGCGGTGATTCCTGACCTAGATGGGTGGTTTCATGGAAAGCCAGTACAACTGTGGCTCCTAGCAGCTGTGGCACAGCTGCTCTCCCATCTGGTAACCCAGTCGATCCTTTCTCCATCACTTGTCCTTCCCTCTACCTGGAGAAAGTCTCTTTCTTCTTTAGAAGAAGTAGGTAGAAGATCAGGTGCCTGAGGGAGCAGAGGGGCTGTGACTGGTGCCCGGAAGGGGGCAGATGCTGCTTTTCCAGCCTCTGAGTCAGCGCGGGAATTCCCCAAACCCACCAAGGTGGAAGCTCGCAGGTGTCCTCTGCGATGCGTAACTGCCACCTTGTGGGGTTTCCATACTGCTTCTAATCATTGCAAGATTCCTTGTTGATATTTTCTGTCTTTTCCCCCAGAGTTCAATAGGCTCTTTTCTTTCTAGAATGCTCCATGCGCTTGAAGCGTTCAAAAGGCATACCAAGAATCAGTGTAAATGTTGACAGTCTTACCTTCAGGGAGTTCTGAGGCCCGAATTAAAGCAATGAGTTCAGCTTTCTGGGCTGAAGTGCCCTGGGGCAACGATCTGGCTTCAACCACAGTGTCCAGGGTTACCACTGCATACCCTGCACATCTCTCTCCTTGTGGCTTGATGAAGCTGCTCCCGTCCACTTACAGTTCCCGGTCTACTGATGCCCAAGGCTGGTCCTGGAGGTCAGGTCTGCTAGAGTCAACTGCGTCCAACACTTGTACACGATCATGCTCGACAGGGCTCTCTCTGATACCGGGAGCAGGGTGGCAGGGTTTAGGGTGTTCCAAACTTCAGTGGTTATATGGGGATTTTCACAGAGCAAACTTTGGTACTTGGTGAGTCTAGCATTCATTAGCCAACAGTGTCCTTTAGTATTCATTAGAGTCAGCACAGCATGGGGGGCTTTTATGTGCAGGTTTTGCCCAGGAGTCAGCTTATTTGCTTCTTGTACTAGCAGGGCAGTTGCTGCCAAGGCCCTCAAACACGGGGGCCATCCTTTAGGAACCCCGTCTAGTTGTTGAGAGAGGTAGGCCACCAGCCTCGGCCAGGGCCCCACAGTTTGGGTGAAAACTCCAACTGCCATCTTTTCTCTCTCTGACGCATACAATGGAAAAGGCTTTGTCAGATCAGGTAGCCCCAGGGCTGGGGCTGCCATCAGTTTTTTCCTTTAACTCATGAAAGGCTTGCTGCTGTTGGGATCCCCATTCGAGAGGTTCCTGGTCCCCCCCTTTGTGACCTCATACAAATGCTTGGCTCATACTGCAAAGCTTGGGATCCACAGTCTACAAAACCCCACAGCTCCTAAGAATTCTCTCACATGCCTTCCGCTCTTAGGCTCCGGTCGATTGCAAATCACCTGCTTTCTTTCTGCTCCCAGGCTGCGTTCCCCATGTCAGATAGTAAATCCCAAGGAACGTACCCGCTGTCGGCAGATCTGAGCCTTTTTCTTGGACACCTTATACCCACAGTCCTCCAGGTGCCGGAGCAGGGCATCTATTCCCTTGGCACACCCGACTGCCATAGGGTGTCCCAGCAAAAGGTCATCAACCTACTGGAGCAACAGGCAGCCTATGTTTCTGGTGGGAAACTTCCGGAGGTCTGGGGCCAACGCCTCCCCGAAGATGGTGGGGAAGTTCTTGAACCCTTGGGGAAGCCGGGTCCAAGTGTACTGAGTAGTGACACCTGACTCCGGATCTTCCCACTGAAAGGCAAACAGCTTCTGGCTCTCTGGGGCTAATCTGATATGAAAGAAAGCTGCTTTCAGGTCCAAGCAGGTGAACCAGCTGTCCTCAGCTGGCAGCAACCCCAACAATGTGTACGGGTTAGGTAGTGTTGGATGGAAAGTCATTGTAGCTTGATGAAGCAAGCGCAAATCCTGTACCGGCCTGTAGTCCTTGGTCCCTGGCTTGGGAACAGGCAGGAGGGGAGTGTTCCATGGGACTGAGAAGGAACTCGAATTCCAGAAGTTCTTAGGTGCTTGAGATGGACCTGGATACCTTGAAGAGCTTCTCCGGGGACCGGGTCCTGTTTTTGCCTAACCGGCTGGGCCCCAGGCTTCACTTCTATGAGTCTGGGGGCTTGGTTGATTGCCAACCCTGGAGGGTTGTCTTCCGCCCCTACTCTTGGCCACCGCTTAGCCAGAGCTGGTCTTCTCTCTTGGCCCAGCTCAGTTAAGAAAAGTCTCTATTCCTCCTCTCGGGGGACCGTAAGGGTCATAATGCTTCCCGTTCCGGGTCACTTTAGCAGCAAAGAGCCGTGCTCTGTCAAAGAGACAGTGGCTCTCAGCTGGCTAAGCAAGTCCCTTCCCAACAAGGGCAAGGGACAGTCAGGCGCGGACAAAAACTGATGAATCACTCTATGTCCTCCTACAGTGCAAGTCCGAGGCAAGCAGACAGCTTGCTTTGCTGAAACCCCCGTGGCTCCGATGATGTCAATAGTCTCTTTGGAGAAGGGGGCGACCGGGGCGGTTACTACCGAATGTTCAGCACCGGTATCTACAAGAAAATCAACGTCTCTACCCCCGACTGTCATTCTGTCCACAGGCTCTTTGGGGACCCTTGAGCCCGGTCTCCCTCAGTCCAAGAACACTTACTTCTGCCAGGTCGAGCTGGGCCCCTTCCTCCTTGTCCGGGGCCTCTTGCTCTGAGTCACCTTGTTTTCTTTTCAGCTGAGGGCATCTGTTCTTCCAATGTCCGATTTCTGTTCAATAAGCACACTGCTCACGCTGCCAACTCTGACAGCCAAGCTGAGTTTCTTTCCCAGGGCCCCCCTTCCCTTGCCTCTCTGGGGGGACCCCTCTGATTGCTGCAGCTAACAGGTCGGTGTTTCACCGGGCCTGACGTTCACTCTCTTTGTGGTTTTCCTTACAGCTTACTGCATCCCTGTTTACAAACACCTGTTTAGCTATTTCTAAGAATTGTGATGTATCCATCCCTGCAAACCCAGCCTGTTTCTGCAGGTTTCTTCACATGTCTTCTGCACTCTGACTGGCTCAAACTACGTGAATCGTGCGCTGATTTTCAGGGCTATGGGGATGAAAGCCAGTACACATACGGTAGGCCTCACACAGTCTCTGGTAGAATTGTGCTGGACTTTCTTCCTTTCCCTGAATAACCTCAGAGACCTTGATAACGTTTGTGGCCTTCTGAGCTCCCCTCTTGAATGCTTCCAAGAGAGCTTCCCTGTCTCGGTTTAGCCTTTGCATATCCTCTCTTTCATTTGGGTCCCACTGGGGGTCGGTTCCTGGTAACTGGGTCCTTCCGTACTCTTGGGGGTTTTGAGAATCAGCTGGTGCCTGTTCCTCTAGCCACTCAGTTGCTGCTTGGAGCACCCTCCGCCTTTCATCTCTGTGAAAGAGGAACATGAGCCACTGGTGGCCATCAGCCCAGGTGGGGTTGTGGGTCTGGAGAATAGTTTGGAGCAAATCAATTCCAGCCTGTGGCTTTTCGGGATAGGACGGGTTATTGTTTTTCCAGTGGAGAAGGTCGGCAGAGGTGAAGGGCTGGTAGAGAAAAACACGCCTGTCCACCACGTGACCATCCTCATCTCTCCCAGCATACCGCTGCTCTCTCAGGGGCATTTGGATCCCGGTTTTGGGTCATCAACCAGCTGCCAAGGGAGGGGTTTCTCCCGAGTCTTCACTTCCTCTCTTGTCTACTCTGGATGGCCTAGGGATAGGCTTGTCTTGCGGAGGCGCAAGCACTGTGGGCTCAAGAGTGGGGAGCCTCTTTCCCTGGGAAGGGGAGGGCACCACTGGGATCACTGGTGCTATCTCCTGCAGTGGACGTTCTGATGTTGGGTCGAACAGAACTTGAGGAGTTGATTTCCGTGGGCGGGTGGAGCAGGATCCTTCCTTAGCTATCTGTCCCTTTGCTACTAGTATTGCTGCTGCCTGCCCTCTTAGCCACTGTGGGGGTTCTAGCACCAGCCGTCACCAGGTGTCTATGTATGGGAACTGGTCTAGGTATCCTTTCCCAGTTCCCTTGTGCCACACCTGAGAAACAAGGGACCTGTCCAGGCTTCCTTCTGACGGCCGAGCCACTTCTAATGTCAGGCAATCTATTTCCCACAAAGCTCTAAGTTCCCCGGTGGTCTGGTGGTTAGGAATCGGCACGCTCACTGCCACGGCTCAGGTTCAATTCCCGGTCATGTTGAACCAAGAAGCGGAGCAGGACGAGCCGCGGACAAACCCCTCAGACACCGGATTCCAGGAGGACCATGTTCCTTTTAATCCTCTCCAGGAGACAGGAGACGCGTCTTAAGAGCGGAGCTCCCCCCGAAGGAAGACAGAGTTCCTGGCCCTTTTCTCAGGGCTTACAACTCTAAGAGGTTCCACCTGAAAGGGTCTTTCGTGGTGGATTCAGAGCACATGTGCTTCGAGTGGGGGTGGGGGAGGTTCATCTTTTCACCTCAGGCCGGCTCATCAGTGGCACCGGCTGGTCTTGCCACTGGCTTCATTCCTCTTGTTTTTCAACTTTTACTTCGTCCTCCTCTTCAGAGACAGGAGACGGAAAGAGAAATGCCTTCTCTCCTCAGGGCGACAGGATGATATGACTCCCAATATCGCAGGGGGTGTACACCCCTCCTGTCATATTGTTCTTAATACCCTGGGAGGGAGAGGATAAGATTACATTGAATATCGCAGGGAATGTACACCCTCCCCCTCTCATAGCCTCCCTAATATCCAGGGGAAGAGACGATAATTTTCCTCCCTTTGGATATTAGGGACAATATCACCGGGGAGGTCTACACCTTCTGGATTCGTGGGATTCATACCGTCCACTCCCCGCCTGGAGATCAGCAACAGGATCACAGGAGGGATGTCCACCCAGTGCGATATTTTCCATCATGTCATCCTCTACCCCCTGACTATTAGGAGTCACATCCTAGAGGGGTGTACACTTTCTGCGATAATGGGAGTCATATCCTCTCCCCCACGGATATCGGGAACAGTTTTATTAATTATTAATATTAATAAATAATAAATATAATAGCAATTAATAGTAATCATCGATATTAATAACTACAGTGGAGACAGTAAAACTTCATGCGGATTAAAAATATTAATGATTACTATTAATAATTAATAGCAATATCAATATTAATAATAAAATAATGATATGCGTCATTAATGTTACTTAAATCCATCGTAAGTGATGTTGGTAATAAGACAATGATTAATAACATTAATAACTAATATTATTAAAAATGACATTAATAGTAAGAATTAATTTTAATCATGCAGAATCCTATCTTTAAAATAATCATTAAAGATTAATAAAGTTCTACTATTAATTAATATTACCATTGATAATTATTAATGGGGCTGATGTTTAATAATTCATAATATGATGACTCCTAATACCGCAGGGGGTGTACACCTACCTGTGATATTGTTCCTAATATCCAGGCATGGAGAGCATGACATTAGTTTTAATATCACAGTAGGTGTACACTCACCCTGTGACACTGATCCTAATATCCAGCGGGTGGAGTATGACGTGACTGCCAACACAGCAATGAATGTACAGCCACCCGGTGATATTGCTCCTAATATTCACGGGAGAAGCGTATGATATTACTCCCAATATCGCAGGGACTGTACACCTCTTCTGTGATATTGTTCCTAGTAACCCGAGGGGCAGAGGATGATAATAATTCCAGCACCGCAGGCTGTGTTCACCCACCCTGTGATATGGTTATTAATATCCTGAAAGGGAGGGGATGATATTTCTCCCGATAATAGATAGATATTACTCCCCATAATAGAGCAGGAGGTGGACACCCACCCTGTGATATTTTTCCTAATATTCAGAGACAGGGAAGTGGATATTATTCCCAATATCACAGGAAGTGTACACCCCCGTGCGAGATGGTCCTTCATGATAATCCAAGGCGGAGGGGGTGATATGACTACATATATCACAGAAAGTGTACACCCCCCAGGGATATTGTACCCATGATACTGGAGGGAAGAGGATGATATTACTTTAAATATCACAGAAGGTGGACACGCCCCACTAATATTGTTTCTAACTGCAACGCGGGAGAGGAGGATATGACACCCAATACCGCAGGGAGTAGAAACACCCCTATGATACCGTTCCTAATATTCAGAGAGCAAGAGGATGATATTCCTCCCAATACAGACGGGTGTACACCCATCTGTGAAATAGTTCATAATTTCCAGAGGGGAGATAATATGACGCACAATATGCTAAAGAGGCAGTGAGTCCACCGCGGCTCCTGGGAGCCAGGGGGGGACTAGGGGGCTGGCTCCCACTCCCCGCCTCGCGGGGGGTGCCGCACCCCCCTGCGAGGGGGCTCCTGGGAGCCAGGGGGGGACTAGGGGGCTGGCTCCCACTCCCCGCCTCGCGGGGGGTGCCGCACCCCCCTGCGAGGGGGCTCCTGGGAGCCAGGGGGGGACTAGGGGGCTGGCTCCCACTCCCCGCCTCGCGGGGGGTGCCGCACCCCCCTGCGAGGGGGCTCCTGGGAGCCAGGGGGGGACTAGGGGGCTGGCTCCCACTCCCCGCCTCGCGGGGGGTGCCGCACCCCCCTGCGAGGGGGCTCCTGGGAGCCAGGGGGGGACTAGGGGGCTGGCTCCCACTCCCCGCCTCGCGGGGGGTGCCGCACCCCCCTGCGAGGGGGCTCCTGGGAGCCAGGGGGGGACTAGGGGGCTGGCTCCCACTCCCCGCCTCGCGGGGGGTGCCGCACCCCCCTGCGAGGGGGCTCCTGGGAGCCAGGGGGGGACTAGGGGGCTGGCTCCCACTCCCCGCCTCGCGGGGGGTGCCGCACCCCCCTGCGAGGGGGCTCCTGGGAGCCAGGGGGGGACTAGGGGGCTGGCTCCCACTCCCCGCCTCGCGGGGGGTGCCGCACCCCCCTGCGAGGGGGCTCCTGGGAGCCAGGGGGGGACTAGGGGGCTGGCTCCCACTCCCCGCCTCGCGGGGGGTGCCGCACCCCCCTGCGAGGGGGCTCCTGGGAGCCAGGGGGGGACTAGGGGGCTGGCTCCCACTCCCCGCCTCGCGGGGGGTGCCGCACCCCCCTGCGAGGGGGCTCCTGGGAGCCAGGGGGGGACTAGGGGGCTGGCTCCCACTCCCCGCCTCGCGGGGGGTGCCGCACCCCCCTGCGAGGGGGCTCCTGGGAGCCAGGGGGGGACTAGGGGGCTGGCTCCCACTCCCCGCCTCGCGGGGGGTGCCGCACCCCCCTGCGAGGGGGCTCCTGGGAGCCAGGGGGGGACTAGGGGGCTGGCTCCCACTCCCCGCCTCGCGGGGGGTGCCTCACCCCCCTGCGAGGGGGCTCCTGGGAGCCAGGGGGGGACTAGGGGGCTGGCTCCCCCTCCCCGCCTCGCGGGGGGTGCCTCACCCCCCTGCGAGGGGGCTCCTGGGAGCCAGGGGGGGACTAGGGGGCTGGCTCCCCCTCCCCGCCTCGCGGGGGGTGCCTCACCCCCCTGCGAGGGGGCTCCTGGGAGCCAGGGGGGGAGTAGGGGGCTGGCTCCCCCTCCCCGCCTCGCGGGGGGTGCCGCACCCCCCTGCGAGGGGGCTCCTGGGAGCCAGGGGGGGACTAGGGGGCTGGCTCCCCCTCCCCGCCTCGCGGGGGGTGCCTCACCCCCCTGCGAGGGGGCTCCTGGGAGCCAGGGGGGGACTAGGGGGCTGGCTCCCACTCCCCGCCTCGCGGGGGGTGCCTCACCCCCCTGCGAGGGGGCTCCTGGGAGCCAGGGGGGGACTAGGGGGCTGGCTCCCACTCCCCGCCTCGCGGGGGGTGCCTCACCCCCCTGCGAGAGGGCTCCTGGGAGCCAGGGGGGGACTAGGGGGCTGGCTCCCACTCCCCGCCTCGCGGGGGGTGCCTCACCCCCCTGCGAGGGGGCTCCTGGGAGCCAGGGGGGGACTAGGGGGCTGGCTCCCACTCCCCGCCTCGCGGGGGGTGCCTCACCCCCCTGCGAGGGGGCTCCTGGGAGCCAGGGGGGGACTAGGGGGCTGGCTCCCACTCCCCAATCGGGGTGTTATTGCTCCACGCTTCGCAGGGTCTTCCCTCGCCCCCTACCATGTGAATCGTAGTATCCGGGGGGGGAGATCGTTGATATTACTCCTCTCATTGCCGGCGTGTATTAATCCATTACTCTTAAACGGTGTTCTCTTCTGCCACTCTTGTTTGACCCCCTGGCACATTATTTTCCGTATTGTGGAAGATGCCACTATTAAAGTCACTGTTGGTATACACCTTGCGATGTTCCTAATATTGTAGAGGAATGTTAATCCTGATGTCACAGGACTCTATACACTCTTGTTTTATTCCCAATATCCTAGCGGGCCTAAAGAAGAATGTCAAAATGTGTGTACACCTTGGGTTGTTTTTGTTAGTCTCCTAATGAGAAGTTACTTCTATTGTCACATGAGGTATGTTCCCTTTGATATGATTCGTAATATGCTAGTGGGATCTCACTGCTTGTGTCACACGGTTTCTCCACCTTGTCAATTTCCTCGTATTATCCTTAGAAGATGTCACTCCTCATATCACAGGGAATGTACACTCTGTGATAATATCGTCATATTCCAGGGAAGTGTTGATTTTCATGTCACAGAGGGTGTACACCTTGTCAAATTTTTCGTTATAGTTTTGTGGGATGTTATTGCTAATGTCACACAGGGTGTACCCACAGTGGTGTTACGTTTAATATTCTCTAGAAATATTACTCGTAAGTCACAGGTCCTGTGCACCCTTTTATATTCTTCGTAATATTCTAGGAAAACGTGACTACTAATGTCACAGGGCATGTAGACCCTGTCATAAAATTCGTAATATCCTTGCGGGAAGTCACTACTAATTTCACAATGAGTGTACACCCTTTGATATTACTCGTATTGTCCTTAGGAGATGTTACTCCTCATGTCCCCGTGCAGTTAGGCTCTCTGATATTGTTCATTATATCCTCGGGGGATGTTACTTCTAATGTCACATGGGGTGTACACCGTGTGCGTCAACTGCCTTTGATATTATTCCTAATATACTAGGGGGCTGTGACTTTGAATGTCACAAAGAGTGTACAAAATGTCACAGGTTGTGTATGCCTTATTATTCCCGATATCCAGAAGGATGTTACTCCTAAGGTCACAGGGGGTGCACAAACTTCGATAATATTTGTAGTCCTATAGGGAGATATCACTGTAAATCTCAGTGGGTGTACACTATGTGTAGACTCGCTGTGATATTATTTGTAGTATCTCAGAGATATTACAGTTATAGCTTTTTGTGTTATAGTAGAGTTATATCTAAGACAGTACAAATAATACCACAGTGGGTGTACCTCACGTGGGTACACTCTGTGATATTATTTGTAATATCCATGGTAAACATTACATCTAATATCACAGAGAGTGTTCTCCCTTTGATATTTCTCATACTCTCATAGGGAGATACTGCTTTTAATGTCGCAGTGGGTGTACACCCTGCGTGTACATCCTGTGATGTACCTTACATCACAGGGAGATCTCTCTCCGAATATCACAGTGTGTGTACACCTTGTGATATTCTTCATAATATCCTAGAAGGATGTTACTCCTAACAAGACAGAGGGTGTACACCCAGTGATATTCTTCCTACTAGCCTAGGGAGATGTTACTCCTAATGTCACACGGGGTGTGCGCCCTTGATATTAGTCCTAATATTCTAGGGGGATGTTACTTTTAAAGTCACAGGGGGCGTTTGTAATATCCTAAGGTTGTTCGTCATATCCTAAGAAGATGTTAATGTCACATGGGTTGTACACCCTGTGATATTACTCGGAATATCTTATGGGGATGCTACTCCTAACGTCACAGGCTGTGTACACCCTGTGATATTATTCGGAATATCCACAGAGATGTTACTTTTCATGTCACAGATAGGGTTCACCCTTTGATATTTTTGATCATATCTTAGGGAGATATGACTTCAAATATCACACTGGGTGTACACCCACTGTGATGTTATTCGCAGTACCCTAGGGAGATATCTCTTAATATCACCGTACACGTACATACTATTTGTGTATGCCTACTGGGATATTATTCCCAATATCCTAAAAATAAATAGGACTCCTAATATCACAGTTGGTGTACACACTCTGATATGATTCCTAATCTTCCAGTGGGATGTTACTCTTCAGGTCCCAGGGGGTTAATACCTTGGGACAGTATTCCTCATATTCCAGAGCAGTGATACTCCTAAAGTCACAGGGTGTGTACCCTCTGTGATATTATTCCTCCTATTCAAGGGGACGTTACTCCTAATGTCACAGGGGTGTGTATCCTCTTTGATATTATTCCTCCTATTCAAGGGGACATTACTCCTAATGTCACAGGGATGTACACCCTGTGATATTATTCATAGTATACCACAGGGATGTTAGTACTGTCACAATGCGTGTACACCTCGGGATATTATTCGTAATATCCTAATGTCACAGGAGGTGTGTCCCCTGTGATATCATTCCTAATATCCTAGACGGATATTGCTCCTAACATCACAGGGTGTATACACCTTGTCATATCATTCATAATGTCCTAAAACCACATTATTCCTCTTCTCACAGGGGGTGTTCACCCTGTCATATTATTCGTAATAGTTTTGTGGGCTGTTACTCCTGATGTCACACGGGGTGTACAGAGTCACACAGTGATACGACCTGTAATATTCTATAGAAATGTTACTCGTAAATCACAGGGGCTGCACCTCCTGTGATATTATTCGTCATATTCTAGGGGAATGTCACTACTGTTGTCACAGGGGGTGGACACCTTGTGATATTACTCATCATATCCTAGCGGGATGTTACTACCTATGTCACAATGCGTGTACACCCTGTGATATGATTTACAATATCCTAAAGAGATGTTACTACTAAGGTCACAATGCATCTACACCCTCTGATATTATTCGTTCTATCCTCGGGGGATGTTACTCCTGTCACACGGGGTGTACTCCCTGTGATATTCTTCATAATATCCTAGGGGGATGTTACTTTTAATGTCACCGGGGGTGTAGATCATGCATGTTCAACGACTTTGATACTATTCCTAATATCCTAGGGGCATGTCCCGCCTAATGTCACATGGGATGTTCACCATGTGTGTACACCTGCTGTGATATTATTCGTAATATCCTAGGGGAATGTTACTCCTGATGGCACAGGCAGTGTACACCATGTGTGTACACTGTGCCATTACTTGTAGTATCCTAGGAGGATGTTTCTTTTAATGTCACAGAAGGTGTACAAAATGTCACACAAGGTGTTCACCTTGTGACATTATCTGTAATAGCCTGGAAGGATGGTACTCCTAATAGGTCACAGGGGTGCAACTTTGATATTATTTGTAATCTCATAGAGAGATATGACTTCAAATATCACAGTGGATGTACACACGTAGTATATACCCTGTGATATGATTCATAACACCCTAGGGAGATACAACTCCTGATATCACAGTGCGCGTACACCATGTGTGTACACCCTTGATATTAGTCGTAATATCCAGGGTAAAGATTACTCGTAAGATTACACAGTGTGCACACCCTGTGATATTTTTCATATTATAGGGAGATATTCCTTCTAAGATCACAGTGGGTGTACCCCATGTGTGTATATCCCGTGACAGTATTTTTTGTATCCTAGGGAGGTATTACTCCTAATATCACAGTGGGTGTTCACCCTGTGATATCATTCTTATTTGAACTTGCTGCCTTTTTTAACCCACACTACAAAGGAATGGAACAGATAAGATATTGAGATTAGACTGTCCTGCCGTACGGCCGCCGCAGGACACCTTTAATATCCGTTTCTCAGGCTGTAGATGAAAGGGTTCAGCATGGCGGTGACCACCGTGCACATCACTGAGGCCACTGCACCCTTTCTGGGGGAAGATGACACATCTGAACTGAGGTACCCCCCAACGCCTGTTCCATAAACTCAGCAAACAGCTGACAGGTGAGACCCACAGGTGGAGAGGGCTTTATACTTTCCCACCTGACGACGAAACCCTCAGAATTGAGGAAACAATTTTAGAGTAAGAGAAAATGGTCCCCGAGATGGGAAGAAAAGCAAACATGGCGGCAGGGAAATACATGATGATGTTATTGGTGAAGGCATCACAACATGCAAGATGGGGGAGTTGAGAAGGATCACAGAAGAAATTCGGAATTTCCACATCCTTGAAGTAGGTCATTAGCAAGGCAATCAAGTGGTGCAGCTGGGAGTCTAAAAGACTGAGAAGAAAAAAAAAGACAACAAAACTAGGAAGCCACAGAAACACGGGCTCATGATGACTGAATGATATAGAGGGTGACAGATGGCTACAAACCGGTCATAGGCCATCACACTCAGGAGCATGTCTCTCTTCCGTGCCTCCAAAAATGGCAAAGAGACATCTGAGTCAGGCAAGCCTGCAGAGGAGATGACTCTGCTGTGAGATTGGATGTCCACAATCATCTTGGGGACCGTGGTGGAGGTGAAACCGATTTCAGGCAAGGACAGGTTGGAGAGAAAGAAGTACATGGGGGTGTGGAGGTGGGAGTCAGCGCTGATGGCCAGGATGATGAGCAGGTTCCCCTGCACTGTGACCAGGCACATGGGCAGGAACAGCCCAGCGAGGACCGGCTGCAGTTCTGGATCCCCTGAGAGTTCTAGGAGGAGGAATAGAGAGACATCTGTTAGATTCTGTGGGTCTGCATAGTTTGGACACCTTTTGCCTAGAAAAGAGTGTTGAAAAATCGGAAACAAATAAACAAACCCCGGCATTGTGTCTGCATTTTGAATAGAAGCAATTCACAAGTCATGTTCTCAGATTTCTGAGCAATCCACACTCAGCAATATTTTGCAGTTCTGACAGACTCAATTGTCTTCTAATGCTTTCATCTTTGATTTCTGTGTTATTCATTTCTTCCTGTACACACCTTAGAGACATTAGATTCAAGAATGTTCCAAGAACGAGATCATCATACATAACAAATTTGTAACTGCTAGAAAATACAGCCTATCTTTTCTGAAAAAAACTACGTAAAAATACGATTCTCTTCACTTGAAGAAAAAGGTTATCCTAATTAAAGCAAATTAAGAACTCAAATATTTTAGTCTAGAAGGTTGATACAAATTCCCTTGATTTAGAACATTTATAAACACTGTATAACAGCTGAGACCATGCCATCTGGAAATGAAATTAAAGTTGATAGTTCATAAGCAGAAAATCATTCCACATGCCAGTTAGGTCCTAGTGATTTCATCGTTATGTTTTCTGACTTTTCTCCTTCAAGAGAGTAATTGCTTCCTCAAATCGGTGGGTCTGGCTTTAAACTTCATGTAAGCTATAACTCCTGTCCTTAGCTTAGGAGGACTTAAGAGTTTTCATCAGAAAGTTTGGCCGGACGCGGTGGCTCACACCTGTAATCCCAGCACTTTGGGAGGCCGAGGAGGGCGGATCATGGAAGTCAGGAGATCAAGACCATCCTGGCCAACATGGTGAGACCCTGCCTCTACTAAAAATTCAAAAACTTCACCTGGTACGGTGGCACGCACCTGTAGTCCCAGCTACTCAGGAGGCTGAGACGGGAGAATGGCTTGAACCTGGGAGGCAGAGGCTACGGTGAGCCGAGATCACACCACTGCACTGCAGCCTGGGCAACAAGAGCAAAACTCCGTCTCAAAAAACAAAAAACAAGAGGGATCAAGTAAGTCAAAGTCACACTTATGACAGCCAATTTTTGTGAACCAAGGAAGCGTCAATTCAATAATTAACATAGATTTTTACTTTTGCTCTCTCCTCTATGCCAGGCAAGATATAGGCTCTGGGGAATTATTAATTCAGCTTATTAAATCTCCCAGTTCTTTTCAATACAGAGAATATTTACATGACAAAACTTAAGTTAAAAATATGTTACAAAAAATACTGTTATGTGATGCTGTTTTATTTATGAAACCACCTAATTGCTCTAGGCATCTTTCAAAAATTTCAACTTACCCCGAATTTCAATTTACATTCAGAATATCATCCACATTTTTGTCTTTTTTCAGTTTTCACTGAATGAACGGAATCACCATCTTTTTTTTTTTTTTTTTTTAAGATGGAATCTCTCTCTGTTGCCCAGGGTAGAGGGCAGTGGCACAATCAAAGTTCACTGCAACCTCCACCTCTGAGGCTAAAGTGATCCTCCCACCTCAGCCTCCCAGGTAGCTGGCAGTAGAGGCATGCATCATGATACCTGGCTAACTTTTATAAAATTTTTTTGTAGAGATGACATCTTGCTATATTGCCCAGACTGGTCCTGAACTCCTGGGCTCAAGCAATCCTCCCGCCTTAGCCTCCCAGAATGCTGAAATTACAGGTGTGATCCACTGTGCCCTGCCTCACTGAACTTTTTACATCATAAAATTATCTGCATTCTGTACATTCCTTGAGCGCATAGACACACTTTTTCATCACTGGGGACACATTCCTACTATAAGGCTGAGAAAAGAGAAGGGAGTTCAATACTTACTGAATAAATGTAGGCATAAACCTCACTACCTGTTTCAAAGGCCTCATTATTTTCTTCTCTAAGATAGAGTCACTTTGCAGTCATTTACAGATTTCTCTTTAAACACCCGTGGAGCCTAGAAATAGGGGTAAGTGGCTGGACTCTCAGTTCAAAAAGAATGCCATGCTTACCTTGTACATGCTGTAGCACTGCTGCGGCAGCGAAATATAAACCTTGTCCTGCAAACACGAAAACACAGCACACATCTGAATTCAAGGGAAAATCAATGTCCACTGGATAGACGGCAAAGGTACACTGACTCTTGGCCAAACAGTATAATGTTTATAAACTTGGTCCCACCATAGTCGTGTGCTGAAAAAAAGTGTTTCTGTTCTTTTTTTTTCTTTGAGATGGGAGTCTTGCTCTGTTGTCCAGGTTGGAGTGCAGTGGTGGAATCTTGGCTCACTGCAACGTCTGCTTCCCTGGTTCAAGAGATTCCCCTGCCTCAGCCTCCCGAGTAGCCGGGATGACAGGTGTGTGCCACCATCCCTGGCCAGTTGTTGTAGTTTTAGTACAGACAGGGTTCCGCCATATTGGCCAGGCTGGTCTTGAACCCCTGACCTCAAGTGATCGGCCCACCTCACCTCGGCCTCCCAAAGTACTAGGATTACAGGTGTGAATCACTGTTCCCAGCCAGAAGTGTTTACATTCTAATTTGTGAATCAGTAAGCCTTAGTAGAGGAGGGCTTTCAATATAGATGAAGAATAGAAGCTATTAGTGAGATAGGGTGCATATATATTTTTAAAAGATTGTGCTAGTGTAAATGATAAACATAAACCTTTGCTATATACCCCGAGAAACTTCCGCAAAAGCCACCTAGTTTAAATCCGACCAAGTAAGGCATTCAACATACTAATCAATACATTTAAAAAAAATAAATAAACAAACAATGACACATTACCAACAACTCCTCCTCTTGATATTCAATAACTTGTTTCCATCTTTACTGTTTTTCAATTATAGGATTCCGAACAACCCACAAAGTTTGATATACTCAATTTATACAATGAATTCATTAGACCATGTTTTTTATTTTGCCTTAGTTTAAAAATTTTGAACATGCGACAGCACCAGACACACAGCTTCTTAAAGCAGCCCCAAGAACGAATAAAGCAAATAGGAAGAACTTGATTTTAAAATTGCAACCAATTTTATTGTAATTTTATTTGGATGCAACAGCCAGAGAACTTTCCTAAATTCTGAATAGCAAAGATCACCCGTAACTTCACCATACAATTTCAGAAAGATACACTGTGTATGTAAATATCATGACCATCCAGAAATTTCCTTCTGGTTCATTAAAGAACTGTCTGTTCTTCTGTGTATGTAAAGATTTTGCAGGTTTTGATGGGCTAAAGGTCTTACAAAGGTGAAAAAATTATCTTTGGGACAATTCTCCAGCAGCAGTTTTAAGAATTCACTGAACTCTAAAAGGCACGCTTAGAGGTATTACCTTGTAAACTGTACAATGGCTTCACACAATCCGACATTTCTAATCTTCTCTCTTCTCATTCTTTTTCTTTTTTCTTTTTTTTTTTTTTTTGGAGACGGAGTCTCACTCTGTCGCCCAGGCTGGAGTGCAGTGGTGCAATCTCCGCTCACTGCAACCTCCGCCTCCCGGGTTCACACCATTCTCCTGCCTCAGCCTCCCGAGTAGCTGGGACTAAAGACGCCCGCCACCACGCCTGGCTAATTTCTTTGTATTTTTAGTAGAGACATAGTTTCATTTTGTTAGCCAGGGTGGTCTACATCTCCTGATCTCGTGATCCGTCCGCCTCAGCCTCCCAAAGTGCTGGGATTACAGGCTTGAGCCCCCGCGCCCGGCCTCTTCTCTTCTACCTCATTTGGATGATAAAATCAAATCTTATTTTCCTCCTGAAACTGAGGAAAGAGAAGCACATCATGAAGAGAAACATTTCATCTTAGCTACTGAAAACGCTAAGTTCAGTGTCGACCTCTTGTGGCGCACATGCTAATGACAAAACAAAAGAAAAACCGGTTTTAGAAAAACAGGAATTGTAATTCTGGCACTTTGAGAGGCCGAGAAGAGAGGATCACCTGAGCTCAGGAGTTCAAGACCACCCTGGGCAACACCGTGAGACTTTGTCTCTATTTAAAAGAAGAACAGGAATTATCTCATCATTGTGCAAATACTGCCCACCAGTCAGAAAGGCAATTTCGATAGTCAATAAGTCACATCTGAAGTAGCACCAGGTAATTTTTATGAAAACTCAAGTCTCCAGATTTCTTTCCTAGTGCTAATTTGTAATACACCAATGCTTGTAAGAAATAAAGGTGTGCACATCTGCAGACACATAGCTCCCTGAAAATTAAATCCAGCCAGTTCCCAGGCATTTGAACTGACGAGTTTTTTTTTTTTTTTCTTTTTCATTTTCTGGAGATGGGGTCTCTGTCACTCAGGCTGTAGTGCAGTGGCCCAATTACAGCTCACCTGCAGCCTCCATCACTTGGGCTCAAGCGATCCTCTGTCCTCAGCCTCCTGAGTAGATGGAAATACAGGTGCGTGCCACCACGCCTGGCTCATTTTCCGATTATTATTTTTTTTTTTGGTAGAGCTGGGGGTCTTGCTATGTTGCCCAGGCTGGTCTGGAACACCTGGCCCCAAGTACTCCTCCCATCTCCGCCTCCTAAAGTGCTGGGATTACAGGCGCGAGTCAGGGCGCCCAGCCTGGACAGTCTTTAAAAGAACTCTGACTTGCTGGTAATGAAACACAGCTCCGGACATCCTTTGAGAAAGTCGCCGTCCCCACCTCAGAAAAACCACCCACACCCACACCCACACCCCCACACCCCCACACCCACACACCCACACCCCCACACCCCCACACCCCCACACACACACGCCCCGGAATTAATTTCCTCATTTCGGTGAAAACTTTTACAGGGTCCTCCAGGCTTGTATCATTTGAAGGCTAGCGTCTGCCACTCTGCTTCCACGCTTCTAGTTGGGGACTACCCACTTAACAAAGCCAAGTTCAATTTTTAGTTTCCCAGAACTGACGCAAAGCAAAGCGCAAACAGCCTCAACGTGGGGTGTGGAGTGATACCAGACCTGACGGGGCTTTATTCCACAGACAAGCGTGGACCCAGGACCTCAAGCGGTCCCCGCCTGCTGGCAAGACCCCGCCGCAGCCCCCCGCCCGGGCTCGCAACTGGCACAACGCAGGCTAGGTCAGTGCCGCTCGAGGTGGGCAGAACCACAGGGCCACCTCCCCGGGGAGCACCGACGCCGCCCCCTCCGCATACCTCTCCTTCCCGCGGCCAGAAGCGCGGGTTGTAGATGAAGAAACTCAGCAGCGCCGGCGGGAACTGCTTCTTCTGGGCCGCCCAGGGCCCGCTCCCTGCCCTGGCTGCCGCTGCAGCCATCCTGGCCCAGCCCCCCACCTCGGGAGCCTCCCACAGCCGCCCACAGACAGCAGCCACCTGCTACAACATCACACTTCCGCCTCCCTCGCCACCACCCCGGAAGCGATCACCGCTGACCAGGAAGAAGAACCCGCCTCGCAGCGTCGTCTTCTGGCACGCCAGGGTGGCCTTGTTATGTTTCCTGGCCGAGTTTGTTTTTTGCTGGCTCGCGGACTTTTCTCCTGGCTACAGGCGAGGGTTTCTCGTTTCAGGAAAAACTCAGCGGGGCACTGGCTTTTTTTGGATGGGATCTCAGTTTGTCATCCAGGCTGGAGTGTAACGGCGGGATCTCAGCTCACTGCAACCTCAACCTCTGGGACTCAAGCAATCCCCCTGCCTCAGCCTCCCAAGTAGCTAGGATTACAGGCGCCCGCCACCAAGGCCAGTTATATTTTTTGTAGAGGTGAGGTTTCTGTTGCCCAGGCTGCTCTCGAACTCCTGGCTTCACACGGTCTTCCATTTCGACCTCCCAAAGTGCTCTGATTATAGGCGTGAGACACCACCGCCCAACCTGCTGTTGTTTTGGTGGTATTGTTTTTAATTTAATTTAGAGACAGGATCTCGCTTTGTCACCGAGGTTGGAGTGCAGTTGTGCCATCATAGCTCAGTGCAGCCTCAACTCCCAGGCTCAGACGGTCTTCCCACCTCAGCCTGAGGAGTAGCTGAGACCACAGGCATGCACCACCATGCCCAGATAATTAAAAAAAAAAAAAAAAATAGACAGACAGATAGATAGACAGACAGATGGTAGACACAGGGTCTCACTTTGTTGCCCCAGCTGGTCTCGAACTCCTGGCATCAAGGGATCGTGCTGCCTCTGTTACTGGATGGAAGGTCTTGACCGTGGATTGCCCAGGTTCTTGGCGTGTTGAACAAAGAATTGAACAAAATGCACAAAGTAACAAAAGATCAAAGCAACGAAAAGAAACAAAAGAAAAAACCGGAGTAAGGAAGAGACAGATTTATTGAAGCGAAAGTACAATTCACACAGCATGAGCGGGATAGAGCAAACGGCTCAATAGCCCACATTAGGATTTTTATTAAGCTGGAAGAATTAGATAACGCCCCTAGGTGCCCGTTAGAGGCCTCCGATTGGTTACACCCTCTGAAGGATTGGCCTGTGACCAATCAGAGGCTGAAATGGAGACTTGCGCACCACCACCCCCGCCCCCGCCGTCAATCAGAGGCTGTCACCCTCCCCCCTCGCCCTCCTGCCCCCGCCGTCAATCAGCCTCTGATTGACGGGATGCACACGTGGCCTCTATGCTGCCTAATCTTGCCTAGAACTGGCTGCATCTGCTGTTCTTTTGTTTATGCCTTAAGCCTTGGTTCCCCTCAATCCCTGTTCTGCCTCACCTGGCCTCCCAAAGTGCTGGGATTACAGATAGAGCCACCCACACCTGGCCCATTGTTTTGCTTTTAGTTTATTTAAAAAGTATTTTATTCTACGACAGCACTTTGCTCCGTTGCCCAGGCCGGAGTGCAGTGGCCAGATCATACTTCACTGTAGCCTGGAACTCCTGGGCTCAAGTGATCCTCCCACCTCAGCCTCGCGAATAGCTGGGACCACAGGTGCATGCCACCATGGCTGGCTAATTTTTAAATTTTTCGTAGAGCTGGGGTCTCACTAAGTTAACCCAGGCTGGTCTCGAACTCCTGGGCTCAAGTGATCCACTGGCCTTGGGCTCTCCAAATGCTGGGATTATAGGCATAAGCCCCTGTGCCATGGCAGTGTTTTTTGTAGAAGGAACTGTAAAGACAAAAAGGAAGCGTCATTTAGAAAGAAACAAGGCTGGGCACGGTGGCTCATTCCTGTAATCCCAGCACTTTGGGAGGCTGAGGTGGGTGAATCACTTGAGGCCCGGAGTTCGAGACCAGCCCCGTCTCTACTAAAATACCAAAAACAAGCCAGGCGTGGTGACACATGCCTGTGATTCCAGCTACTTGGGAGGCTTGAGGCAGAAGAATTACTTGAACCCAGTAGGTGGAGGTTGCAGTGAGCCAAGACTGCACCACTACACTCCAGTCTGGGCAACAGAGCAAGACCCTGTCTCAACAAAAAAAAAAAAAAAAAGAAAAAAGAAAAGAAACACATTTCGGGGCAGATGTGCATTCCGTTTGGCCCATGAACATCATCTACAGGGTCCTTGTTTGAGAGACCTCAAGTGGCCATTGGATCACCCACACCTACAAAGCTTGCCCCTGCCCCCCATTCCTTCAGCGCAGGTCTGGAGGCAGATGGGGCACTGTGTGTGCCACGGG
This sequence comes from Pongo abelii, assembly GCF_028885655.2. Classification (NCBI taxonomy): domain Eukaryota; kingdom Metazoa; phylum Chordata; class Mammalia; order Primates; family Hominidae; genus Pongo; species Pongo abelii. The sequence goes on from NC_071991.2 coordinate 7,443,099, forward strand.
AGCAATATCAGAGGTGGCAGACTCCCCAGAGTGGCTGTTCCTGGACCTTGTCGCCTGGGATTCCCTTGCCTTTGAGTTGTGTGAGTTGTGGCATAGTTGGGATGGCTCGTTACAGTTATTTGCTATTTGCATTCACGCCTTGGCAGCATATGGTTTGACCAAACTCAAGAAGACTTTGGTTTAGATTGCCTCATCTGTCACATATTAAGATTGGAAGCAGAACCACTTCCCTTATCCAGCCTGGCAGAATAGACCACATTTAAGGAAGTGATGAGTTGGAATTTGGACTTGAGACACATCTGGGTACATATCCACTTTTGCCATTCACAGACTGCACCAATCTCCTTGCACCAGAGATAGAGACTCGCTCGTCTCTATCTCTTATTTGGAAAATGGCTAATAGTAAATTCCCGAAGTGAGAATCTCACTTGAAGAATTAAATGGGACTATGACTGTGCATCAAGTATCAGCACCTAATCACTATTTTATAAACGATTGCTACTGTTCCTTGCTATTGACTTTCCCAATTAGCTTGCTCTAGTGCATGAAATTATTCCATGAGAAATACATGTTTTGGCTGGGTGTGGTGGCTCATGCCTGTAATCCCAGCACTTTGGGAGGCCGAAGCTTGCAGATCACTTAAGGTCAGGAGTTTGAGGCCCAACATGGTGAAACACTGTCTCTACTAAAAAATAAAAATAAAAAAATAGTCCTGCGTGGTGTCAGGCGCCTTTAGTCCCAGCTACTCAGGAGGCATAGGCAGAAGAATTGCTTGAACCCGGGAGGTGGAGGTTGCAGTGAGCTGAGATAGCGCCACTGCACTCCAGCCTGGGTGACAGAGAGACTCTGCCTCAATAAATAAATAAATACATAAATAAATAAATAAATAAATATAAATGAAGTACAAGGTGCTATATAAGTGAGTGTGATTAATATTTTATAGTATGAGTCACAGTTTCTCCCAGGATACCTCTGTGTCCCTGTACATGTTTGCCTCTCCCTTCCTCCCACATACAATTCGTTGCAGGAGGCATCGAAAGAGGGAGATGACCAAAAACAAAATGAAACATCCAGAGATCAAAGAAAAGAATATGCTTTTACGGTTTCAAAGTTAAGGATGCAAGAACGCTTAGACATCAATGCATCTGCCTCACCAAACACAGTCCTTGGGTGTGCACGCGTACGAGGCAGGAGTGGCAGTGATGACAGACACCCACATAGGTTTGGAGGTCTCAGAGGAGAGGGTGTGTGTGTCTTTCTCCCTGGGGAAGCTGGGGGAGGTGGTGAGCTTTGCAGAGTTCCCCTCTGGGTCAAGCATGGTTCAGTAACAGTAGAGTAACCACGGAACAGGATTATCTCGGTGAGAAATCCTTATTGGTTCAGGAAGAAGCTGAATGATTTACTTGTGCACAGAAGGAATTCAGAGAAAGCCAGTGCTGAGAAGCCTCAAGGTCAGGACCAGGAGGAGGTAGCAGTGGCCCCTCAAGACCACCAGAGTAGAGAGGATTGAGGATGACTCTCCGTTCACTATTCAGACTGAGAATACTCCAGTCCCGTCTTGGGCCTCGACTCTCCCCCAGCCTATGGTAAGAAGGGAGAAGAGGTTGCTTAATTACCTGACATAATTAAGATTCTGATACCCAGCACAATGGGAATTCAAATCAAGTTCCGTTATACAAATAGAAGTTAGATGTTTTGCACAAAGAATTTGCGAAGTCAAATTCCAAAGGAATGAGCTGTGGGAAAGACACATTTTGGTGCTGGAAAGGGAGCTCCATTCCAAGTAGAAAGTCACAGTTCCAGCCGGGCGCAGTGGCTCACGTCTGTAATCCCGGCAATTTAGGAGGCCAAGGTGGGCAGATCACTTGAGGTCAGGAGATTGAGACCAGGCTGGCCAACTTGGTGAAACCCCGTCTCCACTAAAAAAAAAAAAACAAAAATTAGCCGAGTGTGGTGGCAAGCACCTGTAATCCCAGCTTCTGGGGAGGCAGAGGCACTAGAATCACTTGAACCTGGGAGTTGGAATTTGCAGTGAGCAGAGATTGTGCCACTGCACTCCAGCCTGGGCTGCAAAGTGAGGCTCTGTCTACAAAAAAAGAAAAAAAGTCACAGTTGCAGGCTAGCTGGTTCTGGACATAGGTTGTCACATATGTCTGTCTCCTCCCTATCAAGGGTATATACATATATATATATGAATATATACATATATGTGTATATATATATGTGTGTGTATACATGTATATACACACACATATTATATATAGGTTTGAGACAGAGTCTTGCTCTGTTGCCCAGTTTATAGTGCAGTGGTATGATCATAGCTCACTGCAGCCTCTAACTCCTGGGCTCCAGTGATCCTCCTGCCTCTGCCTCCTATATAGCTGGGCCTACAGGCGCGGGCCTCTGTGCCCTCCTTCCTATCAAGGAAAGTGACCTTCTTGAGGCCAGGACTCTGTTGGCGTCATCTTCTGGTTCCTGTTGTCTAACACAGTGCCTGCATCACAGGACACAGTCCATGTGTGTTGAACGAATGAATGGAGGAGGTGGGGTATGGGGAGGAGGGGGCAACAGACATCAGACATGGGCTTTCATCCTTCAGAGCTCAGCTACTGCTTATCCTGTGAATGGAGCTCCGTCCACAGGCTGATCTGAAGTTCAGGTGAGTTCTCTACTCCGCTCAGCACTGAGCTCTAAGAAGCAGCTGCGGGGTAAAGGTTTGGGTGCAATGAACACCTCTAAGACAAAGGGCCTCTTCATCCTATTCTGTTGGCAGAAATATCAGACCAGTGAATGGAGTTACCAATCTTTTCTCTGTTGATTTAGAGACCAGAGACACTGTGTCAGTCAGAGGTCACCTTTACTGTGAGGGTACATCTTTCTCCAGCAGTTAAAATTGTCCTTGACTTCCATCTCCTGCTGAGATCACTTGTGAAGGAGCTTCAAAAAATCTGGTGTTTTGGTTTGTTTGACACAGGTTCTCTCTCTATCGCCCAGGCTAGAGTGCAGTGGTGCGATCTTGGCTCACTGCAACCTCTGCCTCCCAAGCTCAAGTGATCCTTCTGCCTCAGCCTCCTGAGTAGCTAAGATCACAGGTGTGCATCACCATGCCCAGTTCATTCTTTGCATCTTTGGTAGAGATAGGGTTTCTCCATGTTGGCCAGGCTGGTCCCAAACTCGTATGAAAAAGCCATCATGCAAGTAATACCAGGATTTGATAAAGTGAGGTGGCAGGTGCACAGGTATTATGTTGCTCAGTATTCTCCTTATGTTTGAGATACTTTATGATTTAAAAATAATTTAAGGGCCAGGTGCAGTGACTCACACCCATAATCTTAGCACTTTGGGAGGCTGAGGCAGGCAAATCACTTGAGCCCGGGTGTTGGAAACCAGCCTGGGCGACATAGTGAGACCCCACCTCTACAAAAAAAAGAAAAAAGAAGAAAGAAATGAAAAAAACTTAGCTGGGCATGATGGCACGCAGCTGTAATCCAAGCTACTCAGGAGGCTGAGGTGGGAGGATCACCTGAGCCTGGGGAGGTCAAGGCTGCAGTGAGCCGTGATGACTCCCCTGTATGCCAGCCTGGGCAACACAGCAAGACCCTGTCTCAAAAACAAAATAATTTAAGGTGAATAGATTTACATTCATTGTAGAGCCCCTAGGAAAACAATGTCAAAATGTATACCCCCCACCAAAAAAAACTTGACTTTTTGAAACCCGTGAAAATGTACACAAATGTCTTTCCAGTGAATAAATTAACAGGCCAGGTGGAAACCATCCTGGTGATTCCAATTTCATCTGTCTTCTTAAGTGTTTGCAAAGGAACCGCATACCTTCACATGAGCAGAAGAGACAGAAGATAGGTTTTTGCTTGCAGTAGGATTCCTGAGTGCCCATTACATAAACTTAAACTGTAGTCGTGACAGAGAATTAACTATGTACCTTGTAAACCTGTACAAATGGACAAGTATTTCCTGTCTTCACTGTTTTGCTATCCTTTGCTTATGAGCTAGAAACAACTAGTTTGTAAATACTGCTGCTAAGTCTTTACTAAGTACTACTACTTAGTAATTATCTACTCACAAAATACTAAAGCATTTACTGAGTATCAGTACTTAGCAAATGACCACATACAGAATACTAAAATATTTACTTAATAGCCATACTTAGCAAATGACTACTTTGATAATATGAAAGTATTTACTGTGTAGCAGTACTTAGCAAAAGACTGCGTACAAAATGCTAACATATTTCCTGAGTAGCAGTACTTAGCAAACAACTATTACAAAATACTAATTAATGACAGATTTTGTGCAATTATGTAGTAGCGGTAAATATTAAAAGACTTACTATTTAAAAAATACTAAAGTATTTACTAATTAGTAGTATTTACAAAAAAGTATTTTCAGACTGGAGTGTAGTGGCATGATCATGGCTCACTGTGGCCTCAACTTCCAGGATCAAGGGATCCTCCCACCTCAGCCTCCCGAGTAGCTGGGACCACAGGTGCATCCTACCACACCCAGCTAATTTTTAAGTTTTTTTTGTAGAGACACGGTCTCCCTATGCTGTCCAGACTGGTCTTTTTAACATTTTAATTTTAATTTTCTTCCTTCATTTTCTCTAGTTACCATGCTGCATTTTATTTTATTGATCACAGTTGATGTACACACTGTGATGTGATTCCTAATATTCCAGCGGGATGTTACTCCTCAGGTCACAGGGGGTTCATACCCTGGGACAGTATTCCTCATATTAAAGGGCGGTGATACGCCTAAAGTCACAGGGTGTCTACCCCCTGTGATATTATTCGTCCTATTCTAGGGGGACGTTACTCCTAATGTCACAGGGATGTACACCCTGTGATATTATTCACAGTATACCAGAGGGATATTAGTACTAATGTCACCATGCATGTACACCTTGGGATATTATTCGTAATATCCTAATGTCACAGGGGGTGTGTTCCCTGTGATATTGTTCCTAATATCCTAGATGGATATTGCTCCTATTGTCACAGGGCGTGTACACCTTGTCATATCATTCATAATATCCTAAAAGTATGTTACTCCTCATGTCACAGGGGGTGTTCACCCTGTGATATTACTCGTAATAGTGTTGTGGGACGTTACTCCTAATGTCACGCGGGGTGTACACAGACTCACACAGTGATACAACCTGTAATATTCTATAGAAATGTTACTCAGAAATCACAGGGGCTGTACCTCCTGTGATATTATTCATCATATTCTAGGGGAATGTTACTACTATTGTCACATGGGGTGTACAGCCTGTGATATTACTCGTCATATCGTAGCGGGACGTTACTACCAATGTCACAATGCGTGTACACCGTGTGATGATTTGTAATATCCTAAAGAGTGTTGCTACTAAGGTCACAATGCATCTACACCCTCTGATAGTATTCAATATATCCTCGGGGGATGTCACTCCTAATGTCACATGAGGTGTACTCCCTGTGATATTATTTGTCATATCCTAGGAGGATGTTACTTTTCATGTCACTGGGGGTGTGTATCATGTGGATTCAACGCCAGTGATACTATTCCTAATATCCTAGGGACATGTTCCTCCTAATGTCACATGGGGTGTACACCACGTGTGTACACCTGCTGTGATATTATTCGTAATATCCTAGGGGAATGTTACTCCTGATGGCACAGGTGGTGTACAGCATGTGTGTACACCGCGTGTCTCATTATTCATAAAATCCTAGGGGAATGTTTCTCTCAATGTCACAAAGAGTATACAAAATGTCACAGAAGGTGTTAACCTTGTGACGTTATCTGTAATACCCTAGAAGGATGTTATTACTAATAAAATAAAATATTTTATTTTGTGCTACTAGATTGATACAAATTCCCTTGATTTAGAGCATTTATAAACACTGTATAACAGCTGAGACCATGTCATCTGGAAATGAAATGAAAGTTGATAGTTCATAAGCAGAAAATATTTCCACATGCCGGTTAGGTCCTAGTGATTTCATCATTACGTTTTCTGACTTTTCTCCTTCAAGAGAGTAATTGCTTCCTCAAATCGGTGAGTCTTCTTTGAAAATTCACGTAAGCTATAACTCCTGTCCTTAGCTTAGGTGGACTTAGAGTTTTCATCAGAAAGTTCGGCCGGACGCGGTGGCTCACTCCTGTAATCCCAGCACTTCGGGAGGCCGAGGAGGGCGGATCACGGGGTCAGGAGATCAAGACCAGCCTGGCCAACATGGTGAAACCCCGCCTCTACTAAAAATACAAAAACTTCGCCCGGTATGGCGGCGCTTGCCTGTAGTCCCAGCTACTTGGGAGGCTGAGGCGGGAGAATGGCTTGAACCTGGGAGGCAGAGGCTACGGTGAGCCGAGATCACACCACTGCACTCCAGCCTGGGCAACAGGAGAAAAACTCTGTCTGAAAAAACAAAAAACAAAAAGAATCAAGTAAGTCGAAGTCACACCGATGACAGCCAATGTTTGCGAACCAAGGAAGTGTCAATTCAAGAGTTAACATAGATTGTTACTTTTGACATCTCTTCTGTGCCAAGCAAGATATAGGCTCTGGGGCATCAGAAAGAAAAGAGACTCACTTGTTCCTCTCACAATACTCAGTAATTTCTGAGATAAGGGCAAAAGAAAATGTCCCGTCTGGAATGCAGGGAAAGCAGAAATGCAGGTCAGGGGATATTTCCGTTGAATTGCATGGAGTTGAAGCTGAAAATAGTCACGAATGTACCTAAAATTCACTTTGCCTTGACTTTATGCATCCATCACAGAGAGATCACGCAGCGGGCACCCACGATCGGTTTCATCATCGCTCGCTTCCATTGGATCAACTCGAAATCAGCTCAGATGAGAGTGCTGAGTCTCAGAGGATGGACCTCTCACCCCTTGCCATACAGAGAAGTAGAAAGGATGGTATTCCAAATTCATGGCCAGACTCTGAGTCCCGGGTACTAGACTTCATGGTCTTCCAACTCTCCAAAAGTTGTGGTTTTGGTTTTGGTTTTGCTTTTGCTTTTTTGAGACGGAGTGTTTCCATTGCCCAGACTGGAGTGCAGTGGAGTGATCTCGGCTCACTGCAACCTCCGCATCCCAGGTTCAAGCTATTCTCCTGCCTCAACCTGCCGAGTAGCTGAGATGACAGGCGCCCGCCACTATGCCCGGCTCATTTTTTTCTATTTTTAGTAGAGACGGGGTTTCACCATGTTGTCCAGGCTGGTCTCCAACACCTGACCTTGTGATTCGCCTGCCTCAGCCTCCCAAAGGGCTGGGATTACAGGCGTGAGCCACCGCGCCCAGTTTCCAAAAGCTGTAAGCAGAGCTCAGAGTTCTTAACCACAGGCACACCTGAGGAGCATTTTTTGAAATGGTTTCCAGCTTCCTCAATAGGAATGGAAGCCAAACTCCGAATTGATGACTCCTTTGAGGAAGTCGAGAGCGGTAAGGAAAGCCAGGAACAGGGGCAAGAGAGAGATGTGTCCCGAATGATCCTGTGCCCATGTTTTCTGGAACCTCTGATGTCATCTCAGCTGCCCTTTCTCTACTTGACACAGTGATTGTGGCACCCACTGGCCTAGGTGTGGTCTACGAGGAACCCCCAAAGGGAAGGGCACAGTGAGCAGGGACATCGGCCTGAGGGACAAGGATTTGGGAGGGCAGGTTGGATGCAGGGAGAGGACTGGCCAAATGCCATGTGTCTGGACTTTGACTGCCTGGTTCAAATTGGACTTCACCCTTTTTGACTTCATGATCTGGTACAAGTTCTATGAAAATGCGTTGCTCCTTTTCTAGTCCGTAAAATCAGCATGAAGTGTGCACTAATAACTGGGAGACTATGCAGCTGAAATGAAACAAGCTGCATAGACCACAGAGCTCAGAGCCTGGCCTTTACGAAGGCCTCAGTAAGGGTTCATGATGCCCCGCTGTCTGTCTTCAGCCTCTTTATCCTCATCATCACCTTCATCATCTTTTTGTTGTTCTTATGGATTAGTTAAGAGGGAGTCATTCCCTGCTATCATGGGTGAGGCGTCTATGAAAAGGACAAGCAGTGGGGGAGGAAGGCAAAATTTTGAAGAAGATTTCTGAGACCCCCCACCACAAGCAAGAACAGAAACTCCACAGTCTGCTGAGCGGAGAGTTTGCACCTTGGTCTCCTCCCACCTGCCCACCGCACTGTCCTGTTTGTCCTGAGGATGAGGAAACAAAGCAAGGCTCCCGACCGTCCGTCCCTGAGCACTCACTGAACTGCCCTTCCCCTCTGCTGGGCCATGACCACAGAGAACAGGTCCACTGTCCTCCCTGCGTGGTGCACGATGGAGGCTCAGACTCCGTCCTCAAGGCTGGCAAGAAGACAGGGTGAGACATGAGCCTCCTGATACAGGTGACGGGTGTGGAGCCCACAGGACTGGAACCTCACACTGCAGGGCTGGAGGCACAGACCGAGTATTGACTATTCTATGGCCTGGGGGGCTCAAGGCACAGAGCTCCTCATTAGCCACAGTCGCCCAAGTTCCCCAATCTCTACAGATTTCCTCATAAGAATGCAGGAAGAAGAGAAAAGTGAGTGTCCACAGAAGCTTTGGGGCTCTTCCTGTCATCAGGAGGGAGCTTGTGTGTATTATTTGTGGGGAAAAGCAAGAGAGATCAGATTGTTAATATGTCTGTATAGAAAGAAGTAGACATAAGAGACTCCATTTTGTTCTGTATGAAGAAAAATTCTTCCGCCTTGAGATGCTGTTAATCTGTGACCTTACCCCCAACCCCGTGCTCTCTAAAACATGTGCTGTGTCAAACTCAAGGTTAAATGGATTAAGGGTTGTGCAAGGTGTGCTTTGTTAAACAAATGCTTGAAGGCAGCATGCTCCTTAAGAGTCATCACCACTCCCTAATCTCAAGTACCCAGGGACACAAAAACTGCGGAAGGCCGCAGGGACCTCTGCCTAGGAAAGCCAGGTATTGTCCAAGGTTTCTCCTCATGTGATAGTCTGAAATATGGCCTCGTGGGAAGGGAAAGACCTGACCGTCCCCCAGCCCGACACCCGTAAAGGGTCTGTGCTGAGGAGGATTAGTATAAGAGGAAGGCATACCTCTTGCCGTTGAGACAAGACAAAGGCATCTGTCTCCTGCCTGTCCCTGGGCAATGGAAGGTCTCGGTATGAAACCCAATTGTACGTTCCATCTACTGAGATAGGGAAAACTGCCTTAGGGCTGGAGGTGAGACATGTGGGCGGCAGTACTGCTTAACAAAGCATTGAAATGTTTATGTCTATGCATTTCTAAAGCACAGCACTTGATTCTTTACCTTGTCTATGATGCAAAGGCCTTTGTTCACGTGTTTGTCTGCTGACCCTCTCCCCACTATTGTCTTGTGACCATGACACATCCCCCTCTCTAAAAAACACCGATAAGTAATCAATAAATACTAAGGGAACTCAGAAGCCAGTGGGATCCTCCATCTGCGGAACGCTGGTCCCCTGGGTCCCCTTATTTCTTTCTCTTCACTTTGTGTCTTTTCCTTTTCCAAGTCTCTCGTTCCACCCAACGAGAAACACCCACAGCTGTGAAGGGGCGACCCACCCCCTTCATTATTCGCCTCTTTCTTTTCTTTTTAAAGATCCAACTGCTTTCATTTTCATCTTTTATTATGGGAAAATATACCACGTATCAATACTAAAAGTTATAAATATATATGATTTCATCTAGAATGGCCACTATAAACACGACAATTTCCACTACTTTTCAGTTGGCAGTTGAATGACATTAAGTACGTTCACATTGTTTAGCAACCATCACCGCCATCATCTCCAGAACAGTTTTATCTTTCAAAATGGAAATTGCACCATTCACCAAACTCTCCACTCCTCTCTCTCACTCACCCCGGGGGCCACCATTCTAATTTGCAACTCTGTGAGTTTAACTACTCTAGACACTTGATAGAAGTGGAATCATGCCGTGGTGAATGTTTTTTTTTTCTTTTGGAGACAGAGTACTTCCCTGTCACCCAGGCTGGAGTGCAGCGGCGTGATCTCGGCTCACTGCAACCTCCATATCATGGGTCTGAGCGATTCTTGTGTCCCAGTCTCCGGAGTACCTGGGATTAAAGGCGTGTGCCACCACGCCCAGCTAATTTTTGTATTTTTAATAGAGAGGAGCTTTCACCATATTGGCCAGGCTGCTCTCGAACTCCTGACCTTAAGGGATCCGCCTGCCTCAGCCTCCCAAAGTGCTGGGGTTACAGGTGCGAGCCACTGAGCCTGGTCGTGTTTATCCTTTTGGGATTTATTTATTTCACTGACGATAATGTCTTCAAGGTTCATCCATGTTGCCTCCTGTGTCAGAAGTGTCTGTCTGGTTTTGTTTTTGTTTTTGTTTTTTGGTTTTGTTTCATTTTGTTTTGTGCTGTGTTTACATGGAGTCGCACTCTGTGGCACAGACTGGAGTGCAGTGGCACAATCTGGGCTCACTGCAGCCTCCACCTCCCGGGTTCAAGCGATTCTTGTGCCTCAGCCTCCCGAGTAGCTGGGACTATAGGCGCACGCCACCACCCTTGGCTAATTTTTTGCATTTTCAGTAGAGACAGGGTTTCACCAAGTTGGCCAGGCTGGCCTTGAACTCCTGACCTCAGGTGATCCGCCCACCTCGGTCTTCCAAGATGCTGGGATTACAGGCCTGAGCCACCACATCTGGCCAACATTTTCTTTTTTATTCCTACACAGAAGTGAGGACGTGTAATATTTGTCATTCTGTGCCTGCCTTATTTCACTTAACATACAGACCCTGCAGTCTCATCCATTTTTTCTGCAGTGGAGAGGATTTTATTCCTCTTGAGGCTGAAGAATACTTCATTGTGTGTGCATACCACAGTTTCTTCATTGAAACAAATTTCTAAAAAGCAAATATTTTTAAGATGTCTCGGAATGTGAAACTTTAGGGATACTGTGCCCATTTTATTCTTCTCGATTTCTCATTTTATGTCTAAATAAGTGTACAACAAAGCAACAATCAATGTGTGTAGAAATCTATAACTTCAAGAAATGTACAATGAAAATGCTAAGTGGTGGCTGGGTGCCGTCGCTCACGCCTGTAATCCCGGCACTTTGGGAGGCCGAAGCGGGCGGATCACCTGAGGTCGGGAGTTGAAGACCAGCGTGACCAATATGGAGAAACAATGTCTCTACTAAAAATACAAAAAAAAAAAAAAATTAACGGGGCATGGTAGCACATGCCTGTAATCCCAGCTACTCGGAAGGCTGAGACAGAAGAATTGCTTGAATACGGGAGGCAGAGGTTGCAGTGAGCCGAGATCGTGCCATTGCACTCCAGCCTGGGCAACTAGAGTGAAATTCTGTCTCAAAAAAAAAAAAGAAAGAAAAAGAAAAGAAGAAAAAAAAAGAAAATCTTACTTCCATAATCGCAGGGGGTGTTCACCCCGATGATACTGTTTTCTAATATCCAGGGAAGGAGGGTATGATATTACTTCCAATATCGCAGGGGTTGTACACATTTTTGTGATATTGTGTCTAATATCCAAGCAAACAGAGGATGACATTGGTTTCAATATCGCACAGGGTGGACACCCCCCCGGATACAGTTCTGAATATCCCAACGGGGAGAGGATGATATTACCCCCCATATCGGAGGAAATGCACACCACCCTGGGATTTAACTCCTGATATCCAGAAAGGAAAAGTATGATATGACTCCCAACACGGGAGGAAATGTACACCCGCCCTGTCATAATTTTGCCAATATCCGGGGGGCAGAGGATCATGCTACTTCCAATATCGCAGGGTGCGTACACCCCCTCTGTGATCTTGTTGCTAACATCCAGGTTTGGGGAGGACGACATTACTCCCAATATCACAGGGGGAGTACACCCCCCATGACCTTGTTCGTAATTTCCTGAGTGGACAGGATGATACTACTCCCAATATGGCAGGGGTGTACACCCCACCGTGATGGATTTCTAAATACTCAGGGCGGGATAGGATAATATTACTCCCAATATCGCAGAAGGTGTACATCTCTGCTGTGATATTTTTCATAGTATCCAGGGAAAAAGAGGATGATACTTTCCAAATAGCCGGGGTTTTCCACGACACCCGCGCCGTGATGTTGTTCCTAATATGCAGGTGGGCAAAGAATCATATGACTGCGAATATCGCAGGTGGTGTACAGGCCCCTTGTAACGTTGTTCCCAATATCCAGGGAAGGAGGGACCGATATTACTACCAATATCACACCAGCTGTACAACCCACTGTGATTTCTTTTCTAAAACCCGTGGCACAGAGGATGATAGTACTTTCAATATCGCACAGGTGTACACACTTCACCCCGTGATATTGTTCCTAATAGCCAGAGGGCGAGTATAGGGAAAAGAAAGAGAGATCAGACTGTCACTGTGTCTATGTAGAAAGGGAAGACATAAGAGACTCCATTTTGAAAAAGACCTGTACTTTAAACAATTGCTTTGCTGAGATGTTGTTAATTTGTAGCTTTGCCCCAGCCACTTTCACCCAGCCACTTCGACCCAAGTTGGAGCTCCCAAAAACATGTGTTGTATAAAATCAAGGTTTAAGGGATCTAGGGCTGTGCAGGACGTGCCTTGCTAACAAAACGTTTACAGGCAGTATACTTGGTAAAAGTCATCGCCATTCTCTAGTCTCAATAAACCAGGGGAACAATGAACTGTGGAAAGCTGCAGGGGCCTCTGCCCTTGAAAGCGGGGTATTGTCCATGGTTTCTCCCCATATGATAGTCTGAAATATTTCCTCATGGGATGAGAAAGACCTGACTGTCCCCCAGCCTGACACCCGTAAAGGGTCTGTGCTGAGGTGGATTAGTGAAAGAGGAAAGTCTCTTGCAGCTGAGATGGAGGAAGGCCACTGTCTCCTGCTTGCCCCTGGGAACTGAATGTCTCGGTGTAAAACCCGACTGTACATTTGTTCAACTCTGACAAAGGAGAAAAGCTGCTCTGTGGCGGGAGGCGAGACATGTTGGCAGTAATGCTGCCTTGTTATTCTTTACTCCGCTGAGATGTTCAGGTGGAGAGAAACATAAATCTGGCCTACGTGCACGTCCAGGCATAGTACCTTCCCTTGAACTTAATCATGATATAGATTCTTTTGCTCCCACGTTTTTTGCTGATCTTCTCTTTATTATCACCCTGCTCTCCTACTACATTCCTTTTTGCAGAAATAATGAAAATAATAATCAATAAAAACTGAGGGAACTCAGAGGCCGGTGCCGGTGCAGGTCCTTGGTGTGCTGAGTGCCAGTCCCCTAGACCCACTGTTGTTTCTTTCTACTTTGTCTCTGTGTCTTAATTCTTTTCTCCGTCTCTCATGCCACCCGACTAGAAATACCCACAGGTGTGGAGGGGCAGGCCACCCCTTCTTCTGCCACCCAACGCAGGTGCCTTTCTCTAGGGTGAAGGTACGCTAACAATGTGAACATTGAGGACAGCCGACGAGAGATTCCCGAGTACATCCAGTCAGCCTTGCGGTAAGCTTGTGCCCTTGGAGGAATCCAGGGTAACAATGGGGCAAATTGAAAGTAAATATGCCTCTTATCTCAGCTTCATTAAAATTCTCTTAAGAAGACGGGGAGTTAAAGTTTCTACAGAAAATCTAGTCACGCTATCTCAAACAATAGAACAAGTCTGCCCATGGTTTCCAGAATAGGGAACTTTAGATTTAAAAGATTGGGAAGAAATTGGCAAAGAACTAAAACAAGCAACTAGGGAAGGTCAAATCATCCCACTTACAGTATGGAATGATTGGGCCATTACTAAAGCAACTTTAGAACCATTTCAAAGAGAAGAAGACAGCATTTCAGTCTTTGATGCCCCTGAAAGCTGAGTAATAGATTGTGAAGAAGAGGCAGGAACAGAGTTAAAAAAGGAATGGAAAGTTCACGTTGTAAAAATGCAGTAGAGCCTGGAATGGCTCGGTCAACCCAAAATGTTGACTATAATCAATTACAGGAGGTAATATATCCTGAATCATCAAAACTGGGGGAAGGAGGTCCAGAATTATTTGGGCCATCAGAGTTTAAACCACGATGGCCACCAACTCCTTCTCCTGCGGTTCAGATGCCTGTGACATCACAATCTCAAAAGCCAATCCAGGCACAGTATCCGCAATAGCAGCCAGTAGAAAATAAAACCCAACCATCGGTAGTTTGTCAACACCAGCCGCCAGCCGAATGTCAGTATCCGCCATCTCCAGAGGTTCCGTATGGATCTCAGGCTGTGCGTCCTGTGCCAAATAGCAAGGCACTATAGCAACAACCCAGGGCGATGGCGTTTGATCCTACATTACCACCTAGTGGACAAGATAGTGCACTGCATGGGACCGTTGCTACAGCCAGAAAACGGGGAGATCTTGAGGCATGGCAGTATCCGGTAATGTTACAACCGATGCCGGTCGGGAAAGGGAGTCAAGCAGGAGCGTCTGTCCGAACTGAGGCTAGATATGAATCTTTCACCATGAAAATGTTAAAAGATATGAAAGAAGCAGAAAGAAAATGTTAAAAGATACGAAAGAACCACGTCTCCTTATATGAGAACATTATTAGATTCCATTGCTCGTGGAAATAGACTTATTCCTTATGATTGGGAAATTTTGGCTAAATCTTCCCTTTCACCCTCTCAGTATCTACAGTTTAAAACCTGGTGGATTGATGGGGTACAAGAACAGGTACATAAAAATCATGCTATTAACCCTGTTGTTTATATAGATGCAGACCAATTGCTAGGAACAGGTCCAAATTGGGGCACTATTAACCAACAATCAGTAATGGAAAATGAAGCTATTGAACAACTAAGAGCTATTTGCCTCAGGGCCTGGGAAAAGATTCAGGACCCAGGAATCTCCTGCCCTTCTTTTAGTTCAATCAGACAAAGCTCTAAGGAGCCATATCCAGACTTTGTGGCAAGGTTGCAAGATGCAGCTCCAAAATCCATTGCAGTTAATAACGTCCGAAAAGTTATTGTAGAAATAATGGCTTCTCAAAATGCAAATCCAGAATGTCAATCGGCCATAAAGCCATTAAGAGGAAAGGTTTCAGCAGGAGTTGATGTAATTACAGAATAGGTGAAGGCCTGTGATGGGATTGGAGGAGCTATGCATAAAGCAATGCTATTGGCTCAAGCAATTACAGGGGCTGCTTTAGGAGGACAAGTTGAAACATTTGGGGGAAAATGTTATGATTGTGGTCAAATCGGTCATCTAAAAAAGAATTGCCCAGGCTTAAATAAACAGAGCAATAAAAAGGAGCCTCCTGGCCTGTGTCCAAGATGTGGAAAAGGAAATCATTGGGCTAAGGAATGTCGTTCTACATTTGATAAAAATGGACAACCATTGTCAGGAAAAAGGAACAGGGGCCAGTCCCAGGCCCTGCAAAAAAGTGGGGCATTCCTGATTCAGCCATTTTTTCTTGAGGGTTTTCAGGGACAACAACCCCCACAGTAAATACCACCATTTCAGGAAATCGGCCAATTACAACAATACAACAGTTCTCCCCCGCCACAGCAGGCAGCGCTGCAGTAGATTTATGTTCTACACAAATGATTTCTTTACTCCTTGGAGAGCCCCCGCAAAAGATTCCTACAGGGGTATATGGCCCGCTGCCAGAAGGGACGGTAGGCCTTATTTGAGGACGATCAAGTCTAAATCTGAAGGGAGTTCAAATTCATACTGGGGTAATTGATTCAGATTATAAAGGGGAAATTCAGTTAGTGATCAGCTCTACTGTTCCCTGGAGTGCCAATCCAGGTGATAGAATTGCTTAATTACTGCTCTTGCCTTATATTAAAATTGGGGATAGCAAAACAGAAAGAACAGGAGGGTTTGGAAGTACCAACCCTGCTGCGAAAGCTGTTTATTGGGCTAGTCAGGTCTCAGAGAATAGACTTGTGTGTACAGTTACTATTCAGGGAAAGCAGTTTGAAGGATTAGTAGGTACTGGGGCTGATGTTTCTATCATTGCCTTAAATCAATGGCCAAAAAAAATTGGTCTAAACAAAAGCCTGTTGCAGGATTTGTTGGTGTGGGCACTGCCTCAGAAGTGTATCAAAGTGCCAAAATTTTACATTGTCTAGGACCTGATAATCAAGAAAGTACAGTTCAGCCTATGATTACTTCTATTCCAATTAATTTATGGGGCCGAGACTTATTAGAACAGTGGTATGCAGAGATTACTATTCCAGTCTCCGTATACAGCCCCCTGAGTCAAAAAATCATGACACAAATGGGATATCTCCCTGGAAAAGGACTAGGGAAAAATGGAGAAGACATTAAAGTTCCGGTTGAGGCTAAGGGAAATCCAGAAAGAAAAGGACTAGGGTATCCTTTTTCGGGGTGGCCACTGTAGAGCCTCCAAAACTCATTCCATGAGCTTGGAAAACGGAAAAGCCTGTATATGTAAATCAGTGGCCACTACCAAAACAAAAGCTGCAGGTCTTACACTTCTTGGCAAAGGAACAATTAGAAAAGGGACATATTGAGCCTTTATTTCCACCTTGGCATTCTCCTGTGTTTGCAAGTCAGAAAAAATCAGGCAGAGGGCGCATGCTAACCGATTTAAGAGCCGTTAATGCAAGAATTCAACCCATGGGGCCTCTCCAACCTGGGCTGCCCTCTCCAGCCGTGATCCCCAAAGATTGGCCTTTAATTATAATTGATCTGAAGGATTGCTTTTTTACCATTCCTCTGGCAAAACAGGATTTTGAAAAATTTGCTTTTATGATACCAGCCATAAATAATGAAGAACCAGCCACCAGATTTCAGTGGAAAGTGTTGCCTCAGGGAATGCTTAGTAGTCTAACTATGTGTCAGACTTTTGTAGCTCAAGTTCTTCAACCAGTTAGAGACAAGTTTTCAGACTCTTATATCATTCATTATCTTGATGATATTTTGTGTGCTGCAGAAACAAGAGACAAATTAATTGACTGTTACACATTTCTGCAGACACAGGTTGCAAACGCAGGCCTGACAATGGCATCTGATAAGATTCAGACCTCCACTCCTTTTCATTATTTGGGAATGCAGGTAGAGGAGAGAAAAATTAAACCACACAAAGTAGAAATAAGAAAAGACACATTAAGAACATTAAATGACTTTCAAAAATTGCTAGGAGATATTAATTGGATTCGGCCAACTCTAGGCATCCCTACTTATGCCAGATCAAATTTGTTCTCTATCTTCAGAGGGGATCCAGACTTGAATAGTAAAGGAACATTAACTCCAGAGGCAACTAAAGAAATTGAATTAGTTGAAGAAAAATTTCAGTCAGCACAAGTAAATAGAATACATCACTTAGCCCCAGTTCAACTTTTAATTTTTGCTACTGCACATTCTCCAACAGGCATTATTATTCAAAATACAGATCTTGTGGAGTGGTCATTCCTTCCCCACAGTAAACTTCAGACTTTTACGTTGTACTTAGATCAAATGGCTACATTAATTGGTCAGGCAAGACTACGAATAGTAAAATTGTGTGGAAATGACCCAGATAAAATCACTGTTCCTTTAAACAAGGAACAGGTTGGACAAGCTTTATCAATTCTGGTGCATGGCAGATTGGTCTTGCTGATTTTGTGGGAATTATTGATAATCATTACCCAAAAGCAAAAATCTTCCAGTTTTTGAAATTGACTACTTGGATTTTACCTAAAATTACCAGACATAAACCTTTAGAAAATGCTCTCACAGTGTTTACTGAGGGTTCCAGCAATGGAAAAGTGGCTTACACTGGGCCAAAAGAATGAGTCATTGAAACTCAATATCACTCATCTCAAAGAGCAGAATTGATTGCTGTCATTTCAGTTTTACAAGATTTTAATCAGCCTATTAACATAGTTTCAGATTCTGCATATGTAGTACAGGCTACAAAGGATGTTGAGACAACCCTAATCAAATATAGGATGGATGATCAGTTAAATCAGCTCTTTAAATTGTTACAACAAACTGTGAGAAAAGAGAAATTTCCCATTTTATATTACTCATATTCGAGCACATACTAATTTCCCAGGGCCTTTAACTAAGGCCAATGAACAAGCTGATTTGCTAGTATCATCTGGCTTCATGGAAGCACAAGAACTTCATGCGCTGACTCATGTAAATGCAACAGGATTAAAAAACAAATTTGATATCACACGGAAACAAGCAAAAAATATTGTACAACATTGTGCTCAGTGTCAAGTCTTACACCTGCCCACTCAAGAGGCAGGAGTTAATGCCAGAAGCTTATCTCCTGATGCATTATGACAAATGGATGTTACACACGCACCGTCATTTTGAAAATTGTCGTTTGTCCATGTGACAGTTGATACTTATTCACATTTCATATGGGCAACCTGCCAGACAGGAGAAAGTACTTCCCATGTTAAAAGACATTTATTATCTTCTTTTGCAGTCATGGGAGTTCCAGAAAAAATTAAAACAGATAATGGGCCAGGATACTCTAGTAAAGGATTTCAAATATTCTTAAATCAGTGGAATATTACACATACCACAGGAATCCTTTCTAATTCCCAAGAACAGGCCATAATTGAAAGAACTAATAGAACACTCAAAGCTCAATTGGTTAAACAAAATAAAAAAAGGAAAAAGACAGTAATGAGTATAACACTACCCAGATGCAACTTAATCTAGCACTCTATACTTTAAATTTTTAAAATATATATAGAAATCAGACCACTACTTCTGCAGAACAACATTTGACTGGTAAAAAGAACAGCCCACATGAGGGAAAACTGACTTGGTGGAAACACAACAAACATAAAACATGGGAAATAGGTAAGGTGATAACATGGGGGAGAGGTTTTGCTTGTGTTTCAGCAGGAGAAAATCAGCTTCCTGTTTGGGTACCCGCTAGACATGTGAAGTTCTACAATGAACCCACCAGAGATGCAAAGGAAGGCGCCTCCCCAGACACAGAGAACCCGCAATCGAACATCATCAACTCGCAGGGTGAACAAAATGGTGATATCAGAAGAACAGATGAAGCTGCCATCCACCAAGAAGGCGGAGCCTCCGACCTGGGCCCAGCTAAAGAAGCTGGCACAGTTAGCTGAAAAAAGCCTGGAAAACACCAGGGTAACACAAACTCCAGAGAATATGCTGCTTGCAGCTTTCGTGATTGTATCAACGGTGGTAAGTCTCCCTATGTCTGCAGGAGCCGCTGCAGCTAACTATACTTATTGGGCCTATGTGCCTTTCCCAGCCTGAATTCGGGCAGTCACTTGGATAGATAATCCTATTGAAGTAGATGTTAATAACAGTGCATGGGTACAAGGCCCCACAGATGACCGTGGCCCTGCCCAACCTGAAGAAGAAGGAATGATGATAAACATTTCCACTGGGTACCATTATCCTCCTATTTGCCTGGGAAAAGCACCAGGATGCTTAATGCCTACAATCCAAAATTGATTGGTAGAAGTACCTACTGTCAGTGCCACCAGTAAATTTACTTATCATAGGATAAGTGGAATGTCACTTGAGTCACAAGTGAATAATTTACAGAATTCTTCCTATCAAAGATCCTTACAATTTAGGCCTAAAGGGAAACCATGTCCCAAGGAAATTCCAAAAGAATCAAAAGACCCAGAAGTCTTAGTTTGGGAAGAATGTGTGGCTGATACTGCAGTGGTACTACAAAACAATAAATTTGGAACTATTATAGACTGGGCCCCTCGAGGCCAATTATATTATGATTGTATGGGCCAGACTCACTCATGTTCACAGGCTCCATCTGTCTGGCCCACTAATCCAGCCTATGATAGTGATTTAACTAAAAAGCTAGACCAGGTTTATAGAAGGCTAGAATCACCCTATCATTGGAAAGGGGGTGAAAAGGGGATTTCATCACCCTGACCAAAGTTACTTAGTCCTGTTGTTGGTCCTGAACACCCAGAATTATGGAAGCTCACTGTGGCCTCATACCACATTAGAATTTGGTCTGGAAATCAACTTATGGGAAGAAGAAATCATAAGCCATATTATACTATCAACCTAAGTTCCAATCTGACAATTCCTTTGCAAAGTTGTGTAAAACCCCCTTCTATGCTGGTTGTAGGAAACATAGTTCTTAAACCAGATTCCCAAACTATAACCTGTGAAAATTGCAGGTTGTTTACTTGCATTGATTCAACTTTGGATTGGCAGCATCGTATTCTGTTAGTAATGGCAAGAGAAGGCGTGTGGATCCCCGTGTCCACGGACCAACCGTGGGAGGCTTCTCCATCCGTACATATCATCGCAGAAGTATTAAAAGGAGTCCTAACCAGATCTAAAAAATTCATTTTTACTTTAATTGCAGTGATTATGGGTCTTATTGCAGTCACAGCTACTGCTGCAGCTGCTGGAATTGCTTTACACTCCTCTGTTCAAACTGCAGAATATGTGAATAATTGGCAAAAGAATTCCTCAAAATTGTGGAATTCTTAGACTCAAATAGATCAAAAATTGGGAAATCCAATTAATGATCTTAGACAAACTGTTATCTGGATGGGAGATAGGCTCATGAGCTTGGAATATCTTTCTCAGTTACAGTGTGACTGGAATACATCAGAGTTTTGTATTACACCTGGAGCCAAGAATGAATCTGAACATCACTGGGACATGGTTAGATGCCATCTACAAGGAAGAGAAGATAATCTAACCTTAGATGTTTCTAAATTGAAAGAACAAATTTTTGAAACATCAAAAGCCCAGTGAAATCTGGTGCCGGAAAGGGAGGCAATGGTAAAAGCTGTTAATAGCCTCACAAATCTTAACCCTGTCACTTGGGTTAAAACCACTGGAAATTCCACTATTGCAAATTTTGTATTAATCCTTGTATGTCTGTGTTCTCTATTGTTATTCTACAGGTGTATCCGGCAGCTCTGGAGAAACAGTGACCAGCGAGAATGGGCCATGATGACGATGGCGGTTTTGTCAAAATGAAAAGGGGGAAATGTAGGGAAAAGAAAGAGAGATCAGACTGTCACTGTGTCTATGTAGAAACGGAGGACATAAGAGACTCCATTTTGAAAAAGACCTGAACTTTAAACAATTGCTTTGCTGAGATGTTGTTAATTTGTAGCTTTGCCCCAGCCACTTGGACCCAGCCACTTGGACCCAACTTGGAGCTCACAAAAACATGTGTTGTAGAAAATCAAGGTTTACGGGATCTAGAGCTGTGCAGGATGTGCCTTGTTAACAAAATGTTTATAGGGAGTATACTTGGAAAAAGTCATTGCCATTCTCTAGTCTCAATAAACCAAGGTCACAATGCACTGTGGAAAGCCGCAGGGACCTCTGCCCTTGACAGCGGTGTGTTGTCCAAAGTTTCTCCCCATGTCACAGTCTGAAATATGGCCTCGTGGGATGAGAAAGGCCTGACTGTCCCCCAGCCTGACACCCGTAAAGGGTCTGTACTGAGGTGGATTAGTAAAAGAGGAAAGTCTCTTGCAGCTGAGATGGAGGAAGGCCACTGTCTCCTGCTTGACCCTGGGAACTGAATGTCTCGGCGTAAAACCCGACTGTACACTTGTTCAACTCTGACATAGGAGAAAAGCTGCCCTGTGGCGGGAGGGGAGACATGCTTGCAGTAATGCTGCCTTGTTATTCTTTACTCTGCTGAGATGTTCAGGTGGAGAGAAACATAAATCAGGCCAACGTGCACGTCCAGGTGTAGTACCTTCCCTTGAACTTAATCATGATATAGATTCTTTTGCTCCCATGTCTTTTGTTGACCTTCTCCTTATTATCACCCTGCTCTCCTACTACATTCCTTTTTGCAGAAATAATGAGAATAATAATCAATGAAAACTGAGGGAACTCAGAGGCCGGTGCCGGTGCAGGTCCTTGGTGTGCTGAGTGCCAGTCCCCTAGACCCACTGTTGTTTCTTTCTACTTTGTGTGTGTGCCTTATTTCTTTTCTCCGTCTCTCATCCCACGAGACTAGAAATACCCACAGGTGTGGAGGGGCAGGCCACCCCTTCAGCGAGAGCATGATATGACTCCTAATATCACAGGGGGTTTGACACCAATATCCCAGGGGGTGGACACCCCCCTGGGATGTTGTTCCTAATATCCAGGGGGAGAGAGGGTGATATTACTCCCAATATCGCAGGGGATATAAACCACCCCTGTGGTATTACTCCTAATATCCAGGCGGAGAGAGGAAGATATTACTCCCAATATCGCAACAGGTGTACCAACCGCATGATTTGGTTTTGAACATCCGGGGGGCAGAGGATGATATTACTCCCCGTGTTGCAGGGAGTGTACCCACCCATGTGATACTCTTCCTGATATCCAGAGGGCGACAGGATATTATTCCCAATATTGCAGGGGTTGCACACATCCCTGGGAAACTCTCCCTCATATCCAGAGGGAGAGAGGATGATATCACTCCCACTACCGCAGGGGGCGTACACGGCCCTGTGATACTCTTCCTCATATCCAGAGGGAGAGAGGCTGATATTACTCCCAATATCGCAGGGGGTGTACACAACCCTGTGATATTGTTCCTCATATGCAGAGCGAAAGAGGATGATATGACTCTCAATATCGCAGAGGGTGTATGACCCTCTTGTCATATTGTTCTTAGTACCTTGGGAGGGAGAGGATAAGATTCCATTGAGTATCGCAGGGAATGTACACCCTTCCACTCTGATACCCTTCCTAATATCCAGGGGAAGAGAGGATAATTTTACTCCCAATATCGCAGAGGCAGTACACCCCCACCCCCCACCCCGTGCTATTGTTCCTAATATGCAAGGGGGGAGAGGATGATACTTCTCCCAATATCGCAGGGCTGTTCACATCCCCAGTTACATTTTTCCTAATATCTAGGGGAGAGACAATTAGATGACAGCAAATATCGCAGGGTGTGTCCATCCCTTCCTGATATTGTTCCTAATATCCGGGGGGAAGAGGATGATATCAAATATCAAAGGGGGTGTACAGGTCCCCCCACGATATTGTTCTTAATATTCATGAGGGGAGATGACGATACTACTCGAAATATTGCAGGGGATATTCACAGCCCCTGTGATATTGTTGCTAATATCCACGGGGGGAGAAAATAATACTACTTCTAATATCGCAGGTGGTGTACACCCCACCTGAAATATTGGGCCGAATATCCAAAGAGGGAGAGGATGGTATTCATACCAATGTCAAAGTGTGTGTACACGCCCCTTGTGATATGGTTTGTAATATCCAGGGGGCGGGAGGACGATATTAGACCCAACATCACAGAGGGTGTACACTACCCCTGTGATATAGTCCGTAACTTCCAGAGGGGAGAGGATGATATCACTCCCCATATCTCAGAAGTTGTACAACCCCCGTGATATTGTTCGTCATATCCAGGGAGGCACAGGATGACATTACATCCAATTTCGCGACAGGCGTACACGCACACTGTGATATTTTGCCTCATATCCAAGAAGGGAGAGGATGATATTACTCCCAAGAAAGCAGTGGGTGTACATTACCCCTGAGTTGTTGTCTCTAATATCCGGGGGCGGGGTGGAGAGGATAACATCCCCTCAACTTTGGCAGGTGGTTGGACGCCCCTTGTGGTATTGTTTTTAATATCCAGCGGGGAAGACAAGAATACTATTTTGGATAGTCCGATTCATCCACTCCACCTTTCCGGAACTCTGAGGCCGGTAGGCGGCATGTAGTTTCCATGTGATCCCCGATACCTGTGCCGTCTTCTGTTCCCCAAGTCAGCCACAAACGCAGGCCCGTTATCTGAGCCGATCCGTAAGGGCAGTCCAAATCTAGGAATGAGATCTCAAAGAAGCACACGGGCTAGTTCACGAGCTTTCTCAGTTCGTGTTGGAGAAGCCTCCACCCACCCAGAGTAGGTACACCCAAGAACAAGTAAATACTTGTTACCTCCACACTTTGGCATCTCTGTGAAGTCTACCTGGAGATCTTGAAAGGGGGCTGCTCCATCAGCTTGTATGCCGGACTCAATGGCTGGACCATGCCTCGCCTTATGCTGTCGGCAGGTTACACACCACACGGCTGCGTCACCGTGTTGGCAAGGGCTGACAAATGCGCGATGTCGAAATACCGGCCTAACAACTTTTGCGGTGATTCCTGACCTAGATGGGTGGTTTCATGGAAAGCCAGTACAACTGTGGCTCCTAGCAGCTGTGGCACAGCTGCTCTCCCATCTGGTAAACCAGTCGATCCTTTCTCCATCACTTGTCCTTCCCTCTACCTGGAGAAAGTCTCTTTCTTCTTTAGAAGAAGTAGGTAGAAGATCAGGTGCCTGAGGGAGCAGAGGGGCTGTGACTGGTGCCCGGAAGGGGGCAGATGCTGCTTTTCCAGCCTCTGAGTCAGCGCGGGAATTCCCCAAACCCACCAAGGTGGAAGCTCGCAGGTGTCCTCTGCGATGCGTAACTGCCACCTTGTGGGGTTTCCATACTGCTTCTAATCATTGCAAGATTCCTTGTTGATATTTTCTGTCTTTTCCCCCAGAGTTCAATAGGCTCTTTTCTTTCTAGAATGCTCCATGCGCTTGAAGCGTTCAAAAGGCATACCGAGAATCAGTGTAAATGTTGACAGTCTTACCTTCAGGGAGTTCTGAGGCCCGAATTAAAGCAATGAGTTCAGCTTTCTGGGCTGAAGTGCCCTGGGGCAACGATCTGGCTTCAACCACAGTGTCCAGGGTTACCACTGCATACCCTGCACATCTCTCTCCTTGTGGCTTGATGAAGCTGCTCCCGTCCACTTACAGTTCCCGGTCTACTGATGCCCAAGGCTGGTCCTGGAGGTCAGGTCTGCTAGAGTCAACTGCGTCCAACACTTGTACACGATCATGCTCGACAGGGCTCTCTCTGATACCGGGAGCAGGGTGGCAGGGTTTAGGGTGTTCCAAACTTCAGTGGTTATATGGGGATTTTCACAGAGCAAACTTTGGTACTTGGTGAGTCTAGCATTCATTAGCCAACCGTGTCCTTTAGTATTCATTAGAGTCAGCACAGCATGGGGGGCCTTTATGTGCAGGTTTTGCCCAGGAGTCAGCTTATTTGCTTCTTGTACTAGCAGGGCAGTTGCTGCCAAGGCCCTCAAACACGGGGGCCATCCTTTAGGAACCCCGTCTAGTTGTTGAGAGAGGTAGGCCACCAGCCTCGGCCAGGGCCCCACAGTTTGGGTGAAAACTCCAACTGCCATCTTTTCTCTCTCTGACGCATACAATGGAAAAGGCTTTGTCAGATCAGGTAGCCCCAGGGCTGGGGCTGCCATCAGTTTTTTCCTTTAACTCATGAAAGGCTTGCTGCTGTTGGGATCCCCATTCGAGAGGTTCCTGGTCCCCCCCTTTGTGACCTCATACAAATGCTTGGCTCATACTGCAAAGCTTGGGATCCACAGTCTACAAAACCCCACAGCTCCTAAGAATTCTCTCACATGCCTTCCGCTCTTAGGCTCCGGTCGATTGCAAATCACCTGCTTTCTTTCTGCTCCCAGGCTGCGTTCCCCATGTCAGATAGTAAATCCCAAGGAACGTACCCGCTGTCGGCAGATCTGAGCCTTTTTCTTGGACACCTTATACCCACAGTCCTCCAGGTGCCGGAGCAGGGCATCTATTCCCTTGGCACACCCGACTGCCATAGGGTGTCCCAGCAAAAGGTCATCAACCTACTGGAGCAACAGGCAGCCTATGTTTCTGGTGGGAAACTTCCGGAGGTCTGGGGCCAACGCCTCCCCGAAGATGGTGGGGAAGTTCTTGAACCCTTGGGGAAGCCGGGTCCAAGTGTACTGAGTAGTGACACCTGACTCCGGATCTTCCCACTGAAAGGCAAACAGCTTCTGGCTCTCTGGGGCTAATCTGATATGAAAGAAAGCTTCTCTCAGGTCCAAGCAGGTGAACCAGCTGTCCTCAGCTGGCAGCAACCCCAACAATGTGTACGGGTTAGGTAGTGTTGGATGGAAAGTCATTGTAGCTTGATGAAGCAAGCGCAAATCCTGTACCGGCCTGTAGTCCTTGGTCCCTGGCTTGGGAACAGGCAGGAGGGGAGTGTTCCATGGGACTGAGAAGGAACTCGAATTCCAGAAGTTCTTAGGTGCTTGAGATGGACCTGGATACCTTGAAGAGCTTGTCCGGGGACCGGGTCCTGTTTTTGCCTAACCGGCTGGGCCCCAGGCTTCACTTCTATGAGTCTGGGGGCTTGGTTGATTGCCAACCCTGGAGGGTTGTCTTCCGCCCCTACTCTTGGCCACCGCTTAGCCAGAGCTGGTCTTCTCTCTTGGCCCAGCTCAGTTAAGAAAAGTCTCTATTCCTCCTCTCGGGGGACCGTAAGGGTCATAATGCTTCCCGTTCCGGGTCACTTTAGCAGCAAAGAGCCGTGCTCTGTCAGAGAGACAGTGGCTCTCAGCTGGCTAAGCAAGTCCCTTCCCAACAAGGGCAAGGGACAGTCAGGCGCGGACAAAAACTGATGAATCACTCTATGTCCTCCTACAGTGCAAGTCCGAGGCAAGCAGACAGCTTGCTTTGCTGAAACCCCCGTGGCTCCGATGATGTCAATAGTCTCTTTGGAGAAGGGGGCGACCGGGGCGGTTACTACCGAATGTTCAGCATTGGTATCTACAAGAAAATCAACGTCTCTCTACCCCCGACTGTCATTCTGTCCACAGGCTCTTTGGGGACCCTTGAGCCCGGTCTCCCTCAGTCCAAGAACACTTACTTCTGCCAGGTCGAGCTGGGCCCCTTCCTCCTTGTCCGGGGCCTCTTGCTCTGAGTCACCTTGTTTTCTTTTCAGCTGAGGGCATCTGTTCTTCCAATGTCCGATTTCTGTTCAATAAGCACACTGCTCACGCTGCCAACTCTGACAGCCAAGCTGAGTTTCTTTCCCAGGGCCCCCCTTCCCTTGCCTCTCTGGGGGGACCCCTCTGATTGCTGCAGCTAACAGGTCGGTGTTTCACCGGGCCTGACGTTCACTCTCTTTGTGGTTTTCCTTACAGCTTACTGCATCCCTGTTTACAAACACCTGTTTAGCTATTTCTAAGAATTGTGATGTATTCATCCCTGCAAAGCCAGCCTGTTTCTGCAGTTTTCTTCACATGTCTTCTGCGCTCTGACTGGCTCAAACTACGTGAATCGTGCGCTGATTTTCAGGGCTATGGGGATGAAAGCCAGTACACATACGGTAGGCCTCACACAGTCTCTGGTAGAATTGTGCTGGACTTTCTTCCTTTCCCTGAATAACCTCAGAGACCTTGATAACGTTTGTGGCCTTCTGAGCTCCCCTCTTGAATGCTTCCAAGAGAGCTTCCCTGTCTCGGTTTAGCCTTTGCATATCCTCTCTTTCATTTGGGTCCCACTGGGGGTCGGTTCCTGGTAACTGGGTCCTTCCGTACTCTTGGGGGTTTTGAGAATCAGCTGGTGCCTGTTCCTCTAGCCACTCAGTTGCTGCTTGGAGCACCCTCCGCCTTTCATCTCTGTGAAAGAGGAACATGAGCCACTGGTGGCGATCAGCCCAGGTGGGGTTGTGGGTCTGGAGAATAGTTTGGAGCAATTCAATTCCAGCCTGTGGCTTTTCGGGATAGGACGGGTTATTGTTTTTCCAGTGGAGAAGGTCGGCAGAGGTGAAGGGCTGGTAGAGAAAAACACGCCTGTCCACCACGTGACCATCCTCATCTCTCCCAGCATACCGCTGCTCTCTCAGGGGCATTTGGATCCCCGTTTTGGGTCATCAACCAGCTGCCAAGGGAGGGGTTTCTCCCGAGTCTTCACTTCCTCTCTTGTCTACTCTGGATGGCCTAGGGATAGGCTTGTCTTGCGGAGGCGCAAGCACTGTGGGCTCAAGAGTGGGGAGCCTCTTTCCCTGGGAAGGGGAGGGCACCACCGGGATTACTGGTGCTATCTCCTGCAGTGGACCTTTTGATGTTGGGTCGAACAGAACTTGAGGAGTTGATTTCCGTGGGCGGGTGGAGCAGGATCCTTCCTTAGCTATCTGTCCCTTTGCTACTAGTATTGCTGCTGCCTGCCCTCTTAAGCCACGGTGGGGGTTCTAGCACCAGCCGTCACCAGGTGTCTATGTATGGGAACTGGTCTAGGTATCCTTTCCCAGTTCCCTTGTGCCACACCTGAGAAACAAGGGACCTGTCCAGGTTTCCTTCTGACGGCCGAGCCACTTCTAATGTCAGGCAATCTATTTCCCACAAAGCTCTAAGTTCCCCGGTGGTCTGGTGGTTAGGAATCGGCACGCTCACTGCCACGGCTCAGGTTCAATTCCCGGTCATGTTGAACCAAGAAGCGGAGCAGGACGAGCCGCGGACAAACCCCTCAGACACCGGATTCCAGGAGGACCATGTTCCTTTTAATCCTCTCCAGGAGACAGGAGACGCGTCTTAAGAGCGGAGCTCCCCCCGAAGGAAGACAGAGTTCCTGGCCCTTTTCTCAGGGCTTACAACTCTAAGAGGTTCCACCTGAAAGGGTCTTTCGTGGTGGATTCAGAGCACATGTGCTTCGAGTGGGGGTGGGGGAGGTTCATCTTTTCACCTCAGGCCGGCTCATCAGTGGCACCGGCTGGTCTTGCCACTGGCTTCATTCCTCTTGTTTTTCAACTTTTACTTCGTCCTCCTCTTCAGAGACAGGAGACGGAAAGAGAAATGCCTTCTCTCCTCAGGGCGACAGGATGATATGACTCGCAATATCGCAGGGGGTGTACACCCCTCCTGTCATATTGTTCTTAATACCCTGGGAGGGAGAGGATAAGATTACATTGAATATCGCAGGGAATGTACACCCTCCCCCTCTCATAGCCTCCCTAATATCCAGGGGAAGAGACGATAATTTTCCTCCCTTTGGATATTAGGGACAATATCACCGGGGAGGTCTACACCTTCTGGATTCGTGGGATTCATACCGTCCACTCCCCGCCTGGAGATCAGCAACAGGATCACAGGAGGGATGTCCACCCAGTGCGATATTTTCCATCATGTCATCCTCTACCCCCTGACTATTAGGAGTCACATCCTAGAGGGGTGTACACTTTCTGCGATAATGGGAGTCATATCCTCTCCCCCACGGATATCGGGAACAGTTTTATTAATTATTAATATTAATAAATAATAAATATAATAGCAATTAATAGTAATCATCGATATTAATAACTACAGTGGAGACAGTAAAACTTCATGCGGATTAAAAATATTAATGATTACTATTAATAATTAATAGCAATATCAATATTAATAATAAAATAATGATATCCGTAATTAATGTTACTTAAATCCATCGTAAGTGATGTTGGTAATAAGACAATGATTAATAATATTAATAACTAATATTATTAAAAATGACATTAATAGTAAGAATTAATTTTAATCATGCAGAATCCTATCTTTAAAATAATCATTAAAGATTAATAAAGTTCTGCTATTAATTAATATTACCATTGATAATTATTAATGGGGCTGATGTTTAATAATTCATAATATGATGACTCCTAATACCGCAGGGGGTGTACACCTACCTGTGATATTGTTCCTAATATCCAGGCATGGAGAGCATGACATTAGATTTAATATCACAGTAGGTGTACACTCACCCTGGGACACTGATCCTAATATCCAGCGGGTGGAGTATGACGTGACTGCCAACATAGCAATGAATGTACAGCCACCCGGTGATATTGCTCCTAATATTCACGGGAGAAGCGTATGATATTACTCCCAATATCGCAGGGACTGTACACCTCTTCTGTGATATTGTTCCTAGTAACCCGAGGGGCAGAGGATGATAATAATTCCAGCACCGCACGCTGTGTTCACCCACCGTGTGATATGGTTATTAATATCCTGAAAGGGAGGGGATGATATTTCTCCCGATAATAGATAGATATTACTCCCCATAATAGAGCAGGAGGTGTACACCCACCCTGTGATATTTTTCCTAATATTCAGAGACAGGGAAGTGGATATTATTCCCAATATCACAGGAAGTGTACACCCCCGTGCGAGATGGTCCTTCATGATAATCCAGGGCGGAGGGGGTGATAT